>NC_064308.1:11283483-11615983 GCF_023373825.1 Bactrocera dorsalis | reverse complement strand
TGCATTTTTAAAGGTATATTCACGAAATTTGGTGTAGATTATTTTCTAAGGCAACAAGGCAATCTCCGAAGAAATTGTTCAAAGCGGCTTAATATAGCATACAGCTGCCATACAAACTGAATGATCGGAATCAAATGCTTGCATGGGAAGCTTCCTTATTCGACGTGGTATATTCACGAAATTTGACATGGTTTACTGCTTAAGGTAATAATGTAATCACCGAAAAAATTGTTCAGATCGGATTACTATAAAATATAGCTTCCATACAAGCTGAACACATAGTTACTAAAAGAAATTCACCTGTGAAGGGCATATTAGCTTCGGTGCAGCCGAAGTTAACGTTTTTTTTTATAATTATCTTTGCTATTTTGCTTTTAAGATATCGGTTTGTTATTAATTTTTTCCGTTTTCTCGTCTTATTGGATCGGTTTAGGAATGGTTATTATTTACGTTTTCGTTATTATTGGCGGTTGGCAAGAAGCATAATTTTAAAAGCGGCCGGGTTAGCTTTCCCTTTGAGTACGGAGATCAACCACCCTGATATGACTGTCTGAACCGTAGTGAAGTTTTTCTATGCGGCCAAGCTGGCTTCCTGTAGGGGGGAGACAATCGTCGTGAACTATGATACAATCTCCAAGCTTTGGTCCATGTTCTAGAATTTTCCACTTACACCTCTGGTGAATGTCTTTTAGATACTTTTCTTTCCATCGGCGGTTGAAATTATGATGGAGAATTTTAATTCTTTCCCATCTGTTTAATAAGAACAGCGACTCCTCGCCTGGCTCCGGTGTGGCCAGAATGGGGGTTCCTTTAAGAAAATGCCCTAGCGCGAGGGCAGAAAGTCTGAAGGATCTTTCGAGAGTGCAGCGAGAGGCCATGAGTTGAGAACGGATTCGATTCTAGCTCTTCATAATTGAATTTGTGGTTGCCGGCTAGCTTCTTGAAATGAGATTTGTGGGTTTTGACAGCTGATTCCCATAATTGATACCTTGGAGGGCGTGCTTTGGACAATGTCAGGTGAGACTTTTTTATGAACTCCATAAACTGTTTTTCTGTAGCTCTTTGAGCTTCAGAAAAGCCTCCGTGGTGGGATAAGTACATAGCTCAAAGTGTACTGCTTTTATTGTGAAACAGACAAGGACAGTCACATAGTCTTTCATGAGGAGGGACATCTTAGCATGGGCGCCTTTATCTGAAAGGGACCAGCAAAATCGATACCTGTAGTGGTGAAAGGCAGAGCAAAGTTACAGCGTTCAGGTGGAAGTGCTGCCATAATCTGCGTTCGCATTTTCTGCTTATGCAAGCATATGAAAATACATTTCTTTATTTAGAGCTTCAGGCGTGGGATGTAATACTCTTAGCTTACCATATATTGCATGAGACGATGTTCGGCTTGTAGCATTAATATGTGGATATAATTCACGAGTCTACGCCAGTAAAGAAGAAGAGTTCAGGAATAATGTGGCAAATGGAGACTTCTAAGGTATTATTATTTTTTGTATGTCACGCTTGAATTAGCAAGCCGACCATTGGCAAGAAGCAGAGCTCTCTTGTATAGAATTGGGTTCAGAACTAAGAGTGTGCTCTTTTTTATCAATCGGCTTCGAATCTGTTAGCAATGATATGTCGCGGCTGAAGTAGCACGTTTTAGTTGATGCGATAAAAGCGAAGGCTTGGTGCTTCAATGTATCGCATTTGGGGTAAGTTGCCCCTTTAACTTTAAGTTTACGTCGCTCTTTGAACTCGAGCACATAGGCGACTACTCTGAAGGCTCGGGAGAACGAAAAAAGGTGCGTGGAGTCCCTACGCGCGGAAGAAGTTATACTTCTTAGTGATATTCAGAAATGCATATCATTTTGTATGAAAGAAAACTAGAAAACTAAAATTCACATTTTATAAATTTATTATGCACATAAAATGAAGAATAAAGCGAAGTCTAAATGAAGGAATTTTGACTCGGAAAGTAGTTCCGTCTCTTCGTTGCGGAAGAGAATATGCAGCGTAATCATCTCTCTTTTGTTCTTCGCCAATTTGGCTGCCATATTGACTTGTGAAGATCAATTTTTTGTTGGTGACATATTCATATGTGTACGCATATGTATGTTTGTATGCTTGTGCATTATTTGTTTGGTAATGTATGCAAATATATGTACATATAAGTATATATGAATGTATGAACATGCAAGTCAATGCGCGCACATGTAATAAGTATATTGATAAGTGATGAAAATATGATTTCAATTTCTGAACGCGCACATGCGTATACATACACTCATATGAGCATGTGCAGATACACAAGATAGGATAGAAGATGTATGATTGTTTCGCATTTTGCTTCTGATTATCACCAAGAAGTATAACTTCTTCCGCGCGTAGGGACTCCACACGCACCTTTTTTTCTTACTAATAGAGATTAAATTTATCACAGCAATATACATAATATACATACATATACATAATATTGCTGTGATAAATTTAATTTCTATTAGTAAGAAAAATATTTATTTGTATAGTATACGATGTTAAAAGGCATACATACAATGATCGAATTCATATGTTTGCTTGGGAAATTTCCTCATTTAACGATATCTTCTTCTTCTTCTTTACTGGCGTAGACACCGCTTGCGCGATTATAGCCGAGTCAACAACAACCTCTCATCCGAGGCTGATTGTTGGTTTTCATTGGGGGTGTTTTTTTACGTGGCGGGTCCCACACCCAGCGCACAACCCTAAGTAGGGGATATTTCGCCTTCTCACTTTAGCTTGCCTTCAAACGGATGTTCTTAGGCTACCCAGAGGATACTTGGTCAAAGACCGGAAGTCGTGAGCTGCTTGAGTCATATGTAAAAGAATCGTTTATGGCCATTCCCAAGTGAATAGCGATCAGAGAACTTTTCTCACTTGCGTGAACTTCTACACATGACTCCATCCTCCGATATATCTTCAGGATATTTGGTATGAGTTATTGTTTATAGAAATAATGTAATATGGAAAGAAATTGTTTAGATCGGCTCACTATAGTATATAGCTGCCATAAACACCGAACGATCGGAATCAAGAGATTGTATGGAAAACTTTCGCTTTTGACGTGGTAGCTTCACGAAATTTGACATTAATTACTGCTTAAGGTAATAACATAATCTCCGCAAAAATTATTCAGATCGGATTACTAAAGCATATATTTAGTTTCCACGAACTGAACACGTAGTTACTAAAAGAAATACACCTGTGAAGGGTATATTAGCTTTGGTAAAGCCGAAGTTAACGTTTTTTTCTTGATTTATCTATTCTTTGCGCAATTTCATATTGGGTAGTTAAGAAATCTTTCATTTGTTGCCATGTTGAGCACGTTGAGAGCGATTGCGCGTACAAAAGTAAAAGTTTTTCTGGTAATGCCGCGAAGCATATGCCTACCGGAATATTCTGTGTCGATAAAACCGACAATCAATTTAAAACATTGGATTGAAGTTTTATTTTCTTTCTGGATTTTTGGTAAACTCATTTATATCAATACTTATTTGTCGAGCATTATTCTTCCATTCTGGTATCGTTCTTTTAGAGCTTCCCAAGCAAAATTGAAGTTTTCGTTGATATTACGCCTTCTTGGCCTTTGGTTGTGTACCTGAGGTGTTACAATTACAGCACTTGTGATAATTTAGGATGGTTTATGTAAGTAAGTTAACACATAAATAACAAAATAAATAAAGTTTCAAAAATTAAAGTCAAATCAGATTCCGGGAAAAAATCAGTAAATTTAACATTTTAATATTTCATATAAATAAAGTCGCTAAATCCGATTCAAGTAATCGGCGCGGTAATTTGAACCATAAATATTTTCCAAGTACAAAACAGCCACTCGCGCATCCGGCGTAATACTGCTATTGGCGCTTAAGTGCTTATCTTGCGTATTGCACTTACTGCAAGTAATAGCCTAAGCTCGCGCCTTTGGCTGAGTAACCAAATATCAAATGTTTTAAGCTAAAGAATAAATTCAGTCTCGATTTCGTAGTGTCTGGGTCCGGTCATAAAACCAAAAACAATGCTCCGTGAAATATATCTGTATCGCACGCTGGCACTTTAAGAATGCCTGAACATGCCCCTTGGGATTGTGTTTGTGGCAGCTCTACTATAGGTTTTGGAGTAAGTGCAATTGATTTTATTAGTTTTAATTGATCCGAGATCATGGCTTTTATATCTTCATATTGGTCTAAGCAATTTTCGAATTTGGCGTAAGCCGAGGTTATAAAATTTTAGGTCTGAATCGTCAGTTTCTACAATGGTGTCATAAGCTGCTTGGAGACGTGTCCAAAAATTGTCAATATTTTGATTCTTGATTTCGATGGCAGTATCGTATTAAACTGTCACTCTCTGATATAAAACTAGCGCTCGAAATATTTTTACTCGGTTTTTGTTTTGTAGCACCTTGTTTCGAGTGTGGTGTACATGGACTTTTTTCGTCAGAAATAATTTTTAGTATTTTCAGAAATTGGTAAGATTAAGGTTCCTTTGAATATGTGTTCTTTCAATTCCAATCAAACGGATAAATTGTGAGAACCGAAAATACTTTCACGTCTATAAGAGCTTTTATTTTTTTGTAAAACTAATAAAATAAGTGTTTTTCAGTTTTAGCGGTCTTGCGTTTGTATCTGGTTGATGTTGTATATACATACATACATAGTAGGACTGTACACACGCTGCTGTGCCTATTAAAGGCGAAAAAATCCATGTATTGTGTTTGAGATTTCATTTTAAAAAATATTGATATAAGTTAAATTTTGTTTAACCCTTTTATTAAAATATGTGTTTATTCTTCAGTGTTAGAACAAGAGTGAGAAAATGTGTAGGTACAATAAAGTTCAGTTACAATCCGATTTCATTTAAATACATCAGAGTTGCATGAATATGTTCGTTGTTATATGCAGGACTGCATTTCAACACGCCTCCTCGACGTTCATATGCATGCATATTCGATGTGTTTGGTTCTTGCGTGATATACCGCATTCCTAATAAGATTCATGGCACTGAGGTTATCTCCATTTACCATGAACGTCTTTGGACATTCGATTCTCATTGCTCCCAAAAGTGTTCGTAGAAATACTGCTTCTTTCACGGCTGACGTAAGTGTCATGTATTGGGCCTCGGTGCTGCTGAGAGCTACTGTTAATTGTTTCTTTAATTCATATGAAAAAACACCTCCAGCAAGTATGAATACATACCCCGTATATGACTTACGCTCGCTGCTATCGCCGCCCCAATCTGCATCGACAAAACATTCGATTTCTTTGCTAGAGCTATAATACCGCTATCGCTTGTCTTGAGTATTACACAGGTAACGCAATATCCTCATAGCTGCAGCCATATGCTCTGAATGTGTATATGTAGTTGTTTCGCTGCGCAAGTTTATACACTGAATGCAAAATATCTGGCCGCCTACATACTGCTAGGTACATTAATGAACCTAGTAATGATTGGTACTGCATCTGGTTGGCTTTCTTATATTTACTCTCATTACAATTTACTTGATGTTCCGTATCTAGTGGAGTAGCGATTGGTCGACAGTTTTCCATATTATATTCATGTTAAGCGTAAGTTTTGTATGTATGATTTTTGCCCAACGCATATAGACCCAGTTTCACCATCACGATCGATTTCCATGCTCAAAAAATATTGTACTGGTCCTTTTTCAACTATCTTAACTTCTTTCGAAATGTCATTCTTTATTTGTTGCATTTGTTTGTGGTCGGAGCACGCTATAAGCAGATAATCGACATATACTGCTATAATACAATATTAATGTGACCATTATAGTACTTTACATATACACACGGTTCGCTTTTACATGGTTGGAATCCAATACCTTTTAATATGCCGTCCAACTTGATGTTCCATTGCTGCCCAGACTGCTTAAGTCCATACAATGCCTTTTTCAACTTCAGACAATGATTTGGATAACGTTTATCTAACTAAACATTGCAATTTAATATTCAAATTGAAATTTCTGACACAAATTTTTACTTTTTTATTGTGTTACGGTAAAATTCGTTTACAATGCATGGTGTAAGTGAAGAAATTAAAAGAAAAGTTGAAAGATATTTCTCCGCTGGGCAATCTTCTCCCGATATTGACAAGGAGCTCAAAATCGGCCATACAATGGTTCTGCGGATAGCAATATGGAAAGGCTAACATGCAATAAGGGCGCGAGACCCAAAAAAATTCAAATCCGTGAAACTTGACATGTTGGACGACTTCTTATATCCAACAAATTGACTACCCAAAGCAAGGACGCTTTGACAAAAAAAAAATGTTTCAGCCCGAAAGGATTTCCTGGCACGCCACGAATACTGGACGTGTGATGACTGGACGCGAATAATTGTAAATGTTAATTATTTGTGGGAAGTCTTTAATTTTTTTGAACTTTTTTAAGGTAATTTGGTCCCAAAATTAACCGATTCCAGTCAGATGGCCGCTCTTGGTACTAGTCAAACACTTCAGGACCACTTCAACGCCATCAAGAAAAGCAAACTACAATATAAACTTTGGAAGTGGATGTTTAATTATTTGGGGGTGTATTACGCAGTATGGAGTTGGTCCTAATGTGAAAATCGATGGAAAGATGAAAAAGGACCAATATTTGGACGTTTTAAAAACACGAGTGAATTTGCCATACTTTTTTATAGTTATAGTGTATTTTAAACCTGTATAAAAATAATATATTAACATTTTTTTTACAAAAATATATATGGTTATGCTAGCAATTTATTGCATCAAAAAATTCATTTATGTAATTACTGTTAAGGGGAACTGTTTTCGTCGGTATAAGGATCCAAGGGATTGTACAATTGTACTCTAATTTTGAATATGTTTATACAAATAAATTTCATTTTAAATAGTAACGAATTTAAGGCTGCTCTCTCAATGCCTGGTTACCAGACCAGTTAATAGAGTTGTCCGCTTTATAGACTGTACTTAATACACATCAACAATGCCCATGGTTAATGGAGATGTCCGCTTAATAGTGTGTTCATTTAAGAGAGCTTTTGCTGTAATCTTTATTTACGAATTGTCTTAACTATCCTATCTTTTAAGTTGGTTCCAACTGGACACAGTGTACTAAATTTCACTAAAATCGGTTCAGTAGTTTAGGAGGTCATTGCGGACAAACAACGTGACATGCACTTTTATATATAAAGATACATATATAAATATGTATACAATGTTTTGTTTTACGACACTTTATTAATTATTTCCCCTTGTTTTAAAGGTATATATTTATGTATTCTTATAACATCAATTTCTTTCGTTTTTGGTTTTAAATATATATTATATGTGTATCAAAAATATATTATATATATACATATGTGTGTATATATGTAGGTCCTCAAATAAAACAAAATATGGATTGTGATATTTTACAGAAGCCACTTAGCAATAAGTAGAAAAACTCCTGGAACAGTTTTAAGGCAGTACTTTCCTTGGATAACGCTGATATGGTTAGGAATTTCTCTAAAGAGTAAATCACAACCCGTGCGTATAGGACGGTGTCATTGGTAGCTACCTAAATATCCAAAAGATCTTATGTATCTACTACTAATTATTTCAATTAAAATTAAACAAAGATTTATCTCTTATCGCAATGAGTTGGGCAATATTTTGTGGCAGTCCGTCTTTAACAAAGGCAAACAAAATGGATGGTTTGCTTATGTGAGAACATGTCACATAGTGTTATTCTCAGGAAAATTATAGTGTACCCAAATCCAAGCCACAAATAGGCAACGTTTGGCCTTGCTAGTTATTCATAGACTTCGCGAATGTCAATAAAGTATCATAGGGATTCGTGACAGTAAAACATTTTCACCTCGGCACTTGGAATTCATAAATATCCAAAAGATCTTATGTATCTACTACTAATTATTTCAATTAAAATTAAACAAAGCTTTATCTCTTATCGCAATGAATTGGGCAATATTTTGTGGCAGTCCGTCTTTAACAAAGACAAACAAAATGGATGGTTTGCTTATGTGAGAACATGTCACATAGTGTTATTCTCAGGAAAATTATAGTGTACCCAAATCCAAGCCACAAATAGGCAACGTTTGGCCTTGCGAGTTATTCATAGACTTCGCGAATGTCAATAAAGTATCATAGGGATTCGTGACAGTAAAACATTTTCACCTCGGCACTTGGAATTCATAAATATCCAAAAGATCTTATGTATCTACTACTAATTATTTCAATTAAAATTAAACAAAGATTTATCTCTTATTGCAATGAATTGGGCAATATTTTGTGGCAGTCCGTCTTTAACAAAGACAAACAAAATGGATGGTTTGCTTATGTGAGAACATGTCACATAGTGTTATTCTCAGGAAAATTATAGTGTACCCAAATCCAAGCCACAAATAGGCAACGTTTGGCCTTGCGAGTTATTCATAGACTTCGCGAATGTCAATAAAGTATCATAGGGATTCGTGACAGTAAAACATTTTCACCTCGGCACTTGGAATTCATAAATATCCAAAAGATCTTATGTATCTACTACTAATTATTTCAATTAAAATTAAACAAAGCTTTATCTCTTATCGCAATGAATTGGGCAATATTTTGTGGCAGTCCGTCTTTAACAAAGACAAACAAAATGGATGGTTTGCTTATGTGAGAACATGTCACATAGTGTTATTCTCAGGAAAATTATAGTGTACCCAAATCCAAGCCACAAATAGGCAACGTTTGGCCTTGCGAGTTATTCATAGACTTCGCGAATGTCAATAAAGTATCATAGGGATTCGTGACAGCAAAACATTTTCACCTCGGCACTTGGAATTCAAAATGGCACGGCTTCGTTATTTTTTTATTGACTAACCTTGTAATGTAACCGGAGATCCCTTTTCAGTTGAGAGTGTTTCGTTGGCATTCCCATATATTAAATGAATTCAAAAACTCAATGGGGTAATTTACAGCTTCGTTGGCAGTGCAATCATCGATAGTTGACAACAACCGTTTTGCCTTTGGACTTAAGTGACCTGGAGACGATCAAATAATTGCGTCAAACAGTGAATATGTGTTAGTGATGTTTACTCGTGTTTTGTCCGCAAACGATCAAATAAACACGTCAAGAATCAGTTTTGTTTTGAGATCGTAGCGTACGGTTATCATGTCAGTATCGGATGATGATTCTCTTTCATTCATGTGCTGCAATTCTACTGAAAAAGAAGGCAGAGTGGATGAAAAATTAGTACAAATAGCGTAATACGAGGTTTGACAATTAAGTAATGAGACTGATTTTATTGCCGCGCTTGTGGTAATCCTGTGTCCTTGAAATTCCCTTTCTTTTTTTCCGGCATCCCTCCCCTTTACACAGATATATGTACCATCGCTCTAGCTTGTTTTTTGCCTGCTGCGTCAAGTTGGGTCGACGTGGGTTTGTAGTGCTCGTCACGAAAATGGAAAAACGAAATCAAGAGCAACGCGTCGCGATTAAATTTTGCGCCAGATTCTGAAACGTACGCTAAAATCGAGATATTATAGGCGATGAGAGCTGGTTTTTCCAATACGAACCGGAAACCAAACGCCAAAAAGCTCGCTCGTAGGTGAAAACGATGATTATTGCCTTTTTGATAGCCGTGGAATCGTCCAAAAAGAATTCGTTCCACCGGGGAAAACTGTGAATCAAGTCTACTATTGCCAAGTACTCGAAAGATTGCGAAAACGAGTCAATAGGGTGCGCCCAGACATCACTCGTAACTGGATCTTTCATCACGACAACGCGCCGTGCCATTTTGAGTCGATTACGGACATCCAGGCGGCCGTGACGAGGGTACTCACGAACATCCCAGTCGAAGCGTTCCGAAGAATGGAAAACGCACTGGAATCGATGTATAGCTGCCCAAGAGGACTACTTTGAAGAGGATGGCAGAGTTGTAGAATAATTTTCAAATATACGGTTTTTATGGAATCAGTCTCACTACTTAACTGTCATACCTTGTAAGTTTTCGCATGAAAATCTTCTCGCAGAATTACAAATATCCAACAAAACATATTATTGCAACTTTTTGCGAATTAATTCCAACACATTTAATAAATCTTTAACCAAGGTGGAGCTCCTTATAAATTTTAAGGTGATTTCGTACTACTGTATGCTTCTATTTTATCATTTAATAAACATTCTAAAGTTTTGTAATGTGGCACTTGCACTTCGTATAAAAGTTTCTACATACAAATTAATTACATCCGTATATGCTACCGCCAGGAATAAAGCGATGTCCAACTTATTCCAGTTAGCGTTTTTTATAACTTTTTCCATTATGGCCAGATTGGATAAAATAATAATTTTTGGGCATTTAAATTAAAAAGCCCAGCATTTAGTACGAACAAAAATTACTATATAGTGATTATTTATTATATGGAGAAACTATTCAAATCTTTTGACCTTCCAATACCCAATAAAAGGATTTAAGCTTTTTAGCTCTCAATTAATAAATGTTTTTAATAATTTTCCATTGAAAATAATACTATGATGCTTGACATTACAAAACTTTTCATCAAGTATGTTCAAATTTCACAAATTTATTTAATTTTTATTGCTATACATTTGTGAAACTTTATAAAAACGCACGGCAACTCACCTATGTTTTGGCGACCACTTTGCTGTTGACCGAATTAAAAGCGGGAAAGGAAATGCTTATAGCTGACCGTAGATGCGTATAGGCGTGCGGATCGTACTAAAAAGAGAACCGGCGCCGTCCGTCAGTCCCTTTTGAGCATTGTGTCCGGTGCCCTCGTGTGTGGTGTATATGATGCAGGTGTGTTGAGTGTGAGGTGTGAATGTGAATATGGTATAGATGTGTGGAATATGATGTGTAGATGATGTAAATGGTGTAGTCGTGTTGAGTATGGTGTGTATGTGTGGGGTGTAGCTTTATTGTATTAAGAGGGGGGTCAGGTGCTCATTTAGCCATCCCGGCCCCCCTAAACGACTGTTTAGCCTAAAAGGCGCTGCAGCTGTTACAGCGTTGCCACAACGCTGCTCAGACCCGTAGATCGACGAAAGGGTGGCCCAGGCTGTCGACGCCGCAATGATGTTCCGCTCCGATGGGGTGCGGCACGAGCTGCGGGTTGGCATCGGGGTATGCGGCCGGGATGGATGGGTGGCCGATTCATCTCGCGCGCCGCGCTGCGATGTAGCAGCGTGTGGCATATTTGCAAAACCCTCGTGAGTCACACTCCCCTAAATATCCCACAATGATGCAGGCGATGCGGGCGTCGACAGATGGGGCACCTTAGGGTCGCTGAAATCTGTGTCGCGTGCCACCACGAGGTGCGGAGGGAAGGACCGCTGCAGGCGCGGTTGCCGGTACAGGTGCCGGCGTTGTTGCCGGTGCGGTTGCTGGCGTGGTTGCGGTGCAGCGGCCGATGCTGTTGCAACTATCGTCCGGGACGCTGGTGTAGGCCCGTTGCGTGGCACATTCGTAGCCGCGCGAGCGGTTGACTTATTTGCGGCTGTCGTATCTATATCCATGATAATCTGTATAGAGAAGATTATTGATTATAAATTGCTATCAAATAAGCAGACATGGTGAACGTGCCACGATATGTGGCATGAACGTGTCGTCGTTTTGATCGACAATTTTTTGGCTAAGATTCTTGGTCATTTTATACGGCGTCTTAATTCGAACGGTTTATTACTTTTTAGCGGTTTGTTATTGGCGTACTTCTCGTTTTAGTGTTAAATTGGGTGACTGTATTATATCGCGACATTATCGGTTTGGTTTTTTCGATTGTCGGATTCGGTCGTCGGTGGTTGGTAAAAAGCACAGCTTCACGAGCGGTCTAGTTAGTGTTCCGTTTTGCGTACGGAGATCCACGACCCGGATGTGACCGTCTGAGCCATAATGAAGCTTTTCTATGCGGCCAAGCCGCCACTCGGTAGGAGGTAGACAATCATCATGAATGAGGACACAGTCTCAGTCGGCTGCTGAAATCATGATGGAGAATTTTAATTCGGTCTCATCGATTTAATAGAGATAGCGACTCCTGATAGCGCCTGGCTCAGGAATGGCCAGGATGGGTGCTCCTTTTAAAAAATGCGCTGGAGTTAAGGCGGTGAAATCTGAGGGGTCTTGCGATAGTACTGTAAGTGGCCGTGAATTGAGAACGGCTTCAATTCGATATAATAACGTCGTGAACTCTTCGTAATTGAATTTATAATTTCCAGCTACCCGTTTGAAATGGGATTTGAAGCTTTTTACAGCGGATTCCCATAAACCGCCCATATGAGGAGCGCTTGGGGGTATAAATTGCCAGTTGATACCTTGAGGGGCGTACTTTTGTACGATGTCGTGTGACACTTGTTTTAAAAAAATCCACAAATTGCTTTTCTGTGGCTCGTTGAGCTCCGATAAAGGTTTTGCCATTATCGCTCATGATTTTTGATGGGTAGCCACGTCGAGCGACGAAGCGAGCAAATGCCGCGAGAAAAGCCTCCGTCGTCAGATTACTACATAGCTCAAGATGTACTGCCTTTATCGTGAAACATAAAAAGACAGCCACATAGCCTTTCATGAGAGTGGGAGACCTTAACATGGACGCCTTTACCTGGAAAGGCCCAGCAAAATCAACTCCTGTTGTGGTGAAAGGCAGAGCGAAATTGCAGCGTTCCGGTGGAAGTGCTGCCATAATCTGCGTTCGCATCTTCTGTGTGTGTATAGTGCAAATCTTGCACGTGAAGATGCACTTCTTGATTTGCGGCTTAAGACGGGGGATATAATACTCCTGGCGTACCATCTGTTGCATGAGACGATGTTCGGCGTGTAGCATTAAGGTGTGGATGTAGTGGAGGAATAATGTGGCAAATGGTGACCTCTCTGGAATTATTCTGGGGTGGCGTTCATTGTATGTTAGGCTCGAATTAGCGAGCCGTCCATTGGCACGAAGCAGACCTTTCGTGTCCAGAAATGGGTTTAGAACTAAGAGTAAGCTCTTTTTATCAATCGGCTTCGATTCTCTTAGTACTGATATATCGCGGCTGAAGTAGCGCGCTTGTGTGTATGCTATTGGTGCGACCTTTGCCTTTTGTAACTCTAGGTGCGTCACTGTGTTGCATGGGAAATTATGTGATCCTTTGATTTTCCTTTTGAGTTGCTCTTTAAATTTGAACATATACTACTCTGAAAGCTCTTGGAAACGATGAAAATCGTTCAAGGATGTCGGTATCATCCAATAATGTATGAAAGGTGGCGATTTTTCGACCTTCTGGGGCGATAATGTTGCGCATGGCGGATTGTGGCCAAGAATCAACCATCGGTGGCCATTCCACCAGAGGGTGGTAGTGGCAAGGTGCAGTGGCGTGCACCCTCTTAAACCTAGATCGGCAGAATTGTCAGCACTGGCTACGTGACGCCAAGTGGCTGATCCCACTAGGTCAAGAATTTGAGACGTTCGGTTAGAAATATACGTCTTCCATGGATGTGGTGGTTTTTCCAACCAGGCTAGTACAATTTCTGAATCGGACCACATATATAGTTTGCATTTTGTCATATTTAAATGCATTTGCATCATGGCTACTAGTTTTGAAAATAGTAGTGCGCCACATAACTCAAGTCGTGGGAGACTTATAGTTTTTAAAGGTGCCACCTTTGCCTTTGCTACTAATAAGTGGCTTGTGGTCGTGGTGTCACTTTGCGTGCGCACATAGATAGTAGCGCAGTATACCTTTTCTGAGGCGTCACAAAAGCCATGTAATTCAACTTTGTGATCGGGAGAGTAATTTACCCATCGTGGAATTTGAATCTGAGAAATGTCATTCAGATTGTTTGCGAACTGGGACCACTTTCTAAGCGAAGAGGTTTCACTTGTTCGTCCAAGTCGGTTCCATCTAACCATAATTCTTGTATTAAGATTTTCGCTTGGATCATAATTGGCGAAAGCCATCCTGCGGGGTCGAAAAGTTTTGCCACCGAGGATAAAATCTGTCTTTTCGTTATGGCTGATAATGCGGATATGGACTCCGTCGTGTATGAGAACTGTTCCGATATCGCATTCCATGGAATGCCTAGAGTTTTTGTTGTACTTTCCTTTTCGAATATAAGGAAATTAGTGTCCAACAAATTTTCGTTTGGAATATTTTTGAGTATATTTGGGTGATTTGCCGAAATCTTCTTTAATGGAAACCCCCCGGATTTGAGGGCTTTAATTACCTGTGATAAGGCCTCGTATGCTTGTGGAAGAGTGTGACTTCCAGACAAAATATCGTCTACATACGTTTGAGTTTTCAACAATTCAGTTGCCAGAGGAAATTCTGACTTTGTGTTGTCTGCCAATTCGTGGAGAGTTCGAATGGCTAAATATGGTGCACAGTTAACGCCAAATGTAACTGTTTTTAATTTGAAGTCGCGTAAAGGACTGGTGGGGGATCTTCGGAACATAATACGTTGAAAATCTTGGTCGCCTTTATGTACGCCTATTTGCCGATACATTTTTTCAACGTCCCCATTGAATACGTATTTGAATACACGCCAATTTAATATCAGAAGCATTAAATCTGGTTGGAGTGTGGGTCCCGTAAATAGGATATCATTTAGGGAATTCCCTGTGAACTAGTGGTTTTCGTGGCATTAAAAACAACTCTTACTTTTGTTGTTTTTTTGTCTGGCTTCACTACTGCGTGATGTGGCAGATAAAAGGAGTATTATTTGCCGTTGATGATTTTCTCCCCTGGGGTTACTTCCTCCATGTGATCTAAATGGAGGTATTCTTCTAACACACCATCATATTCAGATTTGAGTTCACCTTTTTTAAGTAGGTTTCTTTCCTTACTTAGAAACTGCTGAATTGCAGAGGTGCGAGAGTGACCTAAGGCGAGTTTGTTAAGAAATTGTTGCTTAAGTGGTAGTCGTACAACGTAGCGACCATTTCTGATCTAGCAGTGGTGGCTTTGTAAAAGTCCACAATACTGATCTTCAGGGGTTGTGACTGATATCGGAGGGAGTTCTTCTAATTCTCAAGATTTCCATTGGGAATTGAGGTACTCGTTTGAGATTTCCTCAACTTGAGTTGTCATTATTGTGCTGGTTCCCCAACTAGTCCACTTAGGACCCATCCGAAAATAGTATTTTGTGTGAAACCTTTTGCCAATGTTTGCTATTTATATGATAGCTTGGTAGCATGTTGGTTAATTGCGGACAATTGCTTCTGCTTGTATGCGCTTATCCGCTTTGGGGGAAAAGAGGGTAATGGGACAGATTTCATTTGAGTTTTGAACAACTCTTCCGCCCGTTCCCGTGATTTCAAAGTTGGCCAGTTTTGTTGATAACTGTAGCCTGTTTTGTGCCCTTGACGCTATAAATGATCGTTGTGATCCTTGGTCTATTAAGGCTCTGAGTTTAAACAGTTCTCCTCGGTGTTCGATGGAGACAACTGCTGTGGGTAATAGTACCCTACTGTGATTTTCGCTATGTAGCGTTTGGGTTTTCAACGCCTTTGAGCAGCATGGTGCTTCTTGGCAGTTTTCAGAATTTGTTGTGGCAACTAATCCTGTTGCTCGTTTTACGTTTGCATTGTTCGGAGGTGAGCTGGAAAAATTTGTTATATGTAACATTGAATGATGTCTTTTATGGCAGTAAACGCAATTAAATTTGCTTTCGCAATCTTTAAGCGTATGCGCATGTGACAGACAGTTGGTACATAATTTTTTCGTTCTTACGAAACTGATTCGATCGCTGACATTCATTTTTTTGAATTTTTCGCACAATTTTAGTTTGTGACCTCGTCTACAAAGTTCGCATGACGTTTGTTTATATTGTTCGGAAGAGAACGATTGATTTTTAAAAAGTTTCTATTTGAATTATTGTGGCTACTTGCTTGGAGTCTATTGAAGCTTCTATTGAGGTCGTTTTGAACGTTTTTCGTTCTGACTAGTTTTTTATCTACCCTTTCTGCAATTTCGTATTGGGTAGTAAGAAATTCTTTCATTTGCTGCCACGTTGGGCACTTTCTTCGCGATGAGAGCGATTGCTCCCACAAAAGTAACGATTTTTCTGGTAATGCAGCTGTGCATATATTTACCAGAATGGGGTCCCAATTATCTGTGGGAATATTCTGTGTCGATAAAACCGACAAACAATTTGAAACCGTGGATTGAAGCTTTATGAACTCTTCACTGGTTTCCTTTTGAATTTTTGGCAAGTTCATTAAAATTGTTATTTGCTTATCGACCAATATTCTCTCGTTTTCATAACGTGCTTTTAGAGCTTCCCAAGCAAAATTAAAATTTTCGTCATTGATGACCTTTGGTTTTGTATCTGAGGTGATACAATTTCTGCGCTTGTGATAATTTAGGATGGTTTATGTACACAGCTGTAAACATGTCCCGGAAGGACGGCCACTATTCATAACCACCATGAAATATATCTGTATCGCATATTGGCACTTTGAGGTGAATGCCTAAACTTGCCTCTTGGGCTTGTCTTTGTGGCAGCTCTACTCTCGGTTGTGGAGTAGGTGCAATTGCCCTTAATAGCTTTAGTTGATCAAAAATCATTGCCTTTGTGTCTCCGAACTGGTCTAGGCAGTGTTCATATTTGGTGTAAGCCGAGGATTTAAAATTTTCTGGTAAATCTAAATCATCAGATTCTACGATTGCATCATATGCCGCTTGGAAACGTGTCCAGAAGTTGTCTAAATTGTCTTTTTTGATTTCTAATACCGATTCAGAGTTGTCTTGAATCGGCGAAGATGAAAATCGAGTGAAGTATCGTATCAAACTGTCACTCTCAGCAATGAATTTTGTATAAGAAATGTCTTTGAAGTATTTTATTTCTTTATATATGCTTTATGTCCAAATGTCCTATAGGGTGGATATTTTATTTGTTATGTGCTAATGAGCGCTCGTATTAGAGATCACTGCACTTTGTACATATGCATGTACGTACATATGTAATACGCTTTGGTTTTTTACACAATCCTGCTTGTTTTTGTTGCTCAAAAATCCAGGGGTATTACGGGAATATGCCAATGTGGACTTTGAATATTTTTATACGCAATCCTGCTTGGTTTTGTAAGCCAAAATCCAAGGAGTATCGCGGAACATATGCCAATGTGGACTTTGAAGTAATTAACGTATCTACATACGTGACAATACACTTTTGTACAAATTTTATATGTTACAAAAAATCCTTTTTTGTTATATGTATTTATTGTTCTATAATTTGTACCCAATGTCGATTGGGTATTTCTTCCAGTATATATTGAATGTATTTATATGCGCCCCTATGTATATATGTATATATATATATATGCGTATATATGTTCGCGGTACGAATAAGTCCCGAAAATACAATTAAACGACCGTAGGTAATTTCATTTGTTAGTAAGTATGTATATAATTTGTGTAACTGCGCCGCATATACATACATAAGTGAGAAGAGGCCGCGAAAAGAAAATAGAATGATATTCTGACTTTAGAACAGTGTTGTCCAACGTGAATGTGTGCACGTTATGCTTGTGTTGGTTATTAGCGTACATTCGGAAAGCTACGAGCAGACAACACGAATACGGAACAGTGCGTACAAATAAGTAAACGTACTTTTTAAAAATTACGGTCAACTAAATTATCTATATTTATTTCTTTATTATATTGCTTAATTCTAATGAGATCAGAAATGTGATTGTTTGATAGTAGATTTCTATATTTGCTTTGAATATGCTTTAAAGTGGAAAATGCCACTTCGCAACTATATGTTGATCCGAACATTGAAAATATTTTTAAAATTTCATCTTTCGCTAGTGAATACTTTTTTTCATCAATCGTTTTCCAAAAATCAATACCGGAGTCAATAAGTAACCAAAAATCTGATCGCATTTCTCTGATTTCTTTTTGAAGTAACGGATCAAAGGTAGAAACATCACACGTCAATGGATTATCATATAGGTTTATAATTGGTTGTATTTGAGCTAGATCTTTAAATCTTTTGTTGTAATTTTCTAAAATGCGGGATATAATTTGGCTATAGTATTCTAATTTATTTGTGATTGAAAATTCCTCTGCAAGTGATGATAGGTTTGGCATACTTATTAAATTGTTATTGTTGATTTGATGGGATAAATTCTTTAATATTTCATGAAATGTTGTTATTGTTTTATGTAAATTGAAAATTAGTTTATTGTTGCCCTGCAATGTCAGATTTAATTGATTAAGTATTTTTGTTATGTCGCACAGAAAACCTAGATCCGTTATAAATTCTTCATTATTCAATGATGAAACCAGCGATTTTCCTAACTCTGAATTATCATCTTCTAGAAATATTTTGACCTCTATTCTTAGTTCGAAAAGCCTTTGCAAACATTTGCCTCTACTTAGCCAACGAACTTCGGTGTGTAAAAGTAAATCGTTGTGTTCAGCGTCGATTTCTTCTAAGAAAGCTTTAAATTTTCGATGGCTAAGCGCATTATGACCCCCCTTGATTTTATTTATGATTTTAATTGCTGTTTCCATTGCTTGTACACAACCCAGTTCTTTTGAAAAAAGCACTTGTTGGTGAATGCAACAATGAAATGTGGGAACCTTAATGTTATTCATAGATAACTGCCCAACCAAACCAATTTTTTTGCCCACCATGACCTTCGCACCATCTGTACACACTGCGCTCAATTTATTGGTGTTCGCTATAGAGAAAACATGCTCTTGTAAAGTATCAAATAGAGTTTTCCCGGTGACGTTACCAAAGAAAGCAACAGTAGTAACAATTTCTTCAAAAGTCTCAAATCTATCATTGACAGTTTTTGCACAAATAACTAATTGGCATATGTTGTTACTATCTGTGCTTTCATCTAAGCATATTGAATAATATCTACAGTTTAACAATCTTTGTTTGGTACAGGACTGTATATATGCACTGAGAACCTCAGTTCTACGTGCTATAGTTTGGTGGGATAATGGAATGGTTTTCAAAATTTCCTGCATTTCTTTTCCTTCATCAAAGCATTGCAAAACATTGTCGCATAAGTTTCTGAAAAACTCGCCATCGGTGAAAGGTCTGCCTTGCTTTGCTAATGCAAGTGCAACTACAAAAGATGCCTTTTCACGTGGGCATACTTTTTGTTTGCCATAGGCTGAGAATTTAATTGTAAATAAAATTTTGTTTTGTAATTATCAAGAAGACTTTTTCGGGCGTCTCCCTCGATATTTACAAGATTTTTGTGACAACCTTCATAATGTCTTTTTATGTCATGTTTGCTACAACGCTTTATTTTTTTATAACAAATTAAGCATTCTGCATGCTTTTCATTGTTCTCAATAAAAAAATAACATATTTCCCAAATTTGTCGGAACATTTTTAGTGCGTTCTGTTTTTAAAGCGCAAAACGTAAATGGTGTTGCTTGCTTGAAATTCTAGCGTCAACTGATCGCAAAATTCTTCTTTACTTGCCTACGAAGTTGAATACAGTAGCACAATCGTGCTTTCACAGACAGTTGTCGCGACATGTCGGTGTGAGGTGTCTGGCTTCTCCGCGCGCTATTGTGCGCATAGGCCGTGGCCAACGCTGCTTTAGAATATATGTATGTACTAAATGTAGATATTTTGCAATATGTATATATGCATATGATTTGAGTAGTAAAGGAGCCCGTTATGCTCTTTATATGTTTTTATAAATATATGTAAAATGTATGTACATATGTATGTATGGTATAAAATTTAATTCGCAAATACGCTTTTCTTGTTTTTTTGCTTATTTTAAGCAATCCTGCTTATACTTGATGAAGTATAAGGGGCCTTGCTGGAAATTTCGCAAGTAAATACTTGAACTTTTATATGTATATATTTTTCGGGGTAGTTTTGTGTCATAACACAACGGTAAGCATTTACCGGCAATCACTAATCTGTTATACACAGTACCGAACTGCTTTGTTAGCGGTTTTCGGTTTTTACCGGAAAATAAACCGAACACCGAAAACAGTTTGGTAACGGTTTTTAATTTTAATTTTTTTTTTCGACCGGAATTTTGGTCTGAACCGTAAATTTTATATTTTAGATTTTAACCCATACATATGATATAATATATAAAAATTGAAAGGAGACGATACAACTCACTTGGATTGCCGCCAGGTGCTTTTGGGGATAATATGAGTGTATTTGGTGACTTTGTGGTTTCATTTTTCTTTATTCTTTTTTTTTTTGTTTGTTTGTGCGTTATTTGACCCAAAACTTGACTTATTCACTTATTTTCACAGCACGATTATTATTATTTGTTTTCCTTTTCACCTCACTGATGTAGGGTTGTCGAAAAAATATCGATACATCGATATATCGATATAATTTTTTCAATGTAACAATATTTTTGAGCGATATTTATTGTTTCGATATATCGAGGTATCGATATAATATTATAAGTATTCAAAAGGTATAAAAACGTTATTTTTATGATAAAAAAAATTCTAAATCCTTTTTTATACTAACAGTTTAATCCAAATAAATGCTCCTCTGCATTACTCCCACAAATTACATAAAATAATAGAAGCGTAATGCAGAGGAATATCAACCGCCCCAACTTCACTCAACAGGCGAAAGAGGAGAAAAGGAAAACATCTTTTCCCGCGTTTTTTACAAAAGGATTGTGGGCACACTGTTCTTCAGAGTTAGGTGTCATACGAGATCTATTATCAGATATCCCATTTAAGCAAGCTAATGAAGAAATTAGCGGCGATCAGTACGTGACTTCAAGTTTGGTGATTCCCATTGCAAACTTACTTCAGAGAGGCCTTGAACAAGTAAAACCTTTCACTTTTGGTATTGCGGTTCAGAAGAGTTTGCTAAATTTAGTTATTGCAAAACTAGAACCACTAGAGCTGCATTTACATCTGGCCAAAGCAACAATTTTAGACCCACGCTTTAAGCGTATTCATTTTAGTTCAGCGCTAGCTGTTTCAACTGCAATAACCAAACTGTCAAAAGAAATACGTTTAGAACATAGGCGTAGAGAACAACTTTCGCCTGAACTCAGACCCATTCGCACTACCATAATTCCAAATTCCGAAAAATCTTCGCCGTCGTTGTGGTCCGGACATGAAAAAATTATGATAGATATTGCTGCAGATTCAGCAAACTCTTTACTTTCAACTTCAACCAGTGATGGTATGCCTAGTGAACTAAAGCAATATCTAGATCAGCCTATAATACCCAGAAAAGAGAATCCAACAAAATTCTGATTTGATTGTCGTCATTTTACCCAGTCTTTTCCGACATAGCTCTAAAGTATTTGATATCGCCAGCGTCCTCAGTTTCCTTGGAGAAAGTGGCATCTGCTGTGAATCTCACATTTCTCATTATTGGGTAATAACAGAAGACGGTTTACAGCCGAGCACGTAAATCAAAGAGTTTTTTTATGTCTGTATCAGATAAATATTGGTTTGATTAATAAATAATTAATGTTTTAATTGTTGTTCTTGATTTATTAAAAATTATGTCTATTGGTTAGTATTTATCTAGTAAGGTAAGATGATTAAAGTAGATTAGGCCAAATATTTTTGTTTTCATATCATACCGATATATCGATATATCGATATTTTTAAATAAAAATATCAATGTCGATATTGATATATTCAAAAATTACCGATACAATATATATCGATACTTTATTCCATTTCCCTACATTGATGGTTTAGAACTTTTTTTTTTGTGTGTTAGTTGTGCTTTTGGTAATATGGAAATTACCATTTATCACTCATATGTATGTATGTATGTATGTATATTGTATGAGAATATATATATAAACCACCGTACTTGTCTTCTTCTTTTTTTTTTGTAACCGCACGTTTCACTTTTTATGTGTTATGCATTTATGCATATGTACATATATATATATATGTATATATATTTTTTTTCCAAATTTTTTACCCCACTTTAACTTTTTATATTGTACTAGCTGACCCCGCAGCCGTTTTCATCATTTCTTTTTTTTTTTTTCAATGTAACACAGTTTGATAACGAAGATTTTTTGGTTTCTGTTCCGGTGCGTAACTGTACAGAGAAGATAGTTTTCTAACTCGTGAGTGCGCCACGTATTTTTGGCAGCGTGAAAAACATAGCAGTTCCAAATTTATACCACACATTTTTAGCGACTATCTTGTGTCCTGATGATTGTCATCTCAAATGCAATTTTTTCTGGAAACGGAATCCGTTTGATAAAACTCAAAGGAATCCGTAGAATCTAGCATTCTGCCCCCTTGGGGCACCTTCGATAGGTGCGTCACAATCAGTTCATTACACAGTTTCGGCGCTTGCAGATTGCGAAACATAATAACGACAGATCCAACTTTGGGATCTTCATTGTCAAGACGATCGATCGATTTGTATGAGCGCAAGTTTCCCGGAATTTGACTTTGAATCTTCCAGTTTATTTTTAGCAGCTATCATTGCACGTGCACTCAAGAAATCGTAGTTAAGGTAATTTGGCTAATGTTCAGATAAACATTCGTGATGAGTTCATCTTTCGTGAATCGATAAACGGCAGATGGAATTGATATCAAAATACCGGAAGTATCAACCGGAATTTATCCATATTCAATTTTTAGATGTAAAATGTCTTCGGCAATGTCATTTTTGTTCGTATCCCATAATAAACGCGGATTTGGAGGCTGATATGTCGAAATGATTATCGTGAAAAGTGTGCGAACGTCATTTTCATTCCAGTGGTTATCATTTTCCAGCAATTGTAATTGCTGGCTTGCTTCTCAAAAAGTTGCACACACCGTATCATTCACAGTACGCAATAACTCATATGAAGTTGAACCGCGTACATTTATCAATAGCAACCGAAGGTAGAAACAATCGTCGTTTTTCGGGTGGATTGTGTAAATTCATCTTAATGCATTAATTGATAACACACCTGGATGTCCATTTACTGGTTGGCCTTGTTTTCTGTGTAATTATTCCTTCAACGATGCATTCCATGCATAATAATATAAATAATTTATAACTAAATTTCAAATTTGATCCTGAATCTGCAAGACTATAAATATATATTTAGGTAATTGTATAGCAAATTGTTTGTACCACCATGTGGCTCGCAAAATACTTTATAGATCATCAGGCATTGGCAATAAGGATTCTGTTCGATGATATATCTTCATCAGTCTATATGAATAATAATTCATTGAACAAACTTTTTTGTTCGTTTCAGCACATATAAACAATTTTTTTTGTTATTAATTTGATAATATAAATTTTAAGTTATTAAACATATATGTATTTTAATGTGGTAAATATATATTGTTAATTAATTTACCTGTAACTGGACTTATCATCTTACTTGGAAAATGATAGCCGTCTTCACCTTGCCAAAATAGGATAGGATATTGTAAGGCATCATATGATCGATGTGTTTCAGACACACGCTGAAGTTGATCGTTCCGTCGAAGTAAAACAATGTCTCGGTTTCCTAAATTTTCTCCCACGATGACAATAGCCACTTCAAATTCGTCCTAAGGAATTAGTTGAGAACACACCTGGATGTCAATCTATTGGTTGGCCTTGCTTTCTGCGTACCTACTTCTTCGGCGATGCATTCCATGCATACTATCAAGGCATTTCCGAATAGAGCAGAGTTCTCACAAACGAATCACTGACGCAAGTTGAGAAAAAAACTCGTCAATGTAAATTTTGTTGTTGGAAGTGTTTCCGCTGGCTGTACTGTATTCTCTGGGTTGAAAAACACTCTTTATCCATTCTCCAAATGAACTGCGAAACACACAACAGCCGGAAAAGTCGATTTCACCAAACTACAATATCAAACATTGGCGTTTGAATGTGAATTAGACAATAGTGGCGAATATGGTACGATCCATATGTTGTCGACTTCAATATTCACTACTTTAAGTTGAATGGTAAATGTCCTGCCATTGCCCTCTGATGAGCTACGACGATAGAGTGGATATCCATCATTTCTAGTTTGCGTTTCCAAAAGAAAAGCACGTGGATAGTGTTTCATGCATTTATTGCAAGTGGGATTGTGGTGTCCGCAAGGTCCATGCACTATATTGGTTTTCATCACTTCGTACAATAATGAATGTTTCTCTGCATGAGGAATTTCCGCAGAAATGATGTCATCAATTTGATCTGGTGTAACCACCATCCACCATTCAAAGAAGAATGTGTGCGTGCGGCAAATCCCTTTTTTGCAACCCAACAGAGTACATCCAGCATCTGACTACACCATACTTGTATATCCTGGGAGTCTCATGTAGTTCATGTGTCTTGTGCTGCCATACGTTGATGGCAAAAAGAACGCCGACCGATATTAGCGCGATGTCTTCGTTGCTTCGTAACAAATTTCAATCTGTAATTGATCACTTCGTTTGAAACACACATAAAGTTTTCACTGAATAATTTTCAATAACTTTTCTATTTAAGCCGGAATAAAAAAGCAAGCGACCGAAATTGAACGATTCAAATAATTTACAAATCAAAATATTGAAAAACAAAACAAAAAAGAATTGTATGAAAAGTCACTTTTTGGAAATTTCCAATTTTTCGACTTTTCCTTATGAAAAGTATATGGTTTTTTTTATATCTAACCCTTTCCAGATCCACAGCGAACAACTTCTGATTTAATGAAGATTGGCTCCGCTGTTCTCGAGCGTTAGCGTTACTAACAAACAATCATTTTTACTTACATATGTAATCATTTTTACATACATGTGTATGTATGTATGTACATATATGTATACAAAATAAAACGTTTGTATGGGAAAAAGAAAAGTGCTGTTTTTAGGGGTTTCCCGGCAACTTTCTTAATTTTTTCTTACATAAGAACCTTCTCCTAATAATAACAAATACAACAAAAAAAAAAATCAGCCAAATCGGTTCAGCCATTCACGCGTGATGCCGTGACAACGAATACGGTTTCATTTTTATATATAAGATGTATGTATATATACATAAGTATATATTTGGTTGCCAAATTTTGTCACCAACTCTCTTTTTCACTAACTTTTTACATACACATTAATGTATGTATATTGTATGTGTATGACACTGCACTTTTGACACTTTGATCCTCTTTTTTTTTCTATCCCAACGGGGTTTTCACTTTTTTTTTTTTGTTTTAACTGTTTTAAGCTCCGGGTTTTTTTCCACTTTTTGTTTCAACTGTGAGCCCCGGGTTTTCACCAACACTTTTTTTTTGTTTTAGTTAACGCGTTACCGCGACACCCTGACCGTTCGGTACGGCTTCGAAGGACCATGTGAAACTTTATAAAAACGCACGGCAACTCACCCATGTTTTGGCGACGACTTTGCTGTTGAACGAATTAAAAGCGGGAAAAGAAATGCTTATAGCTGACCGTAGATGCGTATAGGCGTGCGGATCGTACTAAAAAGAGAACCAGCGCCGTCCGTCAATCCCTTTTGTGCATTGTGTACGGTGTCCTCATGTGTGGTGTATATGATGCAGGTGTGTTGAGTGTGAGGTGTGAATGTGAATATGGTATAGATGTGTGGAATATGATGTGTGGATGATGTAGATGGTGTAGTCGTGTTGAGTATGGTGTGTAGCTTTATTGTATTAAGAGGGGAGTCAGGTGCTCATTTAGCCAACATTTTTTATTAGTGGTCTTGAACGATGTAACGAATCCCTCTGTTTACATATTTTTTTGGTAAGATTTCAATCTGGCTATCGCTCGCTTCCAATTGTTAAGCGTCGAAACCTAATGATCAACTGTCAAAGTACAGGAGGTTTTGACGTTTAGCAATTGTTCTCTCCATTGACAGAGGAGTTGGACATCTCTTTAGCTCTGCTACCGCTTTGAAATTTACATCGTAAATGAGCTAAGCTTGTCAACCATAAGTGGAGACAGAGCCGACAACATGTCGATGTAGAGTACGTGTAGCCGATGACACTAATACACTTAAAGTGTTTGACGCAATTATGTGATCGTCTCCAGGCCACTTTAATCCAATGACGTCTACATATTTTGCTGCCAAAATCGATCTATCTGCCAGCCACTCAAGATATTTCGATTTTGTGAATACATCGGAAAATACATTGTCGATGAAAGTATTTTATGAATTGAGGATTATACAGCTACTTTTCTAATATATCTAACAATTCTTTTAAGATATCTCAGCAAGAAGTAGCGAAAAAATGAATGTTTTGTCAGTTCCACGTCGTGCGTAAAAAGAAATAATCCCTCTTACCTGCCGTAACTGTGTGTGCATAATGCGGTAGTAAATTGTTAAATGTAATATTGTAATGAATGCTTTTTTGTTAAAGTCGCAATGACAATGCAATGATCCTTAATAGCAATCCTTGATTCATTGCATTTTGCGTCACCGAATGATATCGTTAAATCGATGCACTTTCTACGATGTCGATACAATATACTATACTATATACCGGGAATCATGTTATCAGTGTTATAACAGATAGTAGACGAATGTGTGTTCCTGTGCAGTTCAACGCTGGTTGAATAAACATACTTCCCCAATGAATATTATCTACTAGCAAAGTTTACGCAAAACACGCATATTTATACGTTGCAATGACAATGGTCCGGTGACATTAACCGACAATATCGTAATTATTTGTTTAATTCTGCATAAATAATAAGATTTTTTGCTCTCGACACGTGAGCAGGCCACGTACAGTTGTCCTTGAGGGAAACAAGGGGTGCCTGTGTGAATGCGGGGGATTGAGAAAGTCACTTTTACAGAAAAACGTTAGCGTATAAGCTGGAAAAGTAAGTATTAAAAGGATTATGGGTTTCAATACCGTCTCTTCATTAGTCCCTCCAGTAACAATGGTGGACGATGGAACCATATGTAGAAGTTTACGCAATTGAGGAAAGTTCTCTGTTTGCCATTTACTTGGGAGTGGCCAGAAACTATACTTTACATATGGCTTAGCAGCTTACGATTTCCGGTCTTAGACCAAGTATCCTCTATAAGATATAAAAATAATGACGACAACATCAGCAACATTCTTTACATATGGCTCAGCAGCTTACGACTTCCGGTCTTAGACCAAGTATCCTCTATAAGATATAAAAATAATAACGACAACATCAGCAACATTTTTGGCATCATAAGAAACAGCAGCAATAGAACCATAAACCATGGTGATAATAAGTGCAAAACTCTTCCCAAAGGACGATGATTGCGGAAATAGACCTCATTCTGCTCATTCTGAGGGCGCCTAAACAGTATCAAAAACCTTGGTGTTGACAAAACTTTGGAAGATCATCTTCTCGGGGTGCTAGCAAAGTTTCACGCAAGTGCTCAGGAGGCGACCATTGCATATAAGGAAGCACGACGAAGTTTTTTTCGTGACGTCAACCACTGCAGATAACCACCATAAAGGCCTCGAGACGAAGAAGAAAAATAAAAAAATCTAAGAAATGAGGAAGCAATATGGTTGAATTTCGGTTACTTTGCGAAGTCGTGCGATATGAACCCATCACGTAGTGCATTTAAAAAAAGGGCACAGAAAACACCAACAAAAAACACCAAAAACTGAACCTGAATAACTGTGAGGCTGCCCAGGAGCTATTTAGCAGATGGTTTATGCCCGTAGCGTCAGGATCAGCAAGGATCTCTCCGAGCCGTTCGATACCAAACGAGGTTTCAGACAAGGCGACTCTTTATCGTGTGATTTCTTCAACCTACTTCGGAAGAAAATAATTCGAGCTGCAGAACTAAACAGAGAAGGTACCATAAGAGTCTACAGCCCCATACATGTGTTATGCTGATGATATTGACATCATTGACCTTGGCAACAGCGCCGTTATTTCTGCTTTCTCCAGAATGCATAAGGCAAAATGGGTCTGTCAAACAAACAATCGTCGCACTTACGACTAGGTATCTACGTTACTGTTGACAGTCATAACTTCGAAGACGTAGATAATTCTAATTTGTAACCAGCATCAACACCAACGACATCGTCAGCCTCGAAATTTAACGCAGAATATCTCTTGCCAACAGGTTCTACTTCAGACTATGTAGGCAATTGAGAAGTAAAGTCCTCTCTCGTCGAACAAAAACAAAACTCTATAAGTCAAAACCCAATGTTACGAGATTTCGAAAGAAAAGTTCTGCGAAAGATTTATGGTGCTTTGCGCGTTGGCCACGGTGAATACCGCATTCGATGGAACGATGAGCTGTCTGACATATACGACGACCTTGACACGACGAAATACTTCAGCTCTGAAAGTAATCGACGCAGTACCCGCTGGGAAAAACAGAGGAAGAGGAAGATCTCCACTCCGTTGGAAAGGTGGAGAAGGATCTGCCTTCGCTTGCAATCTCCGATTGGCGCCACCGTACGAAAAGTAGAAACGACTGGCGCTGCTGTTAACTCGGCTATAACCGCGTAAGCGGTTTCTACGCCAGTAAAGAAGAGGAAAGTAACCCGGAAGTTGCAAAATCCTAGTATTAGCTATATGGGAGCTAAGGGAAGTATTAACCCAATAAAAGTCATATTCGAAAGAAGGGTGCACTGTTATCAAGGAATCATTTTCACCGAATTTGAATAATATATGTGATTGCAGCATACATAATTGATATTTTCGTTAGAAATTGAGTCTTACGTTTATGGTTCATCATCAGTGCTGACGTCACAGCAACGGTATGTACCACTTGCTGGTCACTAAAAACCGTCGCCCACCCTGGAACTGCATTTGCATTACTTCAGGATGGCGTTACATTTTTCACATTGAGAGATATACGTCTGCACACCTGCGTCCAGGTCCCGCTTTTTGCTGCGTAGCGAAGATTGCTGCAGATTTCTAGATAATCCCCCAGGTTGCTTCACAGTCCAGCATGATGCTGATTAAATTCTTCACGTTTATTTGGTCGATCAGGTCTTTTAGGGCGGTGTGTTCTCGTTACCAATGCACACATTCGAAGAATGTGTGTTTAGCGTCGTCTTCTGTCGTGCGCGGTTGTGCACAAGAACCAATACACAAAGCGCACTGTAGTAGAAAAGTGTTGGCATAATTTATATTAGATAACGTGATGCACTGTAGCCGAAATAGTTAGCGAATTTTAAAATTATATTAACAAATCGAGGGAAAACTATTGATCCTGTCGGGGTCTCCAGTTGTGGTGGTTAATGTACGTTGCGCACGTGGTGGCTGCCAACAGGAGAAGAGAGATGATCGTACGATGTGTCCTATACAGTAATAGCAGCGGGCGCCCTCGAGCCTAGTTAAGGAACTCTGTGTTCCTTCTTCCGTTTTGTGTCTTTTTCATTTCAACGTTCTTTGTAAGCCAGGCGCAGATAACTTGCTTGTGTGTAGTAAGCCCAAAATATATATAATTTCTCGAAACTTGGCCTACCCCTGTATAACTATTAGCCGGATTTTTTAATGAAACTCAAATAAATTTTTTTTCATATGTGGCATGATAACAATTACTAGATAAATTCGGGTCGATACTACCCCAACTCACATATACTATGTACTATGTAAGGATTTTCGTTTTTCTGATAAATCTTATGTCGAATTTGTCGGTCAGTGTATGTGTTATTTAAAGTATATGTTTATATAAAATTTCTTGGATGCCGATCCTCTGGTTGACGTTCTCCATGTTAAGGTCATTTCCTGGTGTTGAATCCTGCAAAAGCATAAAATGTTCGGTTGCAACTGACCTTAGCCTTTCTTACTTGTTATTTTTAATATTAGCCTTTTTAT
The DNA here is from genome assembly GCF_023373825.1 of Bactrocera dorsalis. Classification (NCBI taxonomy): domain Eukaryota; kingdom Metazoa; phylum Arthropoda; class Insecta; order Diptera; family Tephritidae; genus Bactrocera; species Bactrocera dorsalis. The sequence continues at coordinate 11,586,306 of NC_064308.1, read as the reverse complement.
TTTTCTGCCAATTTCCTTCCAGATATCCTATTATTATTTATTTTAATTTTTAGAAATAACTCCACTGCGCGTTTTCTTTTTGACATGATTGCAACAAATGATCAAATACACGTAGTTGCATCATTGTTATTTCTTGAAAATTTATGCATATAATTTTACCCAAAAACAACGGTATTGCAAGTAAACAGCATACAAATATACATATGTATATATTTAATGTATTGTTCAAGATAGAAAGGTATTTGAATGGTTTGCTGTTTTAACATTGAGACAAATTTTGCCCGACTTGCAAAATGGATATTTCGTACTATATTATTTTGGCACAGAATATTTTGTCCAATTTGAGCGAGTGTTCTGGCTTCACATTTGGTTTTACCAGAATATATCATTATGTAGCCTTCTTAAGAGAAATTTTGCAAATTTACGTTTGTAAGTTTAGTTAAGCCAGTCAAACTAAACTATAGACAGTTAGCAGAAATTAAAACTATCTATAGTCCCATTGATTGTTTTGCATTTTTTTTGCATAACAGTTAATTTAATCAAGGGATCTATCTATGAAATATATTTTTAGCTTTGCTCTTATTGTTTTTTTTTTTTAATTTACGCTTTTTTATTAACTCCAATTAGAAGTAATGGTTTTAGTTGCTAAACGGATGAATTAGAATCTCAATTTATACTTGTTTGTCGATTTATTGTTCCAATAGTCATGTGCTTATTGACTTGGCCAAAACCAACGACGAGTGCTAGGTTCGGATGCAACCGAACATTTTATATTCTTGCAACTTGAACAAGAATAAACGCCAGGGAAATAGCTTAAGTTGCAAAATATCAACCAGAGGATCGGAATGTAAATAATTGTATATATACTCGTATAGTCTATATTAGGGTATCTTCTTCTTTACTGGCGTAGACACTGCTTACGCGATTATAGCCGAGTCAACAACAGCCTCATTCGAGGCTGTTGGTGGTTTTTCATTGGGATGTTTCGCCTTCTCACTTTAGCTCGCCTTCGAACGGATGTTCTTAGGCTACCCAGAGGATACTTGGTTAAAGACCGGAAGTCGTGAGCTGCTTGAGTCATATGTAAAAGAATCGTTTCTGGCCACTCCCAAGTGAATGGCGATCAGAGAACTTTCCTCACTTGCGTGAACTTCTACACATGACTCGATCCTCCACTATATATTAGGGTATCCTTTATAAATTTTTACCTTATTTGGAGTATGAAACCCCGTGCCGAATTGTATCGAATCATGTTCATACATGTTGCGTGGCAGTAGCGGTACGTATTCACGGCATTTGTCATTTGGTCTCAATTATTCTAGCGGTTAACACATTATTGTTGTACATTTAAAAAATGGCAGTGGAATTAAGAAGCAAAAAAATGTGTTTTCTTAGTTGGTGACATAAATTATTAAATAATAGACGCAAAGTTACCGTCTAATTGTCAAGTTCTTTCAGTACTTTTTTAACATTCGCGAATTCAAATTGACTGTTAGTGAAAACGCTAATCTCATCACTCGGGAGTGCATTATATGTTGGGGAAAAGATACAAAGTGTGTTCCAAGGTAAACAGGACTTTATAAAAAAAACAGAACAAATGGTTTTTTTCAGCAAAATCAAATTATTTTATTCAAAATTTGTTTCCCTCTGCTTCAATTATGCTTTTTGCACGGTCCAAAAGCATGTCGAACAAATGTTTTAGCTCGTTAACCGATATGGTCGCCAGTATGCAGATACACGCCTTTTGAATGGCCTCTACGTCTGCGTAACGCTTGAAAAGGAAGAAGTCGCACGGTGTCATGTCAGGTGAATTGTCACCAATCAAAACATTGTAAAAGAAGTTTTTGTCCTTTTTGACCTCTTTAATGATGTCCTTCGAATGTTGGATTCCGAGCAATTTTTGATCGTCAGTCAATTTGTGCAAATAAACCGTGCACACATCTTTCGTAAACCCAAATGTTCGGTCAAAATGCAATAAATCGATGTTTTAGAGATGTTCAATTCCATTACCATGAATTTCAATGATAATTTCGGCTGATTTTTGATGAATTCACGCATAGTTTCGATGGAATTTCCGGCGATCACGGATTTCGATTGGAGCACAACTTGATCGTCATTTATGTCCTCACAACCACTTTGAACCACTCGTACACTCTGCTACGGGATAGGCATGAATGTTGGCTCTTTGTTCGAAGCTCATTTTCGCACCGATAACACAAACATACTGACACTTAAAACGCAATAACTTCACTTCCATTCTATGAAATGTCATGAAATTCTCACTGAACAATCAATAAAGATAGCAGATTCTAACGCTCTAGTCGACATATACATAGATGGCGCCACCAAGGGGCACTAGATTCCAAAAGTCCTGTTTACTTTGGAAGACACCTTGTAGACCTTCGCCATGCTTGAAGGGAATTGCAAAAACATTCTAAAACAAGTAATGAAAGGCTAAGTTCCTGCAAGAATCAGTGCCAGGGAATTACTTTAGGTTGTAAAACGAATCATTAAGAACAAACTCAGCCGGATTTTCTAAAATCGTGATATTAGTTATACAGTAGAACTCCAATTATCCGAATTCCGACTATCCGAATCGCCGATTATCCGAATCACAATGTAGGAGAGTGGATGGCTTGTGACACGTCTGACCCTGGTTTTCAAATTTCAATGACGGTGAAATTGTTGTAAGTGTGAGAGAAGATGTTGAAGTGGAAGTAGAAGAAGAACTTTCTGCTGATGTTGAAGTCGACGCTGGACCATCAGCTAGTGAAGCATTTGCCGGCCTCGAGACTGCTTTGAAGTGGATGGAGCGTCAGCCCGAGTGTGACCACTTGCAACTGCTCACCGTCAAGCGAATGCGTGACCTGGCTGCCCGAAAACGGTTGAAGACCGCAAAACAGCTTACATTGACGGAGATGTTTAAAAAACTAAGATTTTTATTTCTAAACTTGTACATAAGTACATTTTATTTATATTTAAAACATATGAAAATTTCATGTTTCTTTCATTTAATTCAATAAAAAAATAGTGCAATATCAAAACGTAGCTTTTATTCGCTCCAATGGCAATTTTTTTTTTCTTTAAATCCGATTATCAGAATATTTGATTATCCGAATGGGTCCCGGTCCCCATTAATTCGGATAATTGGAGTTCTACTGTACTAACTATAACTTAATATAATTATTACTTTTCGCTCAAATTTATATATTGGATTGTCAAAAAAGTCTTGCGGTATTTTCGCTAGTTGGTTCTAGTTTTATTCGTCGCATCGGGACATGCTATACCAGTGGCGGATTAAGTATTCTGCCGCCCTAGGCCCTGTCTGATTAACCGCCCTTTTTAAAGGATGAAATTTTATTTCTTTGAGTCCGTTCATATTATTAAGATATAATATTTATTTCATAAAAGTATAATTATTAAACAATACAAATAAATATTAACAACATAAATACCAGTCAGTTTTCTTAAACTATAATGTATAACTTAATTTTCAAATATCTTCTTTCTGGCTTTCGTCTGAGCAAATCATCAATTATGTCGTTGTAATCAATTTCTTGAACTAGTTTGGGCTTCAATTGACAGTAATGCTAAAGCATTGAGTCTCTCTTGGCCCATACTTGCGCGTAAATACGTTTTGACTCTTTTCAAGGTGGAAAAAGATCTTTCTTCTGAACAGTTCGTAGCCGGAATACTCAAAAAAATACGTAGAGCAATGTCTACATTGGATAAACATCTTGAAGATTTTGAGAATGCAAAAAATTGTATATTCCTTGCGCGGAACGAATATCTTTTGTGTTCATTAGAGAATCTTTGAGTGCAAATGAACACATTCATTCGGGAAAGTATCTTCCAAATCATCAGAATACTTAGTAACTAATTCATCTGCAAGAATTTTTAATTCATCGGTATCTATTTCATATAAATTGTCAAAAAAATTAAATTTTTCGTAAAGATTATGATAAGCACTATTACGTCCTGTCAATTGTACACTTAAAGTACCTAAAATTAGATAGTAAACGTTGGTTCGAAAATTTTCTTCTCCAGATAAATGTTCTTTCATTTTCCCGTGACTCGTCAGCCTGAAGTTTTCGGGTTTTTCTACTACGAGTGTCATAGTGGTAATAATTTTGAACTCCAGATAGTGCTTTGGCTTTTTTCATTATCAGAAAATTGCTTATCTCTCATATCATAGAGAAATAATGCCAAAGAATTATATATTCTTATCACAGATGATAAATCAGCTTGAGAGTCCTGAAGCTTCTTACTCGCAGCATTAAAGCGATCCAAAATTGCATTCCAAACAACGACTAGAATTGCTGTTTCTAGATGTTGTAATTTTTGCTGCAGTCCTTTAGCTTCAGCTCGCGTAGTCGGTTTTTCATCTTTGTTTTCACCAATAAAGTTTAGTGCAACAATTATTCCAGGCCACTCTTTTTCTAATGTGTAGCATGCATGCATGTCGAGCCGACCAACGACTTTGAGAAAGGCTTTTAAGTCTTAAACTTGTATGCTGTCTTAAAATTTCCCAACGATGTGTCGAAACGGTAAAAAAATTATATAATTCTTGCAAAGTAGAAAAAACGTCAACTGCTTCGGTAACAGATTCAGCTGCACAAGTTCCCACTAAATTTAAAGAGTGACCAGCATAAGGAACATATTCAGCAAATGGATTAGTTGTTTTGATTTGTGCTTGCATTCCTGAATATAAACCTGACATGTTGCTTGCATTATCGTAAGATTGACCATTGACCATGACAATTCATTATATTTAAACCATTATCCTCAAGAGATTTTAACAAAGCATCTTCAATATCTTTAGCCTTATGGCCAGTATTTGGAATGAATTCCAGAAATCTTTCGACAATTTTACCATTGTTACGTACATATATAAAATACTTAGCAGATTGCACTTCTTTAGAAATATGTTGCACTACTTTATTTTAAATTAATAAGATAATTTCTTCGTAGATTGTTTTAGATAAATTCGAAGTATTTCCACGGCCAGGGTACGCATATAATTTTAAATGTTCTGATAAAAACGGATCAAATTTAGCAAGAAGCTCGACTGAACCTAAAAAATTTCCATTATGGGGATCTCCAATTCATTCTGAATGTCCTCTAAATGACAGTCCTCTTATTGCGAGAGATTTAATTATCACAATTACTCGATGCAAAACTTTTTTCCAGCATAAAATTTCTTCATCGAGCTGCTCCATTAAACGTTGATCAACACGGTCTTGAATGACAGCTCGAGCTTTGAAGTGACTAATGTTAGTTTTGTGAAAATCAGAATTTTCATGAGCTTCAATGCGCGCTTTTGAGTTTTTCCGATCTCTAAACCCTTCACCAGTAAAAGCGTTTACTTCGCCACTCCTACCAAATAGTAAACATAGAGCACAAAATACTGATCCTTTACTTTCTGAACCACTCACGATGTTGAATTTCTCCGTTCTTTAAATTACTTTGGAATAAGCTTTTAGAACAAAACCTCGTTTTATCATTATAAAAATTTCGTGAATTTTTAAAATCCGTTACATTACTTTGTGGTAAACCGTTTATAGTTATAAAATCTCGCGTTTCATCATTTATATTCCATAGAAAAGGATCACCATTCAATTGAAACATATCAGTTGTTGATTGACTTTCTTCCGCAACTTCTGATGAAAGAAAAGTTGACGACGTTTTGTTTGTATTTGTATCTTGAAATAAAGGAGGATTCGATTGTATTTCTTTGGTATCTTGTGCTGAAGTGTCATCTAATCAAGGCTAAAAACCAAAAATTCTTTTAGCCACGGGCATTAATTCATTCATTAAATTAATAAACAAATAATGATATTTTTAGCCCTGTTTAGCCTTTTAAAGAACTTTGTCAATTGTATAAGCTCTTATTGCTTCCTATGACTATGTGTGCTATTTGTGTGAACTCGGCTGTATATCGACATAAATATATACTTGAATTTTAATAATATTTTACAATAATTACGAATTATTGCTTTAAGCTATAAAAGATCGTTAATATGCGTCAATATAATTCATAATATTGCGAAAATGAAACATCAATGTTATTAAATTTTTATTTTCTTCAAATTGTTTCTATTTTTCAAAAAATTGGATATAAAATGAATACATTCATTTATTTGATTCTACAGAAATCATTTTTAAGAATAAAAATACTTTTATATACAAACAAAAAGATGAATTTTAAATGAATACTTATATAAATTCATATATGAAACACCGGAATCATTGTAAATAAAATAAGAAAACATTTTGCAATTTTAGAAGCGGCTCACTTGTAAGATTAACTTTACTAAAGATACAACAAGTCAACAGAGCTTTGAAAATTCGTCAGAAAAAGCTTATCAATATTCAATTATTTCTGTTATAAAACATTTTTTATCAGTATTGCACTCACGAATAAAAAAGTTAATCAGAAAATGAATTACATTCTATTCCACAGAATTTGTAAATTTATATAAAAAGAATCAAAATAAATTCTTAAAATGTATTGGCGTTACATTATATCAGATTTAAAATTTTGACATTCTGAAAAATTTGCGGCCCCCAAATTGTGCCGCCCTAGGCCCGGGCCTCGCGTTCCTAGGCGGTAATCCATCACTGTGCTATACCTTTTGGGAAAGCTCATTTCACGTGCTAACACGTGTTTGATTGATTTATAGGAGTTATAGGGTCGCAAACATGGAGCAAAATAAAGAGAAAATACGGCATATTTTACAGTACTACTACGATAAAGGCAAAAATGCATCTCAAGCCGCCAATAAAATCTGTGCAGTTTATGGACCCGATATAGTTTCCATTTCCACCGCACAACGATGGTTTCAACGTTTTCGTTCTGGTGTAGAGGTGGTCAAAGATGCGCCACGCTCCGGAAGGCCTGTCGTCGAAAATTGCGATAAAATCGCTGAATTGGTCGAAAGAGACCGGCATAGTAGCAGCCGTAGCATCGGTCAAGAGCTGGGCATGAGTCATCAAAAACTCATTTCAATTTCAATAAAAAAAAATTCAATAAAAATACCGCAAGACTTTTTTGACAACCAATATTTTAGGCACAAAGATACACTGTTAAATAAAACACGCTCTCTTATTTTCATTGGGATAACTCACATATTGGCCGAAATATGCGGTGCAAAGTCACCCTGGAATTTGAAAATTAAGTATATGAGGACTAAGGGAAGTATTAGCTTTTATTTTTGACATACGGACATACCATTATAGAAAAAACTTTTAATTTCAGTTGCATATATTACACATTTACCGATATTTTGGAACACAAATCAACTATAGGTACCGGGATCTAAATATTCGGCATCTAGGTTCTTGAACAGTTTTTTTTTTGCATTTATACAATTTTTGGTGGCACACACTAAAGACATTATTCATGCAAAGTTTTATACCGTTATATTAATTGCTTTTTGATTTGTGTACTGAAAAGTATAAGAATACAGTGGAATTTACAATTTTGCTTTATGGGAAGTAGGCGTGATTGTTGTGCGATTTTGTCCATTTTCACACTGTGACATAAAAATGTAAAAAGAATGCTACGTATTAAATCGAAATCGGTTGGTCGGGTCTCGAGATATGAGATTGCACTAAAACCTGAGCGGTGCCACGTCCATTGTCAAATTCTCGCAACGTCTCCAATAAAGCTTTCTCATATCATCTCGGTGATAAAATTTAATGTTTCTGGCGTATTTAGTTATTGATTTATTGCTCTTTTAGTAGTCTTTAATAGCACCGTTATATGGGGAGTGAGTGGGGTTATCCCCCGATTTCACATAATTTTACAATGTAGGTTCTTTTAGGATTTGTTGCCTACAAATTTGGTTGTTATAGCTTAAGTGGTTTAGGAGATATGTACATTGTTAGAGGGCGGCGCCTCGCCCACTTTTTCAACAAATTTTTCCTTCAGGAAAAATATATACAAGTATATCTTAATTTAGTGCTTAGTTATGGCACTTTATACGTTTTCCGTTAATGACAATTTGTGGACGTGGTTGTGGTCCTATTACGCCCAGTTATATATATATAACCCACTATATCTATCTCGATTAGGTTTAGGTGATACGTGCAACCGTTAGGTGAACACAAAAAAAACAAAAACAAAGTTGCTTCAGAATATTAAGGAACTGGTTGCAAGAATATAAAAATATAGGATGTTTACAAGGACTGGAGGAGGATTTTAAGAAAAATTGATTTGATACAGCTCACACTGATGCTTTGGAAGTGATAAAAATTGAAGAAGATAAGATATTTTTACAAAAACAAAGACTACCAGAGCGTTCAAGGTGCTTAGCAGGGGACGATTAAGGAAATCAAATTAAAAGAAAAAAGATGTGAGCAAATGTGTTTCGGAGCTTTATCGTCATCTGTTACTGCTCAAGATTCTATTCAAATGCAAGGACATCACGATCAACTTACCAGCTCAGATGAAAGCCTTGAGGAACCCTTGGCATCCACCTCTCAAATGGTATGTTCTCAAACTACTACAAAAATAGGAAGGAAAAACTTTATCACGCCTATGTTAGTTGCAGCTTCAGATTAATGGCAATTTAGTGTAAGGGATTCTGTCTATATACTTCAGGCTGTAACACTAGATACTGTCTGTGATGATTTTCCCATAAGCAAATCGTTTACTCAAGGTATTCGCACACAGAGTCGACAAGATAAATCATATTTTCAGAATAATAATGTGCCTGAAATAGTGACCGTTCACTGGGATGACGTGAGATGTTCTAAAAAGAACGTCTACCAATTTTAATTTAATTTGGAGAAAAGGAGAAACTTCCGGCCGTACTGGAAAGCTCTTCCGGCCAGGATCAAGCCAAGGCTGTGTTGAACGCAATTTATGACCAATAATGTGTTGTGACTAGTACAGGGCGATTTTAAACAAACACTAGATAGGGAATTACTAACTTTTGCTTGCCGTCATCACGTTTAGGAACTGGTTTTAAAATAAGTATTCCAAACAAAAGTCCACCAAGTAGCACTGATATCCCACTGTTCAAAAAGTTTAGAGACAACTGGAAAACTATTAATTCTGCTACCATTGAACCAAATATCGATACGAAATTTTTGTCATACAACAATAGAAGAATTGTTGAAATTTTATGATCTAGAACTCCAAAGAACCGTTAGACGTGACGATTATCGGGAACTGATTGAATTATCCTTTATTTTCTTAGGAGGATACAGAAAAATAAATAAATATTAGACCTCCTGGAGCGATGCTTGAAACAAGGTGGATGCTTAGAGCATTTTACTCTCAGTTCAAAATGAGTGCCAAGGATAAGCACTTCAAGACGCCTGTTTATTCATTGCGGTTTTATATGTAAAACCATGGCTTGGATGTATTCTGGCGGCGAAGGAAACGAATAAGGATTTGTGCTTTTTAAGGGATATGAAACTGTTGAGAAATTGCTCTCCAAAGAAGCCCTGAGCAAGTTTGATCAACATCTTTTGTACTTGTCAAAAGAAATTGCCGTATTGTCACTCTTTGGTGATGAAGTTAATGAACAAACCAAAATGAACATTATAGTAAATTTCCAAAGAGAGGATTTGTATGATTCTGGAAAAAGATATATTCCATCTAAAGAAGATATGTCTGATTATTCGTATAAATACTATTTATTGTATATTGTGTATTTATAAAATAGTACTATTTTGTGTACTGTTTTCAATAAACATTTAATAATACTGTCTTATTTATTGTTACAGGAAAATCATTAAGAACTACATAATAAAAAACATTACTTTTTTGCGAATTTATTTCCAAAATATGGATTGAGTCTTTTTTTCGGATCTTCTATACATCTTTTAATCACTTTTGACAATGTAGGGAATTTTTTCGTCACTTTTTTACTTTCCGTCCGTATTCACTGTCATTTCAAAACTACTTGACTGATTAATTTCAAACTTTGTACACATTTTTGACATATAAAATATCTCCCCCTATCGTTTAGCAAATTCTTTTCTTTCATAAAGGGTGTTTTTCACCCACAAAATTGTGGATTTTTTTAGTGGAAAATAACAGTTTTCACTTTGAATAGCCTTCAAAAATTTGTAAATGAAAAAAAAAAAAAAAAATATTAGAGAACGATGGGGAAGGTTTGATTGCCCTATAATGTCAAAAGTGTGCTTAATAATGTACAAAAGGTCCGAATAAAACTACTCAATTCATATATAAGAAATAAATTCGCAGAAAAAGTATTTTTTTACCTTAGAAACCTTACCCAGGAAATGACTTAAGTTTCGTGTCTGTCAAAAAAGCACAAATTTATTTTCTCGTTTAAAAATTAATAAACATTTTCTCCAGAGACCCGTTTCTACCTGAGATGAAGGTGGCGAAAAGCAAAGGGAGTTAATGATACAGCTGAAAGAGGTGTAAAACATATCCACAATTTCAATGGTTTAAGTTTTTGATACTCTGTGTTCAGGAGCATAAAAATCTGTATACATACTGTAAAAAAAAGACCCTCAAAAGAAAATATGCTGTCTGATCTGTAATTTTATATTCTTTTAATAAATATTTCTTAAAGAATTAAATATTTCAATTGATTTAGCTACTCAACTCTGATTTACGGAAAGGGTTAAAAACAATAATTTTTAAGATCTTCAGGGCTCTGTCGGCATGGGTTAACGTTGACGTAGGAAGCTGAAATGTTGTATTTAAGTAAGTCTGGGTAGCTTAAAATAAATTGGAGGTATGCATATCGATACCTAAAAAAAATTATGTATTCCAAATTAGAGACACCATACTCTATACAGGGTTTGTCCGGAAAGTAATAGGATTGAGTTTCTTTCGCCGCGCCTGTATTTCGGAGCGTAGCTAACAAACGAGCGGCTGTTCAGTTGTCTCCGAGCACCTGAAGAGTCAGGACAAACATTTTTGCGCGACTTGTTTTTGTGAGTGGTGCAAGCCGAAAATACAGCGTTCATTAGAGCAGAGGTACGCGATTAAATTCTGTGTGAAACTCGGCAAATCTGCGCCAGAGACGTTTAATATGATCCAGCAGGCTTACTCAGATGTTGCTTTAGCAAGAAGTGGTGTGTTTCGGAGGCCTATTTGGAGGGCCGGGAAGAGGTCGCTAATGAATACCGTGCTGGGAAACCTGCCACTTCGACAAAAACCGACAATATGTCTCGTGTGTGAAAAGTATTCTTTTAATTGTCCAGATGTTAAATTTATCAAAATCTGTGGTTCATAGGGATGCAAACGATACATCGATGTTTCTGAAACATCGATGTTGCCTGTCTATTTCGTACTATGTGTGTTAGAAGTTGTTTTTGAGCGTTTAATAACTATAAGTTTTGTTTCGAACTCATCTGTTGTCAATCACAACTTTATTACAAGTGTGGTGAATATAAAATATTTGTAAATAATTGCGTTAGATGTTTAAATATGTACATAATATTTCAGATTTTCAAAATGCTGCCTTCAAAATTAAAAAGCAAGGTCTGGAGCATCTTTATAAGAAATTCAGATGCTTCCGCCGCATGCAAACTCTGCAACAAGAAATTAAATCACCAATAATGAAATAGAGAAACTTGTAAATGAGAAAAGGCGAGCTAGGCGGGAATGGCAGTTAAATCGATCCCCTTCAACTTTGTTTCAACTGTACGAAGTTAAAAAAGGCGCTTAAATGCGAAGAGGAACACAACACCTAAAATTATATAAAGGAACTGTGTCCAAATTCTCGCAAGCAAAACTCTATTTGGCAAGCACAAAAGTCTTTCAAGCCACCAGTAGATTCCAACATGCCTCTAAGACAGTTGAATGAGAATTGGGCACGTAGTGATGAGGATAAGGCAAATTGCTCTGCAAATCACCTAGAAAAGGTATTTCAACCCAATTGCCAAAAGAACAACTTTGAGTTGCCAACCTTGCCCAATACCGTAAACGAGTCGCATGTGTCTATTAGGACTTCTACTTCTGAAGTTGCTAGAAATATAAAAGAACTTAACCCAAAAAAGTCACCAGGACATGATAATATTACCCCATAAATGCTAATTGAGTTACCAAATATTGCCGTAGAAGTGCTCTCTTTGCTCTTCAATGCAACTCTTAATCTCGGACACTATCCAAATTCATGGAAAAAGTCGCAGATCATCTTGATAGACAAACCTGGGAAAGGCTTAACACAGCCGTCTTCATACAGACCAATCAGTCTTCTACCCTGTCTTTCTAAGATATTTGAAAAACTGTTACTATCAAAGATGACTCCTTTCCTCCACGAAAATAATATAATACCAACGCACCAATTTGGGTTTCGTGAAAAACATAGCACGATTGAGCAAGTAAATAGAATTACTAACGAAATAAGAAGAGCATTTGAGCACAGAGAGTACTGTTCAGCTATATTTCTAGACGTGGATCAGGCGTTTGATAAGGTATGGCATGATGGCCTTTTATACAAGATTAAGAATATTCTACCTTCAGAATTATATAAAACATTGGAATCTTATTTAAAAAATTGGAAATTTATGGTTAAAGTGGGAGATTTCATATCTGATGAAAGACAGATAAGGGCTGGTGTACCCCAGGGCAGAGTTCTAGGCCCAACATTATACATCATATATAAATTACAAGACCGGTTGTTTATGAATTAATGATATTCTTTATTTCCCTTGCTTTGGAGCAAGGGCAGCCGTTAAGGTCGAGCGAGTAATTACAACTGAACTTCTTAAAACTATTGCAGCGGCAACTACGCCTAAATACCTGTCTGAATAAATGCTCTGCCGCGTGACTTGCCAGCGCAGTAGCAGCGATAGGTGTTTGTTGTTGTCACGCGCAACTCGTTGAGCGCGTCGTCAGCAATATCGTTGTTTCGCACGCTCAGCTCCAGACGCATCGTCAGCGATTTCGGTGGAATTGAAATGTTGTCCGGAAGCGTGTTGTTGCTGTTCTTTTGTTGTTGGCTACTATGGTGTGTTAACTACTCCCCCGCTAGAAGAGGGGACGTCCACGGATCCCTTAAGAACGCTGCTCAATATTGCAATATTAGCACTGTGCTTCCGTACTTTGTAGATTATGTAGGCTGATATGCAAACAATAAAAAATACTATTGTTAAGGTGTAGGCTATAAGCCACTGAGACGACTGTGCTTCGACAAGCCCCCTCAACGATGCAATGTGTCGCAGATTTTTTTGGTTAATGTTGTGCAGGTAAGGAAGTGACAAGAGTGTGGTATGATTTGTCAGGTTCACAAATTGTGCGGGTGCGGCCTCGGGGTGAGCGCGCACAATCTTCCTCCAGTTGGTGTACGTAGTGCCCTTGATGGTAGCATTCTCTGTGAACTTTATCATGAATGTCCCATTCAAAATTGCTGGCGGGGAGTTTCCCTCGCGAACTTCAACCAATTTATCATTTATAATAATTAAACCGTCGTCAATTTCTTCTACCGCTTCGATATGATCAGCTGTAATAGTCTGGCAGGACGCTAGGCGCTGGCTTAACAAATTCAACACGCAAGAGCTATTCATGTTTGACATTTGACAAAATATTGTTGATAAAGAATTTTTACAATTCGCTAGTTGTTGATATGTATTGTTGCATTTAGAACTACACTGGTCTCTATCATAATTGACTTAAAATTTTTTACAACTGGTTTAATCCTAATTTTCTTACAATTTTGTTCTACCATTGGGTATTTAATTACGAAATATATGTTATTATAATTTTGCAAAATTTTTAATTTTGAGACTGTTAGTAAATCGCTTATTGTAATATCTGTAGAGTGCTCGTTAGTTAGTAAATTTTTAACCTCATCACTATTTAACAATATTGGGTTAATTAATTGTATCTTACCCAAAGTGACGGAATAAAGAGCTGATTCTATTTCGTCTATTAACGCTCTGTTTCTTGCTGATATCAAGTCAAAAAGATGTCCAGTGTCAATCTCATGCTGTTTGGTCGAGCTAATTAATTTGTTTACGGTGTCGGTTAACTGGTTAATTTTAACTTGGAGCTGGCTATTAATGTAAATCTGTTGCTCGTTTGCTTCAATTAGGGATTCTGCCCGTGTCTGAAGTTGGTTAAAGTCATCGAAATCGGGAGTTCCAGCTACGTATTTGAGAGCGGTGCCAAGAAAGTTTATGCTACGGGATTGTCGGTGATGAATTCTTAATGAATCTATTAATCGTAATATGCGGTCTATGTCCAGTTGAACGGTTTTCCTAATGTGAGACTGCGGGAAATTCTCAAGAAGATTATGCGTTTCTTCGGCTATGTTCTCGTAAATGGTCAAATTCAGGTGGTGAATGATGTGTTTGTACTGGCGGTAAATTGCAACCTCCCCGTCCGAAATAGGAATGTAGACGGACTCAGTGAAATTCAGAATTTCTGACCGCGATAACGCAGCCGCCATCAAAATCAGGAGCCTAATGATGAAACAAAATTATCTCAGATTACCTTTGTGAATTTGTTTTCCGTCGATAAGAACGGTTGTTCCCAAATCTTTTTGAACTACTTTTTCTGTGTATAATTTGCTAAGTTTGTTACCAAGTCTCCTGTTGGCCTTTATAAAGACCTTCTCCCCTGGCTTAAAAATTTTTCTTACCCTTTTTCGGTTGTGGTAGTTAAGGTCAGAATTTTGTGCTTTGATCAAGCTGTCTTTGACTTCATCTAGAAATTTCTGTGTGTCAGAATGAATAATGTCAATAGGCCGTTGTCTTGTCACTGAATGAATTGTTCTATTGTATTTATATGCGGCGAGCAGTATAAGGTCGTTCGTGTCGTTTAAACCCTGGCCCAACTTAATGCATCTGCTAATTTCTGAAAGTGTGCCGTGAAACCGCTCTATCTGTCCATTCGTTGTACTATGGTGAGGCGGTGTTGTAAAAATCGAAATATTGAAATTATCTTTCAGTAGGGATTTTACAGAATTTGAGTTTAGAGATTTCTCATTGTCGCAAACAAAACTTTTGGTATTTTTGAAAAAATTTATGATACGAATTATAGGTTCCTTTATATCTGCTATTGATCTAGAAGCAATTGATTGGGCTAAGGCAAATTTCGAAAATTTGTCTATGCAGGTCAAGAAGTGTTTGCCGTCCGTCGAAAAAATGTCTATATGGAGTATCTCACCAGGTTTGCTAGGAATCGGTGTGCGTCCTATTTCGGGGTTTGATGGATGGCGTTGGAACTTTGCTTCCTGGCAAATTTTACAGTTTACGATTATTTCCTTCAGCATTTTGCGCATATGCGGAAAATAGTAATCTCTCAAGACTTGCAGCACGTTTTCCTTAAGGGAGCGATGCGCTCTGCTGTGCTCTGTATGAAGAATTTCCTTTTGGTCGTCTTCATTAAAGATGTCCGTGACCAAAAACTTTGTGTGGACGAACTTCACGGCTGGATAATCATTTTTGATCTTGTTTTGGATTTTCCCAAGGACGGAAAGCTCGCAAAGTAGTCCGTTAGTAGTATTGGGGTTAATGCAGTCCTTTATCTGTTCAAAGATTGCATCTATGTTTTGAAAGGTTATATGGTGCCTGATTTGTGACTTGAACAAAATTTTCGTGGTTTTTGAGCTTGTGGGCCCTTCTTCAAGGATTATCTGGTTTTTAAAGGAATTGATGGGGTTCGGAGACGTGGTGATAACGTCCGTTGACGATTCTTCGCTATGAGCCGTCTCTCCATCTGATGGGGAATCTGCCTTAGGGTCTAAGGTATTTATATGTTGTCTCGATAATGCGTCCGCCACAACGTTTTCCTTACCTGGCTTATAGTGGAATCTAGGTGAGAATTCCTCCACGAAAGCCCTCCATCGCTTTAGCTTAGCATTCGGATTCTTGTCCGAAATCGAGAAGGTGAGGGGTTGATGATCCGTATAAATGTTAATGTTATTTGCACCATATAGGTAATTTCTAAGTTTTTGAAGAGCCCAAACAATTGCGAGGAGCTCTCGCTCATTGGTTGCATAATGTTTCTCTGCCTGAGATAAGGTTCGCGATATCATAGTAATAGGTCTGCCTCCCTGTGAAAGCACCGCCCCTAACGCATGAGAGGACGCATCTGTGGTTAAATCAAAGGGTTTATCGTAGTCTGGGTAGAGAAGAAGGATATCCTCTGAGGACAAAATATTTTTAATTCTCTGGAAAGCTTTATGGGCTTCATCATCAAATACAATTTCTATTTTTTTAGAAACATTTGCACCAATTGTTCCATTTTCACCCCCTAAATATTTTGTTAGGGGTTTGGCAATTTGCGCGTAGTCTTTAATGAAGCGCCGATAATAACCGGACAACCCTAGGAATGAGCGCAAAGCGCGAAGCGTTTTCGGAACTTCGTAGTTCACAATGTCCTGCACTTTCTCTTTTGATGTTCGAATGCCATCTTTGGAAACAACAAATCCAAGAAATTCAACCTCAGCTTTAAAGAACTGAGTTTTTTCCAGGGATACCCTCATATTTGCCGAGTATAATTTTTCAAGAATCCGGCTCACATCTTGCAGGTGTGTTTCGTAGTCACCGGAGAATATAATTATGTCGTCTATATAGACGTGACAGCTTCTACCGATTTCGTCTCTGAGGACGTCATCGATGGCGCGCTGGAAAATGCTGGGGCCGTTTTTCAGACCAAATGGTAACCTGCAAAACTCGTATTTTCCGTTGTTTACGGAGAATGCGGTTTTTTCTCTATTCTTCTCCGCCAGCGTGATTTGGTGGAAACCGGATTTTAAATCTATAGTGGTGAAAAGTGATGATTTTCCCAGGTTGGCCAGAATGACCGAAGTATCGGGAATGGGGTATCTATCGCTGATGGTTTTCGCATTTAGTTTTTTGAAATCTATTACCATACGCATCTTCCTTTCCCCTGCCTCGTTTGTTCCTTTTTTGTACACCACCCACACTGGGCTATTATAAGGCGATCGTGATGGCCTTATAATGCCATCGCGCAACAGATTACTCACTTCTTCGTTCACGAACGCGGAAGCTGCCATTGGGTATGGGTACGACTTGGCGTAAACTGGTTCGTTATCTTCCGTGCGTACGGTGGCTATGATATTTGTGTTGTATGGCAAGGACTCATTTGGGTCGGAAAAAACAGCAGCGTGTTTTAATTTCAATTGCTCGATGTCTTCATTGGCAATGATGCTGTTAACATCCTTACAATAGAAGTACATTAGTTTTTCTGAACAGCCTCCATAATTAATAATGCCCTTTTTTATGTCCAGTCTGGCGTCTATTTCTCGTAGAAGGTCATAGCCGATTATACCGTCGAAAGTATGCAGGGTTGGTAAAATGAAAAATGAGGTATTTGTATTGAAAATATTTATGGTGCATTTCTTGGTGACTTCGTTCTTGCCATGAATTGACGTAACAAAGAAGGGTGATGCTACATGTTTGATACCCTTCCAGTTGAATTCTTTAATGTAGTTTTTCGACGTACCTGTATCTATCAATAATTTTAATTGCTTTCCTCCGAATGTCCTGCTAACGTATGGTAGCAGGGATCTACCCCTAAAAAATTTATCTCGTCTGTAGTTTCT
The DNA here is from genome assembly GCF_023373825.1 of Bactrocera dorsalis. Lineage (NCBI taxonomy): Eukaryota > Metazoa > Arthropoda > Insecta > Diptera > Tephritidae > Bactrocera > Bactrocera dorsalis. Next base: position 11,568,796 of record NC_064308.1, on the reverse strand, counting down.
TCTTGGGGTGGACAGTCAGTATAAGAGTTCTCGTTGTATGCATAGTCATCAAAATATTCGGGTTGGTAATAACAGTTGGGATCCCCATTAATATCGTCCGTCACGGTACTTTGTCCTAAATGGTTCAAGCGTTGTATCTTATTTAGGTTAGCACGGTCACTATCGCGTTGTCTTTTCTGTGCCTGTTGAGTATCAGAAGTTATAATATTTCTCGGGTATTGGTTCCCGAAGGCTGTTCTTCCTGAAGGGAAATTCCTTGCGATAGGAGAGGAAGTTGATGGTTGTACCACTTGTGGTGCTGCTTTAAAATTGGAACCTATATTCTGCGTTGGATATCTGAGTTTAGAGAGGCTTGGATCCACATCCATTGGGGTGGGCCTAGAAATAGGTCTCTGTTGCGGTTGCCCGCCTGACTGCCTAAAGAAGTGAGGGCTTATTAACGGCATTCCGGTGAAATTGCGTGATTGCATGCCATTGGCTGGGGATTTAGTGTCTGAAAACCTCTGAGCAAATAGTGAGCGCGTCTGGTTGGATTCCAGTTCTTGTGCGAGTGCCAAGGCCGATGCCATGTCAGCTGGCCTTGACGAAAATAGAATATCGCACAGCGGGTGGTTAAGACCCGATATGAACACCCTTAATGCGTCCTGACGATACTTGGTATTAAGCGATTCCAAGACGTCTTTCTTGTTTTCGTAGGTCATCAAATTTTTGTTGATAATAGCCGTTAGTTTCTTTCCCACCTCATCGTAAAATGCTGTAATAGATAGTCTTCCCTGCCGGAGGGTGGACATTTCTTGTTCCAATATATAGACGGGTTTTTTGTCCGAGTAGGTAAAATCGAGCCTTGCTATTATGGCTTTGAAATTGAGAATTGTATTAAACGACGATAGTGTCGCATCCGCAGATCCAACTACTTTGTTCCTAATAATAGCCACTGCCTGGTAATGTTTCGAGCTGCCCTGCGCGTCTTCAAAAATCTTATACGCGGTATAAGCCGCCTGGTGCCACGACACGTATCGTGAATGGTCACCATTGAACTCCGGCAACGACTTTACAACATCCAGCGACTCATCGCACCTAACAGTGGGGTCAATTGCAATCTCCCTGTACTCCTCTACCTGAACCGGTCTTTCGATTAGTGTTAACCTAGCGGTAAGTTCGTCAATAGTCGTTTGGAAGTCGCGTCTCGTCTGCTCCGTTGCTGTCCGCACAGCGGCACCCAGCACGGCGCGAAGAATATTTTCGTCCATGTTCCTTGATATTCCCTTTATTCTTTATTCACTTTAAAATTTTTTATTTTAAATCAAAACAATTTTTTAATCAAAACAATTTTTACTTAAATTAATATTTATATTAATATTTTTTAAGCTGATGCTTTAATTCAACGAATATGTCAATATCTCGAGCACTCTACTTACATAGATTCTTTCATACTGTAGTAATAGTAATAGTTTAGTCCCTCGATGGTTGTTAGTTTAGTCCCTCGATGGCTGTTAGTTTAGTCTCTCGATGGTTGTTAGTTTAGTCCCTCGATGGCTACGCCTCGGCTTGGCGTGCGTCCGAGCACCGCGGCCACGAAATTATCCTTTACAAGGATTTTGTTGTGGCCCCACGTTGGGCGCCAATTACAAGACCGGTTGTTTATGAATTAATGATATTCTTTATTTCCCTTGCTTTGGAGCAAGGGCAGCCGTTAAGGTCGAGCGAGTAATTACAACTGAACTTCTTAAAACTATTGCAGCGGCAACTACGCCTAAATAACGGGTGATTTTTTTGAGGTTAGGATTTTCATGCATTAGTATTTGACAGATCACGTGGGATTTCAGACATGGTGTCAAAGAGAAAGATGCTCAGTATGCTTTGACATTTCATCATGAATAGACTTACTAACGAGCAACGCTTGCAAATCATTGAATTTTATTACCAAAATCAGTGTTCGGTTTTTTTTTTTTTTTTCGGACAAATTTTGTTCAGCGATGAGGCTCATTTCTGGTTGAATGGCTACGTAAATAAGCAAAATTGCCGCATTTGGGGTGAAGAGCAACCAGAAGCCGTTCAAGAACTGCCCATGCATCCCGAAAAATGCACTGTTTGGTGTGGTTTGTACGCTGGTGGAATCATTGGACCGTATTTTTTCAAAGATGCTGTTGGACGCAACGTTACGGTGAATGGCGATCGCTATCGTTCGATGCTAACAAACTTTTTGTTGCCAAAAATGGAAGAACTGAACTTGGTTGACATGTGGTTTCAACAAGATGGCGCTACATGCCACACAGCTCGCGATTCTATGGCCATTTTGAGGGAAAACTTCGGACAACAATTCATCTCAAGAAATGGACCCGTAAGTTGACCACCAAGATCATGCGATTTAACGCCTTTAGACTATTTTTTGTGGGGCTACGTCAAGTCTAAAGTCTACAGAAATAAGCCAGCAACTATTCCAGCTTTGGAAGACAACATTTCCGAAGAAATTCGGGCTATTCCGGCCGAAATGCTCGAAAAAGTTGCCCAAAATTGGACTTTCCGAATGGACCACCTAAGACGCAGCCGCGGTCAACATTTAAATGAAATTATCTTCAAAAAGTAAATGTCATGAACCAATCTAACGTTTCAAATAAAGAACCGATGAGATTTTGCAAATTTTATGCGTTTTTTTTTTAAAAAAAGTTATCAAGCTCTTAAAAAATCACCCTTTACCTGTCTGAATAAATGCTCTGCCGCGTGACTTGCCAGCGCAGTAGCAGCGATAGGTGTTTGTTGTTGTCACGCGCAACTCGTTGAGCGCGTCGTCAGCAATATCGTTGTTTCGCACGCTCAGCTCCAGACGCATCGTCAGCGATTTCGGTGGAATTGAAATGTTGTCCGGAAGCGTGTTGTTGCTGTTCTTTTGTTGTTGGCTACTATGGTGTGTTAACTTATACAGCAGATCTTCCAACAGCTAAAAATGTATTAACCTCTACTTTTGCGGACGACACAGCTATAGTGAGCCGTAACAAATGCCACATAATAGCATCAAGAATATTAGCCGAGCACTTAAGGTTTGTCGAAGAATGGCTAGCCAACTGGCGTATAAAAGTAAATGAACAAAAGTGTAAGCATGTTGCATTTTCGTTTAGACCAAAAATGTGTCCGGCAGTAAAAATTAACAATATTTTAGTACCCCAAGCGAATGAAGTAACTAATCTTGGAATTCACCTAGATAGAAGACTTACGTGGAGAAAACATATATCTAGTAAAATAACTTGCATAAAGATAAGAGCTGCAAATTTAAATTGACTATTAAATAAAAACTCCAAACTTAGCCTAGACAACAAAGTGCTTTTATATAATGCGGTCATAAAGCCGATTTGGATGTATGGCATTCAACTGTGGGGTACGACCTGTGCAACTAATATACTCGTAGACATAATACAAAGGTTCCAATCAAAAATGCTTAGATCAATCACGTGTTCACCATGGTACATGCGTAATGAAAATATCCATAAAGACCTTGGTTTTTCTATGGTAAGGAAAGAAGTAGAAGACAGCAGAATTAAATATATATCTAAACAAACCCTTTGGCTAATGCTTTGTATATTCCTGTGATCAAACACGCCTTAAAAGAAGAGATATGCCCGCGTACTGAGCGTGTCTAGTTTTTAAATAGGTTTAAGATTTTATTACTTACTGTTAGGCTTTCAAAACAAGTAGCAGATTCAATAAATAAAAAAGATATTGAAAAAAAAAAGAAATTAAAAACATCAGGTAACACGTCGAATCTTCGCTGTCACGTTGAGAATGTACATAAAAAGGTATTACTCGATCAAGTTGATAATGCAGAATGATCCTCCAAAACTACGCCGCACTCGGAACCAAAACAGCGAAAAATTTCTGAAATAATTAACATATCACCAACCGCTATGACGACAGCGTCAAGTGAGTTATCCGACAATAGTAATAAGAAGACTGCATGTATTGAATCGTCTCCTAGTACATGTACTCCGTCAGTACTGCAAAATAAATCGGATCAGTTGCCAGCGCTGATCCAACCTAACGTGAAAGACTTTTTTGAGCAGGTCAAAAGTATTTCTCACCAAGATGGCCCTAAATCAAGGAAAATTACTGAAGCAATTGTGAAATATATTATAATGGACAACAAACAATTTTCCACTGTAGAAGGAAAAGGCTTTCTGCAGATGATGAAAGAACTGGTTCTGCTTCTTAAAGTTCCACGTAGAGAAACAATAAAATTACGAGTGCACGAAAAATATGAAGCGCTGTCTTCAATTTTCAAAGAGTATATTCGTAATGGGATGGGATAGATACCGAGAGTTGCAGAGGGAAGCGAAACGCATCTGAAGACAGAAAAAGAAAGAGGCCGAAATGCGTGAGTACGAAGAGCTTGACAAGCTGGCCGACAGGTGTAATGCTCGAAAATTCTACGAAAAAATGCGGCCACTTACAGAAGGTTTCAAGACCGGAGCATGTAAAATCACCAAAGGTGATCTAGTCACGGATGCCCAGAGCATACATAAATTATGGAGGGAACACTTCTCCAGCCTGCTGAATGACAGTGAACGCACAACGCCGGGAGAAGGCGAACCCGATTCCGCAATCGATGACGATGGAGCAGACGTTCCATTGCCGGACCATGAAGAAGTTCGAATAGCAATTGCCCGCCTGAAAAACAACAAAGCGGCAGGGGCCGATGAATTGCCGGCCGAGCTATTCAAACACGGCGGCGAAGAGCTGAGGTGCATGCATCAGCTTCTTTGCAAAATATGGTCGGACGAAAGCATGCTCAACGATTGGAATTTAAGTGTGCTATGCCCAATCCATAAAAAAAGTATCAGTGTGGCTTTAGACCTGGCAAATCAACAACCGACCAGATATTCACCATGCGCCAAATCTTGGAAAAGACCCGTGAAAGGAGAATCGACACACATTTCACACATTTCATTTCAAAGCTGCTTTCGACAGCACGAAAAGGTGCTGTCTTTATGCCGCGAAGTCTGAATTTGGTATCCCCGCAAAACTAATACGGCTGTGTAAGCTGACGTTGAGCAATACCAAAAGCTCCGTCAGGATCGGGAAGGACCTCTCCGATCCGTTCGATACCAAACGAGGTTTCAGACAAGGCGATTCCCTATCGTGCGACTTTTTCAACCTGCTTCTGAAGAAAATAGTTCGAGCTGCAGAATTTAATCGAGCAGGTACAATCTTTTATAAGAGCGTACAACTGCTGGCTTATGCCGACTGAACAAGGAAGCAATGCAAATGGGTCTGGCAGTGAACGAGGGAAAGACGAAATATCTCCTGTCATCAAACAAACACTCGTCGCACTCGCGACTTGGCACCCACGTCACTGTTGACAGTCATAACTTTGAAGTTGTAGATAATTTCGTCTATTTAGGAACCAGTATTAACACCACCAACAACGTCAGTCTGGAAATCTAACGCAGGATAACTCTTGCCAACAGGTGCTGCTTCGGACTGAGTAGGCAATTGAGCAGCAAAGTCCTCTCTTGACGCACAAAAACCAAACTCTAAAGTCGCTCATAATTCCCGTCCTGCTATATGGTGCAGAGGGTTGGACGATGTCAACAACGGATGAGTCGACGTTACGAGTTTTCGAGAGAAAAATTCTGCGAAAGATTTATGGTCCTTTGCGCGTTGGCCACGGCGAATATCGCATTCGATGGAACGATGAGCTGTACGAGATATACGACGACATTGACATAGTTCAGCGAATTAAAAGACAGCGGCTACGCTGGCTAGGTCATGTTGTCCTGTCCATCCGGAACACTCTAGCTCTGAAAGTATTCGATGCAGTACCCGCCGGGGAAGCAGAGGAAGAGGAAGACCTCCACTCCGTTGGAAAGACCAAGTAGAGAAGTACCTGGCTTCGCTTGGAATATCCAATTGGCGCCATGTAGCGATAAGAAGAACGAATGGCGCGCGGTTGTTTACTCGGCTATACGTAATCGCATAAGCGGTGTCTACGCCAATTAAGAAGATGAAGATATTCGTAAGTGCGACAGTTATTGCCTAACGTATGACATATGGACGGAGACAATGAAAAATCAGTCGTTCCTTGGGTTAACATTCATTTTTTGGACAATTTACGTTTGTTAAGTGGGACGTTAGGAGTAGTCGAACTGCACGAAAGTCATCCAGCAGTTTATTTAGAAGAAACTATGTTTAAACTTTTCAACGAATGGAACGTTTCCATAAATAAAGTTTCTGCTTGTGTAGCTGATAATGATTCAACCATGATGAAATTAAATAGAAGCTTATTTGGCGAACAAAAAAGAATACCCTGCTTTGCACATACGCTTAATTTGGTTGTAACGCAATAAATGGATAAGTCCACGGAAGTATCAGCTTTAATAACTAAGGTGCGCGACATTGTTAAGCTTATTAAAAGAAGTGTTAATGCCAGTGATAAATTGCGGAAGAAAAAAATAGACACCGGGGCTTCTACAAGTAATACCAAGAAAATGATTCTGGGCCGATCTTCGAACTTGACCTTCTTATGGAGCCAAGAAATACGTGTACCAAGTTTCATCATGATATCTCAATTATTACTCAAGTTACAGCTTGCACGGACGGACGGACAGACAGACATCCGGATTTCAACTCTACTCGTCACCCTGATCACTTTGGTATATATCCCTATATCTAACTCTTTTAGTTTTAGGACTTACAAACAACCGTTATGTGAACAAAACTATAATACTCTCCTTAGCAACTTTGTTGCGAGAGTATAAAAACATGGATTGTGATAGTTTCCCGAAGACACTAAGCAATGGAGAAAAGAAAACTGGGATTTATAGCAGTAATGCATGGTTTCTTTTGAAACCATAAGACTAACAATTATGATGAGCTTATCATTGATATGAATAGGAATTTGTCCATTAAATTTAAAAATAATCTGGGAGCTTTTTCGGAAGAACAAACAGAAGGCTTCTTTTAAGATAAAATGGAATTTGAGAGACATTTCCAAGCCAAGATTTTATTTATAGGTAAATAAGAAAAACTTCTACGGATCCTGACAGAAAAATTAAAACCGTTAATTGTTAAACATTTGGAGTCTATTTTAAAATTTGGAAATAAATCTTAAATAGGTGATCGGATTCCCTTAATAAATTATTTGTATGTAAAATTTTAGAGTATTTTTATTGAGTTAAGTTTTTATATATTTGGAACATAAAATCAAAATCAGAACTAATTTTATTCTTATTTTAATGTATAAGCAAAAAAAATAAAATAAGGTAGATATAGCCGGTGCGCAAAAATGCCGTACACCAGTGTTGCCATATTTTTATCCTCTTTTCCATAATAGTTTATTGGTCTCCGACTGTAGATTGAATATAATTATTTTATCATTATGCTGGAGCAAAACATCACGCGTGTCATTCGCCAGTCACAAGTCGAAATGCTCGAACGCGTCGTTGAAAATTGGACTTTATAGATAGAAAATCTAAGACGTAGCTGCAGACAATATTTTAAAAGAGATAATCTTCAAAAATAAATGCCAAACATTGTTATTTTGAATGATAACAAAATTTAAAAAAGTAGGGATCTTCGGAATGGATCACTCTTTATATCTTCATTACCAGTTTGGCATTGGTTTTGTAAAAGAGGGCTGTATTATATATTAGTTGTGGTTGATACATATGTAAAATCATAATTGTTTTACAATTGTTAAACAAAAATCTAATATAAAATCTATATATACCCGAACAGTTAAGATGGAGAGTATGTTACTGTACAAAAAATAGCCAATAATAATTTTTATCTGAGGTATTGTTTAAATATTCCGCCATGGGTTGAGCTACTGGCGTAATTCTTTATTGTATCTTTACATTATACGAGTATACATAATCCTCTTTAATTAAAATAAGACCTTTGACTAGGGCAGTGGTAGTATAATTTTGCCATCTTCCTAATTTATCGACAATTGTGTTTTCAATATAATTTCCTATAATCAACAATTATTCTCCATTTCATGTTAACGCAGTTATTTATCTTTTTCGGTACTATCCACAAAGGGCTATTTATATGTGATCAACTTTCTCTAATAGTGTTATGCGTCAGCATTTCCCCAATTTGGCTCGTAATTCCTTCAGCTTCAACATATCCTCCATTTGGATCGTAATTTCTTACCTATTATAGATATCTAAATATTTTTAGATAAATACTGTTATTAGATTTTGTAACCTCGTGCTTTTTTTTAGCATAAAACTTTAAAATTTATTAGTGAACTAGCTAATGAAAGGGAAGTTGAATTTATAATTTCATTTTTTTTTTATTTTGAATGTAACGCAAGTTGATAAAAAACATTTTTTTCTGTTCCGGTGTACAAAAAAGATGGTTTTTCAACTCGTGACCACGCAACGTATATCCGGCCGTGTGAAAACATAGCATTTCTAAATTTATGCCACACACTATGCGACTAACCTTGTATGCTGTTCATCTCAAATGCAATTGTCACTGGAAACGGAAGACGTTGGAACTGAAATGGCAAATCGTTAGAACTCAAAGGAATTCGGAGAATCAAGCATTCTGCCCCTTGTATTCGATAGCTGCGTCACAATCCGTCGGGTTCCATTATACAGATTCGGCTGGATATTGCGAATCATATTAACGAGAGATCTAACTTTAACCTTTAACTTATGACGTGGTAGTAAATTTTACACCTTGTGTTTTGATTTTCTCATAATCACAAAAAAGGCTTCTAAAATAAACGACACATTTTTCAAAAAAATACAAAGAGTTTAAAATTTTCTTTCCAAATACTGTAATTAGAATTAATTTAAATCAGTTTGATGAAATTTGTAAGTATTATAATAAAAAAATCTCTAATAAATTTTAGCAATAAAAATGGTGTAAAATTTACTACTACCTCTAAATCTACGTTTCGAAATTTGACCTCATAAGTTAAAGGTTAAGACGCAAATGATGCGGTGGCATACCAAGCCTCTCAAAAGAATTTAGAAATTCCACTGAATAAATCACGGCGTTGTCTTCATTGTCAAGACGATCGATCGGTTTGTATGAGCGCAAGTCTCCTGGAATTTGACTTTGAATCTTCCAGTTTAAGTAACATCGGTATTTTTGGCAGCTAACATTGCGCGTGCTGATATGTCGGAATGATTATCACGAAAAGTGTGCGACCTTCATTTTCATTCCAGTGATTAACATGTTTCAGCAATTGTAATTGCTGGCTTACTTCTCCAAAACTTGCACACACCGCACAGTACGCAATGAATGAAATAAAGGTGAGCCGCGTACATTAACAAATCTCCTGGTTGGCCTGCTTTCTGCGTACCTATTTCTTCGACGAAGCATTCCAAGTATAATATCAAGGTATTTCCGAATAGAGCATTGCTCTCGCAAACGGATCACTGACGAAAGTTGAGAAAAAACTCGTAAATGTTAAGTTTGTTGTTCTCTTGGCCATTTTCCAAATTAACTGCGAGACGCACAATAATCGGAAAACATTCATGAATCGCAGAAGTAAATATTCTACAAAGAACTTTATTACAGTTCACGTATCATGTTCAAGACCAATAACCGACATGTTGCTTCCTTTGGTGATGTAATTACAAACGTATTTTATCGACTACACCAAATTGCAATACTCAACATTAATATGAGTTTTGAATATGAATTAGACAATAATGGTCAATATAGTACGTTCCATGTGTTGTCAACTTCGATGTTCACTCTTCTAAATTAAATGCTAAATGTTCTGCCATTGTCGTCTGGTGAGCGACGCCGATAGAGTGGATATCCATCATTTCTAATTTGTGTTTCCAAAAGAAAAGCACGTGGATAGTGTTTCGTGCATTTCTTGTCAGACATACAAACCGAAGTGGGATTTTAGTGTCCGCAAGGTCCATGAACCATATTGGTTTTTATCACTTCATATAATACTGGAGTTTTCTCTGCATCAGGAATTTTCGCAGAAATGATTTCATCAATTTGATCCGGTGTAGCCACCATCTACCATCCAAAGAAGAATGTGTGCGTGCGGCAAACCTCTCTTTTGCCACTCAACAGAGTACATCTAGCATCCAACAGCACCATATATTATATACGTTGATTCAAGATAAAATCCATCGAAGCTCTTGCTTGAAAAGTCTTGCTGTGACATCGTGACGATCGCTTGCTGATTGACTGCGATCCATAATACCGCCCGTATGTCATCGCATCCTGGGAGTACTTGGTTATGTGTCTTGGGCTGCTAATGTATGTTGATGCCAAAAAGAACGCCGACCGATATTAGCGCGACCTCTTCGTGGCATCGTAACAAATTTCAATCTGTGCAAGCCGAAAATGCCGAAAAATATGTGGAACACACATAACATTTTCACTGAATAATTTTCAAAAATTTTTGAAGCAAACGACAAATTTGAACGATTAAAATAATTGAAAAGCCAAACAAAAATATTGAAAAAAAAATTGTATGGAAAAAATTAACTTTTTGGAATTGTCCGATTTCCCGACTTTTCCTAACGAAAAGCATACAGGTTTTTTATTTCTAAACCTTCCCCGACCCACACAGAACATTCTCTGAAAATTTCATCAAGATTGGTTCAGTCGTTCCCTTAGCGTTACTAATAAACAAACATTCATTCATCAGTAAGCAAAATATTTTTAGGAGAGATTTTATTTTAATTCTTTATTTGTTTTATGACAATTAAAGCGTTAATTTCAAAATTTCTCAGTTTTTATGAACTGACTTGACTGCAAAGAAAAGAATTCTTAAGTGAAAAGTTGCATAAAAACTAAAATTAAATTCTCTTTAAAATGAGGAAAAAAACCTGAAACCGGTGCACCGATACATTAAATTATTTCTCTGTAAACAATATTTAGAACTTCTTTCTCAGGAAATAAAATAAAAAGATTATTTTTATTAGTGACTCGCCACAAAGCTACGTAAAGCTGGCCATGAGAGAAACAATTGATACTTAGGTCCAGCCCAGCGACTTCTAATGTTTGGCCTTGAGATTTGTTTATTGTCATAGCGAAACAAAGTTTTAAAGGAAATTGGAGGCGTTTGAACTGAAAAGGCAAGTCTGTCGGAATAATAGGTATTCTGGGTATTAATACAATATCTCCAGCGCCACATCCAGTTACAAACCTACACTTTATTAAATAATTTTTGAAAGATACTATGACCAAGCGGGTGCCGTTACAAAGTTTTGGAGGATTTAGGTTTCTTAACAAAATAACTGGTGAGCCTAGTTTAAGATTAAGTTTGTGCGGAGGTGCGCCAAACGGATTTAATTAATTAAGAAATTCGGTTGGAAAATGAACTATTTGCTCAGAATCGACAACTGTGTCGACTGAAAAGTAAGTCTTATTAGGGGCGTCAAATTTGCATTGAACCATGTCATTAATTCCATAACATTCGTCATTTGTTGGAGTTAAAATAGCTCTCTCCTTAAACCAATCCAATGTTTTCCCACTTACATTTGAAATATCTGGATAGACCTTTTCTATAAGTTCTTCAAGGTTTTTAACAGGTACACAAAGACTTTGATTTATGTCTACTTTACAGTTTTTGTCTGTCATTTGCCCATGACCAATTTGCAGTAGTGTCTTACCAAAAATTTCATTTTCTAGACCTGGGGTCAGCCTCATGTTCTTTTTTAATTGGACATTATAGATATGTTTCCACAACTTTGATCTTTTCAAGCACGCATTTACCTCATCTGCCCTTGTTCCCCTAGGAACCACGGGCAAAATTTGACGAAAGTCTCCAGAAAATAGTACTGTGTATCCACCCATAGGTGAAACTTTGTTGCGTAGGTCTTGCAATGTTTTATCTAAAGCCTCTACTCCTGATTTGTGTGCTATTGTAGCTTCATCCCAAACTATAAGCGAGCAGTCTTGCATAAACTTAGCAGTACTGTTTTGTTTAGGAATGTTGCAAATGTTGCTTATTTCCTCAGTTAACTTAAGTGGAATTTTAAACATTGAATGAGCAGTTCTGCCCCTATCGAGAAGAGTTGCTGCTATGCCTGAGGATGCAACAGTTAACGCGATTTTCCCTAAAGACCGAACTTTTGCCAATAGTAAATTAATAAGAAAGGCTTTTCCAGTACCCCCAGGGGCATCAAGAAAGAATATTTTACCCTCACAATTAAAAGCAGAACTCAAAATTAAATTATATATACTTTTTTGTTCTGAATTAAGCTTATCTTCATTACGTCTAACAATTTCAAGTAGTTGATGTTGATCATACGATTTTTCTCTCTCGAATAGTCTATTATTGACAGTGTTAACGTCAGTTATCAGTGCAAGGGAAAAATCGGTAACTGTTTTACCGCAAAGAGAAATTAAAGTTTTGTTGAGGTCACACAAAGCCTCATCAAAAATTAATTGATTGTAACCTAAATTTTGATTACCAGCTTCTCGTTTTTTTCTTTGCAATATGTCTTCTGACATACCTTCTTTAAATTTATTCCAAAGTTCAACAGAATCTGAAACTTGACAAAAAGACAAAATTATAGCAAATAAATATCGCATCGAAACAGACGAAGCACTAATTTCTGCTTCCAGTAGCGTTTGTTCCCAAAGTGAATCATCTTCCAACAAACCCAAAGCTTTGCAGGCTGCTTGATAGGAACTAAAAGCCCTACCTTGAACAGTTTTAAAAAATTGGAAAGAAGTTGGGCCTTCGACTTTATGTAAAAGCATCCTTAGGTAAAAGCATTCACTATTATTTGGATGAACAACATAAACTCTTCCCAAGGCGTCTCCTTTTTTTAAGTTTTCGTAACCCTCAACAGGAGAGCCTATTTTCCTACGTTGGAATTTATTTGTAGATCTATTCCACGTGTAATATGCAGGAACTTTGTCGTAGGTTATATTTTTGGCAAAATCATCATTTGCACATAACTTAAAAAAATCCGTTAAAGTCGTATCTGTTGGATTATTAACAATATCACGCACGTTATTTTCGTTGAAATACTTTGGATATCCATCATCCCCACAGGATGTGGTATCTTGAAAAGCTTTTGGATATTTTTTTATACAGCGGTTCTCTTTCATAGATGGAGCATTAGGGTTTAAAGCACCGCATGGTCCATGTATCATGTGCTTCACTACCAAATCGTGCAAAATTGGATCGCATTACTTATTCGGTAATTCGGCGGAAATAACACTATCAACTTGATTTGCTGTTATCTTATTTTTTAACCAAAGCAATAGAAGTCCACGCTTTTGCCATTCCACAGTATACATATGGCACTGAGGCGGGCCAAATATATGAGCTTTGTTAATTAATTTTAACAGCTTTTTAATTTTTAAGTTAAAAACTCTATTGATAATATCATAGCGCTGTTGAACAACAGTGTTTGAATCTAAATTGGCTTTAATTTCTTCCCAGTTAGGGTTGCATGTAAATGTTATGAACAAATCAGGCTTCCCATAATTCCTGACATAAGTCTTAGCATCTTGCGTGTTTTCATGAAGATATCTAGGAGAATAACTCATTGACCAATTTGATTTGGTTCTTCATTTGATTTTAAAGCATCCTTCAAATGAATATAGTTCTCTGCACGTATTTTGGTTATTTCGTAAATAAGCTAGACGCTCTATCTCAATTTTAGCGTATTGATCAACTATGTACTGATTCATTAACATTCCATACTTATGAATCGGGTTGAACAAATTTTCCTTTACCATTAAACGGTAGCAATAAAAGCTTATGCAGGAAACTGTTTTTGAGATAGGCTTTTTCGAATTAGGATCAATTTGTGGAATATTTATGTAGTAACCGTTTTCACCGCGACAAAATATTAGTGGGTATTGGAGACTATCATAACCACGATGAAGTTCAGAAATTCGAACTAAATTGTTGCACCGACGTTTTAAAATTATGTCCCTTTTATTAAATTCTTGACCAGTTATCATGACCGCAACTTCACTGGTACATGGTGCATTGTATCGACCAGGATGACTTCCGACAGGCACTTTATTTGCATGAATAATTACTTGGAAATCTGGAGTATTTGGTGGAACACTTTGTAATGCAGTTTTAAATGACGAAATATACGCGTTATGTTCATGCAACATGTCTTGCAAAACCCTTACCACTCCTTTGTCAACTACTTGCGCTGCTCTACTACATCTTACGGACGCTTGTGCTTCAGAGTCTGAAATAAAATAAATCTGAAGGAATTGATGCCCTTGGTCTAATTCCGGAAACAAACTACCTGCTAAGTGGTAAACTTGCCCTTGTATCTTAAACGTAGGCATGTAACCACTCTCGACAATTTGATTACTCCGAAATGAAGTAAATTGGAATGCATTGTTGTAGTTCCGTATATTTTGCAAAAAATGAGTCGATTTTGGATCATTACCTGTTAATAAGGACTTTAGTGGTTCGGGTGGAGGAGGGATTTCTTCTAAATAGACTTTTCCACCAAGGCAACACATGCCAATTGATTCACCTGGATATCTTTTGGCAGAACAAAAACTTCAAACAATCGACATATTTCCAATTGAAATATATTGGTCATTTGCATATTCAATCGCAGCATCGTAGCGCATACCCGAAAGCTTTTTTTCACGCCACAAATGTTGGCTGGCTTCAAACCGGCGCGCATGGTTTCTAACCCTACTTTGCATCAGGCACGCCTCCCGCTGACTTTCTGTTTCAATAGTACGTGCATTGCGCTGTCTCTTCGCACGTACAGATAGTACGACGACGTCGGGCATGCTTTTAATTAAATTTTTAGATTTAGTAGTAGCTATTAATTCAAAAATTCTCGCAATTTTGAGAAAACACGAAAAGCGCTCAGTTCTATTCGCTTGCTAATTCGAGAATGATTAATAATTTTCAGCAGCTGACCATATGTTACAAATATGCACTCATGTTGCCTCGCAGAGGAACGGAGTGAGAATTTATTCTTTTATGAAGTATCGAACATGCTTGCAAACTGTCGTTCAGCATACAAATACATACAAATGGTGTTTTCCGCGACAATGCCCATATCCAGTAGTGATGAGCGATATTTCACTACCGGTGATTTTTTCACTGTGATTGAAAAATCTCAAATCGCAACTGCGATCACATTTTATAAATAGCAATTCGCTTCTATGAACTGCGATTGCGATAGCAGTTCGAACCTGTGAATTGCGATCGCAGTTCGAAACTGTGATTTGCGATCACAGTTCGAACCTGTGATTTACGATAGCAGTTCGAATCTGTAAATTTCGATCACAGTTCGAACCTGTGATTTGCGATCACAATAGCAAATAGCAGAAAAGTAACAACTTTCTTCAGGGTATTGTATATACATATCGTATATGCTATTTTTCGTCATAGCGGTTTGAAGTTTTGAGTGTAACGTTCTTATAATTTTTAATAATGGCAGGAAATGAATGAAGGAAAAGAAGTGAAGTATAGCAGATGTTTGAAGTGGTAGATGAAATATAATCAAAATGGAATTATGGAATATTTTAATTTGTTTTAATAAAATTTTTAATTTTACTTATTGTTAAAACCAGATTTGAAAGCTTTTTGTGATGAAAACAAGAATTGTAACTAATTAACTTCAGAAAAAATTATGGAATAAAAAAATGACGGGTTTTTAATATTTTCCCAAAGATTAGGAAACTCCCGTTATCAATTTGGTCTTGAAAATATTAAAAGCGGGTATTTTAAACAAACAAATTATCAACCACACTAATGGTAATTCCTTCTAAGAAATGTGTGAAACCATCATGCCAACATACAAATGAACTATGCAATACGCTCTAAGTGTCAGGAAGCCGATCCGCTCCAACATTTGCGAAAATGTAGTGAAAAGAAAAGCGGAAAAACTTGACTCGAGTTACAGGAGCCAAAAGAGAATTTGCCGCCAGTAACGACAAAATGTTTCCGTCGTTCCCACGACAGTCGGGTCTACGTAAGTGGAACGTACCCGGACTTTTATTCGGCTGAACACTATCAAATTGGCAGAATCTGCCGCCACAACAACAACAACAACGACGTTTGAACGTCGACTTAGTTGCGATCGCAATAGCAATATAAAATCACAGTGATTTAAAAAGAGCAATCATTGGAATCACAGATATCGAAAAATCACAATATCGCTCATCTCTAACATCCAGCATTCCATTCCATGTCTTGCCGCGCATGCACATATACATATCTTCTTCTTCTTAATTGGCGTAGACACCGCTTACGCGATTATAGCCGAGTTAACAACCGCGCGCCAGTCGTTTCTTCTTTTCTTCAATTGGATATTCCAAGCGAAGCCAGGTCCTTCTCCACTTGGTCCTTCCAACGGAGTGGAGGTCTTCCTCTTCCTCTGCTTCCCCCGGCGGGTACTGCGTCGAATACTTTCAGAGCTGGAATGCTTTCATCCATCCGGACAACATGACCTAGCCAGCGTAGCCGCTGTCTTTTAATTCGCTGAACTATGTCAATGTCGTCGTATATCTCGTACAGCTCATCGTTCCATCGAATGCGATATTCGCCGTGGCCAACGCGCAAAGGACCATAAATCTTTCGCAGAATTTTTCTCTCGAAAACTCGCAACGTCGACTCATCCGCTGTTGACATCGTCCAAGCCTCTGCACCTTATAGCAGGACGGGAATTATGAGTGACTTATAGAGTTTGGTTTTTGTCTGTCGAGAGAGGACTTTGCTTCTCAATTGCCTACTCAGTCCGAAGTAGCACCTGTTGGCAAGAGTTATCCTGCGTTGGATTTCTAGGCTGACATTGTTGGTGGTGTTTACGCTGGTTCCAAGATAGACGAATTATCTACAACTTCAAAGTTATGACTGTCAACAGTAACGTGAGTGCCAAGTCGCGAGTGCGACGACTGTTTGTTTGATGACAGGAGATATTTCGTCTTGCCGTCGTTCACTGCCAGACCCATTCGTTTTGTTTCCTTGTCCAGCCTGGAGAAAGCAGAACTTACGGCGCTGGTGTTGTACCCCTGTCGGCCAGCTTATCAAGCTCTTCGTACTCACGCATTTCGGCCTCTTTCTTTTTCTGTCTGCAGATGTGCTTCGCTTCCCTCTTCAACTCTCGGAATCTATCCCATCCCGCACGTGTTGTGGTCGATCGTAACGTTGCGTGGTAGGCAGCCTGTTTTCTCTCCGCTGCGACACGGCACTCCTCGACGTACCAGCTGTTCTTTTGCACTTTCCGAAAACCAATGGTTTCGGTTGCAGCTGTACGTAAGGAGTTTGAAATGCCGTCCCACAGTTCCCTTATACCGAGTTGTTGATGAGTGCTCTCAGAGAGCAGGAGTGCAAGCCGAGTAGAAAAACATTCGGCTGTCTGTTGTGATTGCAGCTTCTCGACGTCGAACCTTCCTTGTGTTTGTTGGCGTGCGTTTTTTGCTGCACAGAGGCGGGTGCGAATTTTGGCTGCAACAATATAGTGGTTCGAGTCGATGTTAGGACCTCGGAGCCCACGCACATCTAAAACACTGGAGACGTGTCTTCCGTCTATCACAACATGATCGATCTGGTTGGTGGTTTTTCGATCCGGAGACAGCCAGGTAGCTTGATGTATCTTCTTATGCTGGAATCTAGTACTACAGATAACCATATTTCGGGCCCCGGCGAAGTCGATCAGCCTCAACCCATTTGGAGATGTTTCGTCGTGGAGGCTGAATTTACCGACCGTAGTGCCAAAGATACCTTCTTTGCCCCCCCTGGCGTTAAAGTCGCCAAGCACGATTTTGACATCGTGGCGGGGGCATCTCTCATAAGTGCGCTCCAAGCACTCATAAAAGGCATCTTTGGTCACATCGTCCTTCTCTTCCGTCGGGGCGTGGGCGCAAATCAGCGATATGTTGAAGAACCTCGCTTTGATGCGGATTGTGGCTAGACGTTCATTCACCGCAGTGAATGATAGTAGTCGGCGACGGAGTCTCTCTCCCACAACGAATCCCACACCAAACTTGCGCTCCTTTATATGGCCACTGTAGTAAATGTCACAAGGACCTACTTGTCTCTGTCCTTGTCCCGTCCATCGCATTTCTTGGACTGACATCACAGCCTTTATTTTCACGAGGACATCAACCAGCTGGGCAGCGGCACCTTCCCAATTAAGGGACCGGACATTCCAGGTGCATGCCCTCAATTCGTAGTCCTTATTTCGTTTGCCATGGTCGTCATCAAAAGGGGGGTCACTCATCCGAGGCTTGTTGTTCCTTTTCATTGGGGGTGTTTTTTTACGTGGCGGGTCCCAAACCCAGCGCACAACCCTATGCAGGGGATGTTTCGCCTTCTCACTTTAGCTCGCCTTCAAAGGGATGTTCTTAGGCTACCCAGAGGATACTTGGTCAAAGACCGGAAGTCGTGAGCTGCTTGAGTCATATGCAAAAGAATCGTTTCTGGCCACTCCCAAGTGAATGGCGATGGAAAAATTCTTTATTTCTTATTAATTTTATAACTCAATGAAAAAAAATTATTATGAATGATGAAACACATAGTTTTGTAGGAAATTTAAGTTAAGCGTTTACGAGATATTCATCGTCAAACATCAATGCATATTAAGGAGGATCAAAAAAAAAAATTTTTTTTTTTCGTTTGGTTCTGTGAAAAATAGGTTCCTAGACACCTCTAAGAAATCCTCTTCAAAAACCTATTCATAATAATTTTTTTTCATTGAGTTATAAAATTAATAAGAAATAAAAAATTTTACCAAAAATAATCAAAGTTCAACTGTTAATATCTTTTAAACGGTTGGGTTTACGAAAAAATCTTGAGAGACCATATTTTAGAGCATTCAATTTCCTACAAAACCTAATTAACAAGATATTTTTTTAAGTAGTTGGAAGCGAGATATAAATTTTTCTATCTGATAATAAGAAAAAATAGAAAACCGTTAGGCGGAGGACCTTCCCGTTACAATTAAAAACTCATATTTGGAGAGGATTTCTTAGAGGTGTCTAGGAACCCATTTTTCCGAGTACCAATAAAAAAAAACAAAAAATTTTTTTTTTGAATCACCCTAATATACATATATATACATATACACACAATTATATGGAAATATAAGTATTAATATCTACGTTGGTATATACAAATGTTTCAATACCACTAATACGAATGGGGCTTTGCGCGAACATGTTGTAATCAAACAAATTTCATTTCTAGCGAGCAGGTTGCGCAAAATTGTTCGCCTTGCCGCGGATGCATAAAACATACATATATACACATGTTTCAATTCAACTCTTTTTTTCATTTATGCTTTGCGCTTCTCCTGCATGCAGCAACAGGCGACAATAATAACGAAGCTCGCATAAAACAGAATAAAAAATGTTAAAACGGGTTTATATTTTAATTTTTTTTTTCGTATTAGTATTAATATGAACAATGCAATAACTGATGCAATTTGCTTAAGAAATATTCAATTCATTACGTCGTTTCTAAATTGATGCAGTAGTTTTAAAGATATTGGAATGTGAAGATAAAATTAGTATATTTTTGAGGTTTTTTTGCTTATTGTCGCGCCTTTATAAGGCAAAATATTTTCGAAGGTATCCTACGTTGGAGAGGAGGGCTCAAGGTATGTTTTGCAAAAAACCGGAATAAAATTGGTTAAAATTTAGCTGAGCTGTGAGGTAACATACACATTTTAAGGCTTTATTTTATAAGATGTAGAGATAAGATTTGATATTAATTCATGTTCCTGGTTAGTTAGGTTCTTTATCAATCATTATCAATAAATTATCTGTCACACAGACATTTTAAAGTTACTTATATCTTTAATATACACAGTTTTGAGCTACGAATAATTGGTTTGACAATATTATTTTTGGAGCTTTTGATTAAAAGCTTAAACTTAAATAATAATTCGAGTTTATTTTAAATTACATATCGATTATTTATATTTGTTTTGATTTCAGAAAATTCGAGCGATCGTACGAATAGATGAAGATATTAAGCATCTGAGAGAGAAAATGCAACAGGATACGGATAAAACAGTAGAAATTTATGCATTGTAAATCGCTTCTAAACAAATGGAATTTACATAAACTATGAACTATAAGAAACTAGCTAAATTTTAAAAATACAAAATGAATTACTAATTTTCAAATCAAATATTTAAAACACATCCAAATTTCATTTAGAATTAAGAATCTAATAAAAATGATTAGCCGATGAAATTGTATGCTTCAAACTTTTTCGTGCTTTGTGTGTTTATTTGAATTTATCATACACATTCCTGATATATCTTCGTGAATTCATTAGAAAGTTTGTACAATATACTCTAATTGTAAAATATGACTCTTATTACATAGGTAATCCTAGACAAGTCGGAAAAAAGTCTTAAAACGTAATTTAAATAAACAAGCTAGCAAGCAACAAATGATCGCTATGCATGTTTGTTAAAGGCAATTTTAAATAAGGTTTAATGTACATATATGTAAAAGTTTTACAACTATCTATTTGAATTTCGATTATTTTTAGAATTTTTTTTTAGATTTTTTGACTCTGAAAACTTCTTCACTAATTTTTATGCTGTTTCGATTTTTTTATTAAGAAATACTTAAGATTAGAGAACAGTTTACTATATTTTAATCTAAATTAATAATGGTATATTTTTAATCTTTGCAACTGTAAACTCTGTAGTTCAATTCAATAGATTTTAATTCTTAGTTTTAATTGAATATATAACATGTGTACTATATTATTATTATAATGTTTAATTTGCAACTCATGTGCTGTTTAGTTGATAAGAAATGATATTTAGAAATATCTGACATTTACTAAGTAAAATGTTTAAAATGTTGTCAAAATAAGTGTATTTATTACTACATTTGGAGCGTGTGTAATATAATCAGAGAAAAGTTTCAAGGTGACAATTCTATACATGGGCCATTTCATCAATTGGCGACATGGTTTTGTACCCGTGGTTCTCCGATTTTGACGAAACTTTAGAATATCATAATATAGACTAAAATAAGAATATCTGTAAACTTTTCAGTGGCCAAAGTTGCTCCATTGTTTTTTGGCGCGCATTTCAAATTGAGATCAAACAAAAAAATGACTTTTTTGGAAAATAATGTTTTTTTTTTGGATTTTGAGCGTCAACTTTGAATATTTTTTGCTGTTCATGGGATCAGAGTCCCATATTTTTGAACACTGATTCTTATGTAAAATTTAACGAGAAATCGAATAAAAAAGTCAATTTAAAAAAAAAAGTGGGGAAGAGCATAAAAAGCGGGATTTTTGGAAAAAACATGTTTTTTTGGATTTTGAAATTTTTTTTTGGATTTTGAAAATATTTTTATCAGAAACTGAGATTTTTTTACATAAAAATGGATAACTTCAAAATTTTTTTCACTCAATTTTGAGGTCGTTAAAAAATAAAAGTAAAAATCATTTTTTTGTTTGATCTCAATTTGAAGTGCGCGCCAAAAAACAATGGAGCAACTTTGGCCACTTAAAAGTTTACAGATATTCTTATTTTAGTCTATATTATGATATTCTAAAGTTTCGTCAAAATCGGAGAACCACGGGTACAAAACCGTGTCGCCAATTGATGGAATGGCCCATATAGACTTCACGTAGCCCCCTTTCGTGAGATAACACGTTCACCAAACCTGGTTTTCAATAAATCGATTGTGACATTCACTTTGTGGCCTGTGGCGGCGTTTTGTTGAAATCACATATTGACCAAGTCCGTATCATCCAATTCGGGCCAAAAATATTCGGTTATCATTGAGCGGGAGCTATTCCCATTCACAGTAACGTGGCGGTTTTAATCATCATGGCCCATCAAACCACACCAAATCGTACCACCAATATCGGGATAGTTTGCTGCCTGACCAATAACACATATTTTTCTTATTGATGAAGCCATTTAGCCGGAAATGAGCCTCATCGCTGAATTTGATGAAAATACGGATCATTTTCAAGTTGTTGTTGGTCAAGCGGCTTCAGTACTTGCGTTAAATTGATCTTGTAAGGATATATGCCAAGATCCTTTTGCAAAATTAGCCATAACGACGTCACAAATATGCCAAAAGCTTGAGAACGATGTGTGAAGGACTTATTCGGGTCTTCCTCAATTAATGAGGTAGTGACAGCAATATTCTCGATTTTTTACTGTGCCCGTGGATTCAAATTTTTCCAGAGTCCCATATTCTTGAACACCGATTCTTATGTAAAATTTAACGAGGAATCGAATGGAAAAGTCAATTTTGAAAAAAAGTTGGTGGAAAAGCACAAAAAAACCGGATTTTTTGGAAAATAATGCTGAATTATTGATCTTACAGGAGGATTATAACGACGATAAATTAAACGTAGCGGCCACTGACCACTGACTCCGAATTTCGATAGTAAATTTTAATAATTTCAACTCGTTGTTGGATCGTTCGAGGTTTGTCCCGAAAGTAATAGGACTGAGTCGATTTTGAAAAATTTATTGAACAAATCGTTACAATTCCTTAAAAACTTTTAAAATAGGCTCCTTCTACGTCAATGCAGTGCTGCCAGCGAGATTTCGAAGTATTGAAGGCGGAATACCCGTGAATAGCCTTGAGAGCCGAGGTACATGTCGCTTGGATCATCTCTGCCGTCTCAAAATGCTTGCCTTTCATCAGCCTTTTCAGACAAGAAAACAAAAAATAGTCCGGGGGGCCACATCTGGGCTGTAAGGTGGCTGCGGAAACGTTGGGATGCTGGCCTTGGTTAGGTAGCTGTTCACAAGAAACGCGGTGTGAGCCGGGGCGTTGTCGTAGTACAACTTCCAGTTGGCTGCGATCTCTTGGCGGACTTGATTGACCATGCGTTTAAGTCTCTTGGGGACTTCAACGTAAAACATGACAATGACGGTTTGTTTAGGAGGAACAAATTCATGGTGGACGATGCCTTTGATTTCAAAAAAGACAATGACCATCGTTTTCACCTTGGATTTGCTCATGTTTCAAGTTTTCATCAGCGACCTCTTCCTGGCCCTACAAAAGAGCCTGGTGCCACCGAAACACACCATTTCTAAAAGCAACATCTGGGTAAGCCTGCTTGATCATATCAACCGTCTCTGTCGCAGATTTACCGAGTTTAACAACAATTCAATGGCGTGCCTCTTCTCTGACGAACGTTGCATTTTCGGCTTGCACACTCACAGAAACACGTCGCGCAAAAATGTTTGTCCTGACTCTCCAGGTGCTCGGAGACAACTGTTCGTTAGCTAGGAATGCCCTCTACCGAAACAAGTCGGTGCTCGTACGCTCCGAGGTACAGTCGCGGCGGAAGAAAATCAGTCCTATTACTTTTCGGACAAACCCTGTATATCTTTTCATGATGAAATGGCAAACCTTACTGAAGATAAATGTCGAAAGAGCGGGAAAAATATTGTGTTGTTTGCTGTTCCCATTGGTCTACTTTTGTAACGTCTCTATTGAAACCCCGTTAGGTTCACAGAAATATTACAATGTAAAAGAAAAGCAAATGTCGGAGATCGTATAAAAAAATATATAAATGATTAGAGTGACGAGCTGACGAGATTTAGCCATGTCCGCCTGTCTACTATATTGTATAATATATATCCCCGGTCTCTCAATTTCTGAGATATCCACCATATCTTTTCTACCCACTCATCTGTCGGAATCGCCGATACCGTACGAAATAAGCATATAAACTAAATAATAAAGTCTTTGTATAAAAAATTAAAATTTGTCAAGAGCATTCGGTACAAACGAATTTACGCTTGTCCTCGTTTTATTAATTTATATTTTATTGAACAACGAATAACGAAGTTTATAATATACATCTATTTATGTAGTATACATATATAAATGATTTTTTTTAATAATATTTTTTTTTTTATATGGAGGATGGAGTCATGTGTAGAAGTTCACGCAAGTGAGGAAAGTTCTCTGATCGCCATTCACTTGGGAGTGGCCAGAAACGATTCTTTTACATATGACTCAAGTAGCTCACGACTTCCGGTCTTTGACCAAGTATCCTCTGGGTAGCCTAAGAACAACCGTTTGAAGGCGAGCTAAAGTGAGAAGGCGAAACATCCCCTGCATAGGGTTGTGCGCTGGGTTTGGGACCCGCCACGTAAAAAAACACCCCCAATGAAAAGGAACAACAAGCCTCGGATGAGTGACCCCCCTTTTGATGACGACCATGGCAAACGAAATAAGGACTATGATTTGAGGGCATGCACCTGGAATGTCCGGTCCCTTAATTGGGAAGGTGCCGCTGCCCAGCTGGTAGATGTCCTCGTGAAAGTAACGGCTGACATCACCGCCGTCCAAGAAATGCGATGGGCGGGACAAGGACAGAGACGAGTAGGTCCTTGTGACATTTTCTACAGTGGCCATATAAAGGAGCGCAAGGTTGGTGTTGGATTCGTGGTGGGAGAGAGACTCCGTCGCCGAGTACTATCATTCACTCCGGAGAATGAACGTCTAGCCACAATCCGCATCAAAGCGAGGTTCTTCAACATATCGCTGATTTGCGCCCACGCCCCGACGGAAGAGAAGGACAATGTGACCAAAGATGCTTTTTATGAGTGCTTGGAGCGCACTTATGAGAGATGCCTCCGCCACGATGTCAAAATCGTGCTTGGCGACATCAACGCCAGGGTGGGCAAAGAAGGTATCTTTGGCACTACGGTCGGTAAATTCAGCCTCCACGAGGAAACATCCCCAAAAGGGTTGAGGCTGATCGACTTCGCCGGGCCCGAAATATGGTTATCTGTAGTACTAGATTCCAGCATAAGAAGATACATCAAGCTACCTGGCTGTCTCCGGATCGAAAAACCACCAACCAGATCGATCATGTTGTGATAGACGGAAGACACGTCTCCAGTGTTTTAGATGTGCGTGGGCTCCGAGGTCCTAACATCGACTCGAACCACTATATTGTTGCAGCCAAAATTCGCACCCGCCTCTGTGCAGCAAAAAACGCACGCCAACAAATACAAGGAAGGTTCGACGTCGAGAAGCTGCAATCACAACAGATAGCCGAAAGATTTTCCACTTGGCTTGCACTCCTGCTCTCTGAGAGCACTCGTCAACAACTTGGTATAAGGGAACTGTGGGACGGCATTTCAAACTCCTTACGTACAGCTGCAACCGAAACCATTGGTTTTCAGAAAGTGCAAAAGAACAGCTGGTACGACGAGGAGTGCCGAGAGAAAACAGACTGCTTACCTCGCAACGTTACGATTGACCACAACATAAGCGGGATGGGATAGATACCGTAAGCGGAAGAGGGAAGCGAAGCACATCTGCAGGCAGAAAAAGAAAGAAACCGAAATAAGTGAGTACGATGAGCTTGATAAGCTGGCCGACAGGGGTAATGCTCGAAAATTCTACGAAAGAATGCGGCAGCTTACAGAAGGTTTCAAGACCTGAGCATTCTCTTATAGAACCCCCAAAGGTGATCTAGTCACCGATGCCCAGAGCATACTTAAATTATGGAGGAACACTTTTCCAGCCTGCTGAATGGCAGTGAACGCACAACGCCAAGAGAAGGCGATCCCGATTCCCGAATCGATGACGATGGAGCAGACGTTCCATTACCCGACAATGAAGAAGTTCGAATAGCAATTGCCCGCCTGAAAAACAACAAAGCGGCGGGGCCGACGGATTTCCAGGCGAGCTATTCAAACACGGCGGCGAAGAACCGATAAGGTGCATGCATCAGCTTCTTTGTAAGATATGGTCGGACGAAAGCATGCCCAACGATTGGAATTTAAGTGTGCTATGCCCAATCCATAAAAAAGGAGACTCCACAATCTGCGCCAACTACCGTGGGATTAGCCTCCTCAACATCGCATATAAGGTTCTATCGAGGGTATTGTGTGAAAGATTAAAGCCCACCGTCAACAAACTGATTGGACCTTATCAGTGTGGCTTTAGACCTGGAAAATCAACAACCGACCAGATATTCACCATGCGCCAAATCTTGGAAAAGACCCGTGAAAGGAGAATCGACACACACCATCTCTTCGTTGATTTTAAAGCTGCTTTCGACAGCACGAAAAGGAGCTGCCGTTATGCCGCGTTGTCTGAATTTGGTATTCCCGCAAAACTAATACGGCTATGTAAACTGACGTTGAACAACACCAAAAGCTCCGTCAGAATCGGGAAGGACCTCTCCGAGCCGTTCGATACCAAACGAGGTTTCAGACAAGGCGATTCCCTATCGTGCGACTTTTTCAACCTGCTTCTGGAGAAAATAGTTCGAGTTGCAGAACTAAATAGAGAACGTACAATCTTCTATAAGAAGAGTACAACTGCTGGCGTATGCCGATGATATTGATTTCATTGGCCTCAACACCAGCGCCGTTAGTTCTGCTTTCTCCAGACTGAACAAGGAAGCAACGCAAATGGGTCTGGCAGTGAACGAGGGCAAGACGAAATATCTCCTGTCATCAAACAAACAGTCGTCGAACTCGCGGCTTGGCTCTCACGTCACTGTTGACAGTCATAACTTTGAAGTTGTAGTTAATTTCGTCTATCTTGGAACCAGCGTAAATACCACCAACAATGTCAGCCTGGAAATCCAACGCAGGATTACTCTTGCCAACAGGTGCTACTTCGGACGGAGTAGGCAATTGAAAAGTAAAGTCCTCTCTCGACGAACAAAAACCATACTCTATAAGTCGCTCATAATTCCCGTCCTGCTATATGGTGCAGAGGCTTGGACGATGACAACAACCGATGAGTCGACGTTGCGAGTTTTCGAGAGAAAAGTTCTGCGAAAGATTTATGGTCCTTTGCGCGTTGGCCACGGCGAATATCGCATTCGATGGAACGATGAGCTGTACGAGATATACGGCGACATTGACATAGTTCAGCGAATTAAAAGACAGCGGCTACGCTGGCTAGGTCATGTTGTCCGGATGGATGAAAACACTCCAGCTCTGAAAGTATTCGACGCAGTACCCACGGGGGGAAGCAGAGGAAGAGGAAGACCTCCACTCCGTTGGAAGGACCAAGTGGAGAAAGACCTGGCTACGCTTGGAATATCCAATTGGCACCACGTAGCGAAGAGAAGAAACGACTGGCGCGCTGTTGTTGACTCGGCTATAATCGCGTAAGCGGTGTCTACGCCAGTAAAGAAGAAGAAGATATAAATAAAGTAAAAAATTAATATTAAGCCTAATCCAAAATTGTTCTACGGTTTCGTCACCTCCAAACGCAGGATTTATAAATTTCCATCCGCTTTGAAATATAAGTCTAGTATGTCTAGTAACAATCATATTATTTCTAATATATTCGCTGAATTCTTTGGGTCCAATTACTCTCCTAAATCTCCAAAAAATGTTCCGAATCAGCTAGTTATGTCTGATTTCTGTCATTAATGCACCTATCTTAAGGACCAGATATTATTCCCTCATTCTTTCTTAAGAAATGTGCCAAATATATTATATATACCAACCCCTAACAAAACTATTTAATTCATCTCTTATGCAAAGCGTATTTCCATCCATATGGAAAGTCATTTATAATTCCTTTACATAAGAGTGGATTTTAGGTCTCCACTAATTTCTTGTTCTCAATAACTAATAAGTAGGATGTTCTACAATAACTAATTTGCTTGAATTTGTATCACATGTATCAACGGGCTTTAGGGAGAATAAGAATACTGATGTTTTATACACAGATTTTAGTAAAGCTTTTGATAAAGTAAACCATTCAATTCTTTTGAATAAACTTGATCTTCTTGGTTTTCAACCAATATTTCTAAAATGGGTTGCTTCTTATCTTCAACAAATCATATTTAACGATCATTTTTCTGACAAAATCAGTGTTCCTTCAGGTGTTCCTCAATGTAGCCATCTTGGTCCAATTCTGCTCTTGTTATTTATTAATGACATATCATCTGTTGTTAAGTTTTCAAATGTTTTATTATATGCTGACTATGTAAAACTTTTTAAAACGTATACTTCAAACAGCGAAAGATGTCAGTTGCAAGCAGACTTAAACATCCTAGTTTCTTGGTGTGATAGAAATGACTTGTCATTGAATCTTAAAAAATGCAAAATGTGCTTTTTACGTAGAGCTGTAAAGCCTACTTCATACGCAATACAAGACTTTAGGTTAGAGCAAGTATGCACTTTTGTTGATCAGGGAGTAACTATGGACCCCAAACTCAATTTTAGTCTGCACGCATCTTCCACGGTTTTTAAAGCTAAAGGCACTCTTAGTTTTGTTAAACGTTGGTCGAAAGAATTTAAATATCCGCTTATCACAAAAACTCTTTTTACATCTCTGGTGAGTATGCTTCTGTGGTTTGGAACCCTAGTTACCAAGTCCATTCGAATAAGTTGGAGTCTGTTCAAAAACAATTTTTACTTTTTGCCTTAAATCATTTGCATTGGGATTCCAGTTTAAATCTTCCTCCTTACACTAACCGTTTAAAAGTTATAAATCTCCCGACACTCGCTAGTCGTAGGGAGATGCTTGCCGCTCGCTCTACCAGGCAGTTTAGACCCTTACTTTTAAAATTTTCTAGAACAAATTATGAGTTAAACGAACCATTCCGCCGTATATGTCATGATTTCACTTCTGATTCTAGCACATTTGATCTAACAGACTCACTCTTTACTATTAAAAAAATTATTTTATCTACTCCTAACAAGTAACATTTAAAAATTATAAATTTTAATCTAATTCTTAATTTTGTCTGTTGGAATTTTTGTTTCTGTAGCTGAGCAGCTTAATTTCGCAACGCTTAAAACTCTCTTGCCTTTTATACGAGGGCTGCTAAATTTATCTCTGGCCTAATAATGAAAATAGGAATATTTATCAACGAAAATGGTTTTATTGTTTTCAAAAATATTCTCCATCAAGATTTATGCACTCTGGCATGCGCTCAACCCAATTTTCGAAGCACTTTTTCCACTCCGATTGAGACACCTCCAAAACATGGTTTTTAAATGCTTCAACAGCATCTTCTGGCGACGAAAATCGTTGACCACGCATTATTTTCTTGATGTGTGGGAATAAAAAGAAGTCATTGGGTGCCAAGTCAGGACTGTACGGCGGATGACCCATCAATTCGACGTTTTGGCCGGTCAAAAAGGCACTGGTTTGAGCCGATGTGTGAGAGCTCGCATTGTCATGGTGCACAATGATTTGTCTTCTCTTGCTCGTTTTTCGAATTTATCCGAAGACTTCAGGCAAACAAATGGTGGTGCACCACTCAGAATTGACCGTCCTACGTTGCTCAAGCGGAACAGTCGCTACATGACCAGTTTTGCCGAAGAAACAGGCGACCATTTCTTTCGAAGTGCTTCTTCCACGAACAACTTTTGGCTCGTCTTGGAAGACCCACACAATCGATTGCTGTTTTGTTTCGGGCTCATATGCATAGATCCATGATTCGTCACCTGTGACGATCTTATAAACGTCTTTTGAAGCACCGCGATCGTATTTTTTCAGCATTTCTTTACACCAATCCACACGAGCCTTTTTTTGAGCGATTGTCAAATTGTGCGGGATGAAACGAGAACAAACTTTTTTTACGGCCAGGTGTTCATGCAATATTGAATGTAAGTTAACATAAGCTGCCTTTTGTCAACAATAAAGTCCGCGCATGGCCTGAGTCAGCGAATCCACATTCTCACGCTGGCAGCTTGCAGTTAACATAACCAGCACTTTGCCAACAACAAAGTCCGCACGTGGCCTGAGTCAACAAATTCACATTCCCACGCTGACAAGTAAGGCACAGCGGTAGCGGCAAACTGCCAACGCAAGCGTCGGCGTCGTATAACTCTACAACTACTACTAACAACGAATTGCGGGACACAACAACTAAGACAAGGTGCAGGGACTTATTTAAGACATTAGCTTTAGAATGTAAGTTTCAGTTTGTAACAGAGAACTCATCAGACAGCATGATCTGATTAATAAAGTGATAATAATAAAGAAACAAGATATGGGAATAAAAGAAATTAAAGTTCGATAAAAAATAGTAAAAACTATTTGGGAACAAAAATTAAAGTTCGATAAAAAATAGTAAAAACTATTCGGAAATAAAAAGTTCGATAAAAAATAGTAAAAAAAACTATTCGGGAATAATTGTACGGACCCATCAAGGAGGAGACGTCACAAATAAGGAATCACGGACCAAAGGGGATTGAAAATTTCTACAAAAAACTAAACAATAGAATTAAGATTCAAAAATATGTAAGCAGAGTGCAAAAAAATATAATATGTTGAATTGCTCTAGTAAAAAAAGTAGCTAAAAAAGAAAACTTGTGTTAAATATAATTGTAAATCTTTGCACGAGTTTTTGAGAAATAAATTTTGCGCAGGCCAGCTTATTGGTATCGGTTTTACTTCAAGCTCATGAGTGATCAGGACCTGAACAAAATATTTGAGAGCCTTAACGGAATAGAAGTTAGTAAAAGACAGTGCAACAATAGGGGTAATACAGAAAATTGGTGGACAGAATATAGAGTGACAGACAAAAGACAAGAAATGGCGCTGGAACCAGACCAATTAAGGGCATTAGTGGAAAGTGCAGTTTGTAGTGCACTTGCCACTCAAAGAGAAAATTTAGATTAGATGTGAGGAGCCACTCGATATTGTAAAGTCCTTACCGGACTTCGACGGTAAGCAGGAGAATTATGTATCTTGGCGGCAGGCGGCAGGCGGCACACACCGACTATAAAGTTTTTGAAGGCTATGAGGGTAGCAGCAAACATTATCAGGCTGTTGACATCATTAGGAATAAAGTTAAAGGCCCGGCCGACATGGTTCTGGTCTCATTTAATACCGTTCTAAATTTTAAGGTCATAATTAATAGACTCGATTTCAGTTATTCCGACAAACGACCAATCTACTTGATCGAACAGGAGATGTCAACTCTCCGCCAAGGAAGTTTGTCATTACTACAATATTACGACGAGGTAGAGAAAAGGTTAACCCTTTTAACTAACAAAACGATAATGACTTACGAAAAATCAATTGCAGCATCACTGAACGAAAAATACAGAATGGATGCATTACGCGTATTTATTTCAGGGACTAAGAAACCCCTTAGTGATGTGTTATTCTCAGCCCGGCCTAAAGATCTACCTTCGGCTCTAGCGTTAGCACAGGAGGTGGAATCTAACCATGAGCGATACCAGTTCGCAAGCACATATGCCAGGAGCCTGGAAGACAAATCCCAAAGGCTAAATATAGAGCAATCTAGGCAAAAAGGTACAAGTAGTAGATATCAGACGAATGACACGTATCTTGCGAAAAATCCCCATTTTAACAGAACGCGGGACTTCAACAGCAGGACTCCGCCGAAACTAGAGCCAGTACAGCCAATGGACGTTGATACCTCGCAACGCTTCAGAGAACCTACAGCACAACAGAAAAATAGTGGATACTCATCTCGATATCCTAATAATCAAAATCAAAAATACGGACAGACAGTGAAGAGACCAAGTAATGATTCTGCAAAATTTACAGGACCAAAACAACAACGGGTTAACTACCTGCCAAACGTAAATTCTACTTCTAATCAAGAAGATACGACGTATCATGAGGTAGCAAACTCAGAGGCCTCATCAATCGAAGACGACCTTACTGAACCTAACTAGTTAAATTTTTTAGACAGGACTCCTTGCTACCGTTCATTGAAAGAACAATTGCAGGGAGAAAACTAAAATTATTGATTGATACGGGGGCATCAAAGAACTGTATAAAGCCTCTAAAAGTGCTTAAGCACATAGCACCTGTCGAAAATTCTTTCTTGGTAAAGTCAATCCATGACTTTTTTTATTCTCCCGTCTCTTTCAACGTTCGACGGAATAGTAGGTCAGGATTTGCTAACGCAAACAAACGCAACAATAGATCTAAAATCAAAAAGAATAATAACTGATAATGGCTCAGAAGAAATAAAGTTTTTAAAGTGTGCAAATGTGAATTTCACACGAGTAGAGGACATAGAAGTCCCCGAGGTTGTAAGGGGCAAATTTCAGAAAATGGTGAAAAATTTATTACGCGTTTTTTCTGATCCTAATGAGGCTCTACCATTTAACACAAATATTGTCGCCACTATTCGCACCGAAAGTGACGACCCGGTGTATTCTAAGCTATACCCTTATCCAATGGGTGTAGCGGAATTCGTGAATACTGAAATTCGCGATTTACTAAAAAATGGTATTATCCGACCGTCTAGGTCACCATACAACAACCCAATATGGGTTGTAGATAAAAAAGGAATGGACGCACAAGGCAATGTGAAGAAACGTCTTGTAATAGACTTCAGAAAATTAAACGAAAAAACCATCGATGACAAATATCCCATCCCCAATGTAACCGTAATACTATCAAATCTAGGAAAGGCCAAGTATTTCACAACACTCGACCTGAATTCGGGCTTCCACCAAATAACTCTCGCAGAATCCGATAGGGAAAAGACCGCTTTCCCGGCAGGCAACGGAAAATACGAATTCTGCAGGCTTCCTTTTGGATTGAAGAATGCGCCCAGCATTTTTCAAAGGGCTATCGACGACGTACTGAGAGAACAACTAGGAAAGTCCTGTTACGTTTACGTCGATGACGTTATTATCATTTCAGAAACCGAAGAAAAACATGTGGAGCATATCGAGTGGGTGTTAAAGAGGTTACATGAAGCTAATATGAGAATTTCGCGCGAGAAATCACAATTTTTTAAGGAAAGCGTTGAATACTTAGGCTTTGTTGTGTCTAGGGGAGGCATTAAAACGAGCCGCAGCAAAGTAGATGCTATACATAACTACGAGAAGCCCGCCACTCTTTTCAATGTCAGATCCTTTCTAGGTTTAGCAAGCGGCAATAGCAAAGCCTTTAACAGATATTTTGAAAGGAGAAAACGGCAAGGTTAGCGCCACACAATCGAAAAAGTGGAATTAGACGAAAAACAATCACTTGCTTTTAACAAATTGAAAGAAGTCCT
The DNA here is from genome assembly GCF_023373825.1 of Bactrocera dorsalis. Taxonomy (NCBI): domain Eukaryota; kingdom Metazoa; phylum Arthropoda; class Insecta; order Diptera; family Tephritidae; genus Bactrocera; species Bactrocera dorsalis. The sequence continues at coordinate 11,535,915 of NC_064308.1, read as the reverse complement.
TACATCGGAGGATGTTATGTTACTCTACCCAGACTTCAGGAAGCCATTTGATCTAACGACAGACGCTTCATCTTTGGGTATAGGGGCAGTACTGTCACAAGACAATAGGCCAATCACCTTTATTTCAAGGACTTTGAAAGATCGTGAGAAAAACTTCGCAACTAACGAACGCGAGTTACTTGCCATAGTCTGGGCCCTAAAAAGCCTTAGAATCTATCTCTATGGCGTTAAAAATTTAAACATTTTTACAGACCATCAGCCACTTACGTTTGCGGTTTCAGACCGAAACCCAAATGCCAAAATTAAACGCTGGAAAGCGTTTATCGACGAGCACAACGCTAAAATTTTTTACAAACCGGGTAAGGAAAATCATGTTGCTGACGCGCTGTCACGACAGAACATCCACGCTCTAGAGGAGGATGCCCAATCAGATTTGGCTACAGTCCACAGCGAAATGTCACTATCTTATACGATAGAAGGAACTGAGAAACCATTAAATTGCTTCCGAAACCAAATCGTTTTAGAAGAAGCAGACATGGCTTTAAGACGGAATTTCATATACTTTGGCAATAAAACTCTTCATATAATTCAATTTACAAATAGGAAGCACCTTATTGAGGAGATAAAAATAGCTGTAAACCCAAATGTGGTAAATGCCATACATTGCGATCTACCAACATTGGCCAGCATACAAGATGAATTGATAAGGAGTTTTCCGTCAACAAAGTTTTGGCACTGCAAAAACATGGGGTCTGATATTGTCAACAAAAACGAGCAGAGGGAAATTGTTGTTGCTGAGCACAATCGAGCTCACAGAGCAGCCCAGGAGAATATTAAACAAATCCTCTGCGATTACTATTTCCCAAAGATGACAAATTTGGCGAATGAAGTTGTCGCGAATTGTAGGATCTGTGGTAAGGCCAAATACGACAGACACCCACGTAAGCAGGAACATGGTGTAACTCCAATCCCCTCCTATACCGGGGAAATGTTGCACATTGATATCTTTTCGACAGATAAGAAGTACTTTCTTACCTGTCTGGACAAATTCTCAAAATTTGCGGTGGTGCAGCCTATACCTTCTCGAACAATTGTGGATGTAAAGGTACCAATCATTCAGTTAATGAATATATTTCCAAACACAAAAACAATTTATTGTGATAATGAAGCTTCTCTAAATTCTGAAACGATAACCACATTGTTGAGGAATAGTTTTGGTGTGGACATCGTAAACGCACCACCCCTTCATAGCACCTCGAACGGGCAGGTTGAACGCCTCCATAGTACACTTTTGGAGATAGCCAGATGTTTGAAACTGGACAGGAAAATTAACGAGACAACAGACCTCATATTAATGGCAACAAATAAATACAATCGAACGATTCACTCGGTGACCAATATGAAACCAATCGAAATACTTCACGCCAACCCACCCGAACTGAGGAATGAGATAACCATGAAAATAATGAAGGCTCAACAAGCACAAATGGATAGGAATAACCCCTCCAGACGGAATAGAGTATTCGACGTGGGGGAAAGAGTATTGGTAAAGACTAACAGACGACTCGGGAATAAATTATCCCCTTTATATGTTGAGGAGAAAGTTGAAGCAGACTTGGGAACCACGGTTCTCATAAAAGGGAGGATGGTCCACAAGGACAACCTAAAGTAAGGTTAAATTCTTAGCATATTTTAGAATTATTTAAATAGCATAGGGTAAATTATTTAAGCTTCTTTCACACTATCTTTCAGGATACTGATTGCGATACTCCTTATTCAAACGACGACGGCAAAATTGACCGACTATTCGACTTCCGACTACATACCGATTCAAGATGGTGCCGCGACGATTTGGGAGGAATTTGGCTATCTAAGGCATACAACTTATCTTACAGTATACAAGGGAATAGTTGAGGAAACTAAAGGCTTAACAACGCAATTCCCTCTATCCCATATGAGAATGTTACTCGACGCAGACATTGCACATATAAAGGTGCTTCTGACAACACTGGACATCCATCACAGACAGGCTAGGAGCATTAACGTTTTGGGTACTGCCCTAAAGGTTATCGCAGGTACGCCTGACTTTGACGATTTCGAAAACTTAAAGTTCCGACAACAGGAACTCGTAGACTCAGAGCGACATCAGGTAGAAATAAACACAAGGATACAAGAAAAGATAAATGAACTGACGGAAACGGTTAACCACATCATTAAAAACTCAAAAGCTGGACAGATCGACACTGGTCACTTGTATGAAATATTGCTTGCAAGAAATAGGATCATTATAAATGAATTTGAAACTTTAATTTCAACTACTTCCCTTGCAAAGATAGGGATAATAAATCCCATGTTGTTAAACTCAAATGATATAAAAAACATTATTGAAATGCACTCTACAAACACAACTATCACTGATTTAATGGAGGTATCATATATTAAGGTTCTATTAGATGGTAATCTTCTACATTTTATTATCAAATATCCCAAGCCAGTACTAGTCTGTAAGAAAATTATTATTTTTCCTGCCCAACACAACGGAACAATCCTGCACCTTGGGAATGACAACAATGTTGCCAATTGTCATAATCAAATTTTGGCGATTGGCAATTGCAGCGCAACGCTCACACCAACGTTTTGCAAAAAATTACAACATCCAACGTGCGCGCAGCAACTTCATTCTGAAAATGTTGCCCACTGCAGCCCTCGCCCCAGCCACCTTGAACCAATTATGGTGGTCGATGATGGCATAATCATCTTTAACGATAATACCGCTTTAGTCAAGACTACCGCAGCCACCGAGAAGACCATAAAGGGAACTTATTTACTTTCCTTCGAAAATGAGATTCAAATTAATGGATCCTACTTCAAAAACGTAAATGGCATGTTTAAAAAATTACCAGGATCAGCAACGACGGCGCTCCTCAATATCACCAGTCATCAAGAGATTTTGAGTCTTCCATACCTTCCCAAGATAAGTATGGAAAACCTGCGTTTTATTGGGAAAATCGAAGGGAGGACTATGATAGGACCAACGATATCAGGTCTCAGTAGCATTGTCATACTAATTTCCTGTTACGGTCTAATTAAACTATACCTAGAGCGAAAAAGAAAACGCAAATCCCAGAATCTTCAGAACGTCATAAACAATCTTAAGAAGTCCGTGGACGGCCTTCATTTAGAAGGGGAGGAGTTAACATAAGCTGCCCTTTGTCAACAATAAAGTCCGTGCATGGCCAGAGTCAGCGAATCCACATTCTCACGCAGGCAGCTTGCAGTTAACATAAGCAGCACTTTGTCAACAACAAAGTCCGCACGTGGCCTGAGTCAACAAATTCACATTCCCACGCTGACAGGTAAGGCACAGCGGTAGCGGCAAACTGCCAACGCAAGCGTCGGCGTCGTATAACTCTACAACTACTACTAACAACGAATTGCGGGACACAACAACTAAGACAAGGTGCAGGGACTTATTTAAGACATTAGCTTTAGAATGTAAGTTTCAGTTTGTAACAGAGAACTCATCAGACAGCATGATCTGATTAATAAAGTGATAATAATAAAGAAACAAGACGGTTATTTGTAATTTGTATGCTGGTGGGAGAAATGCATAGGCATGCGTCTATCTGAAGGTATGTTACATGACGGTCTTGCATTATCAGTTCACGTACGGCATCGATGTCTCACGGAATTTGTTTTTGAGCGAGCGTCGGCCACGATTGAATTCATTGTACCAGTTTTTCACAGTGTTATAGGATGGTGCTTCATAGCCATACAAAGATTTTAGTTCACCGATGCACACTTGTCGTGATAATCCACGTCGAAAGTTGTGAAAAATGATCACACGAAAATGTTCACGAGTTAATTCCATTTTTTGGCCGAGTTGAATTTTTTAATTCCCTGTAAATAAAACAATTCACGATTAAATGACAAAACGTTCTGAGTGATGTTATGCTAAGAAATGTCAAACTTTCCAATGGAAATGTCAGCTTGCACCTGGCAACACTTAGTGTTGCCTACGTCAGAGATATATATAGCAGCCTACGTAACGAGAAGGGTAATCGTTGGGTATTATTATAAAATCGTAATGGAAGGCATACACGCAACAATTAGTTGGTTGATTGAGTTGGGCAAGAAATTGCCCTTGTCGCTACATACGACACAACTTTTAACACAATTTTGAGGCCAACTTCTTTTGAATATTCACTTCGTTGCTTAAACATGAGTTTGGAAGTTGTTGCTTTACTTATTATAAATGACGCGCTCTCTTTGACAGCCAAAATAAAATGGCGAGATCGTTTGAAATCGCACGACCAACCCAAACACTATCCAACTATCACAACCAACTTGACAAAATATCAAAAAAATTTGATTTTCATCCAATCAGTTGGTACAACTCATACAACTGCCCCATATAAGTACGTAACAATCAGTTGGACAATTCGATGAAATTGGTACAATAATTGTTGCGTGTATACCTTCCATAACTATGCCTTTTGACCTTTAGCTAAGTTCTTGTGCATGCGCCAAAGGAGGTTTTAAAGTACATAGGTATACCCGTACCTGTTTCTTCTGTTCGAGTATAAATTGAATCTAAGAGAATATCTGCGAATGGAGCGAAAGATTGTTGAATGAATTCACTGTGGTTCCTACCAGCAAAATTTTGTTGCCATAAAATTATTCCATATTGACAGTGTTTGAGGCAGTATTATAATTCCGTTTGCAGTGTTTGTGGTATATTATAATTGTGTTTAATACTGAAGAAAATTTTCTTTACTTCCGGTTTTGGGTGTTGCACCCCACGTTTATTACCATGAGGACTGCTCATTTTTAGTAAATCAGCCCTCACTTTATACACAGCCTTTGAACTTTTGTTACAATTAATTTTATGGTTTTTTTGTAACGTTTGACTTACAAAATGTATTATCAATGAACAAGATGACACCAAGTGACTTGAAATTAGCACGAGATGTGACTTCTTTATAGCGTGACTAGAGTGTGGGTAATGCATTGGCAATCCGTAACATTCTGCCCGCCATCAGAAGCGTGCTTCTGATCTGATTTTGTTGCCCTGTGGAAGGATTGCCAACTTTGCGATTGGTCTGACGAGAGTGGTAGTTGCAGTTTTAAATGTAACAACCCTGGTGAATCCATCTGCGCCAGGATGCAGTTGAGTGATTCTTGCAAATGGCCACTTGCAAGGTGGAAACCTCTCGTCAGCGAGTAATACGAGTGAGCCAATTTCTAATTGATTGTTTGGGTGCCACCATTTCGTCGTAGCGAGTTGTCGTTGCAAGTATGATGTTGACCAGTGCTTCCAGAATTGTTGAAGCTGATGATGTATCATCTGCCATCGTGATAGTCGCGTGATATTGATTGGTTGTAGAGTGGGTTCTGGAAGCGTTGTGGGTGCTTGGCCGATCAAAAAGTGACCTGGCGTGAGTGCTGCGAGGTCTTCAGGATCATCGCTGAGTGGTTCTAGTGGCTTTGAGTTGAGGATGGCTTCGATTTGTGTGAGTAAAGTCATAATTTCATCGAGTGAGTATGATGTGTCCCCAAGTGCTCGAGTGAGATTAAATTTGATTAACTTTACCGCTGCTTCCCACTTGCCGCCCATGTGCGGTGCTGCAGGTGGATTGAATTTCCATTGAGTGCCGTCATCCAGTAGGAGTTAAGCGATTGATGTGCTTTCTGATGATTCTTGAGTGAATAATTTTTTGAGTGTGGCAGATGCCTCTGCGTTTTTTTTTTTTTTTTTGTGTTACCGGAGGGGGAATATTCGAAAGATACCGTCCTATTCCATGAACGATTCATCCTACACGCGCATGGGCCGCCATTGTTACTAAGTGCGGAACCTGCGGGGTAAGACGCCTACGTACTAAACCCTAACTCCGTCTCCTCTAGCTATTTATCTTCCTTGCGGGACCGCCGCTAGGCATCTCTTCAAAAGGATAAGCTTTAGCCGTTTGGCTCTCGATCTATAAATTTACCAACTCCATGTGGGTCACCTGTCTGTCGCTCTTTCTTTGCCATTCCTTCCGTCTAAGTTCTATTAGGGCTGTCGCGCTCCATTCTCTAACAAAGTTCCACACTTGCTGGGAACGTAGCATGTGTGGTACAATGTTTTCAGGGGTTAGCCGCTCTGAAAGTAGTTTCTCTAATTCCTCTCTTTCATTCTTATAACGGGGGCACAGAAAGAAAATGTGCCACGCGTTCTCAATCCTGTTTCCACAAAAAGAGCACTCAAACCCATCGACATGTCCATATTTGCGTAAATACTCTCTGAAGCAACCGTGCCCAGTCAGGAACTGCGTCAAGTAATATTCAGTTTCTCCGTGTTGTCTCTCTACCCACATTTGCACGTTTCTCCATCGTGTGTCCATCTACCATTTGTTGCTTCGTCCCATCGTTTTTGCCACTCATTAAGGCTGGTTCGTCTTTCTTGCTGTTTTTCTTGAATATTTAGTCGTCTCCCCGCGCTTTTTGCTTCGTCATACATTCTTTTTATCTCCATTGCCATAATATCTGGAGGCATGATACCTGAGATAACTTCAACCGCTTCGTGTGACACAGTCCGGAAAACGCACGCTACCCTAATTGCGCTTAATCGAACTACTGCTTTTGCCGCATTCGCATACGTTTTGTGCAGCAATGCTGGTCCCCATATGGTTGCGGCGTACATTAAAACTGATTGGCTAACTTTTGCCAGAAGAGCGCGTCTATTCTGACTAGGTCCACCTATATTGGTCATGATTCTGTTTAATGCAGCCGTCACCTTTGCTGCTTTCTCACAGGCTTTCGTGATGTGGGCCCGATAATTTAGCCTCGCGTCAATAATTACACCCAGGTATTTCAACGACTGTTGCGTTGGGATATTGTATCCATCGATGTTGAGCGTAGTCGCCTCTAGTTTTTTCCTGCTCGTTATCAGCACCGCTTCAGTTTTTTGGCTTGCTAACTGGAGCTTTGCTTTTGTTAGCCATTCTTTTATTTTAATCGCCACGTGGTTGCACAGGTACTCTATCTGGCTTATTTCTTTTGCTACTACCGTTACTGCTATATCATCAGCGTACCGGATTATCTGTATTTCTTTGGGCAATGGAAGACGTAGCACCCCGTCATACAAAACATTCCACAGTAGCGGCCCTAGTACAGAGCCTTGTGGTACACCGCCTGTTATAATGTAGTTTCTAGGACCTTCTTCTGTGTCATATAGCAGTAATCTATCGGAGAGGTAGCTGGATATGATCCTCAGCAGGTAGAGTGGTGTCTTCTTTTGTTTCAGGGCTTCCATGATGTGCGGCCAATAGGCCGAGTTGAAGGCATTTTTTACGTCGTACGTCACTACCGCACAGTATTCCTTGGAGCCATATAACCACCTGGTTCCTTCAATAACCTTGCTTGCGACCTCTGTTACCTTTTTTATGACGTCTATTGTTGACCTGTGTCTTCGAAAACCATATTGGTTTTCGGCTAAGGCCGGTGGCTCTCTTTCTAGGTGTTGCTCTAGCCGCACACAGATTATACGCTCCAGTATTTTCCCCATTGTGTCCAGCATACATAGTGGTCGGTAGGAGCCTGGCTCCCTTGCTGGTTTAATTGGCTTTTGTATAAGCACTAGCCGCTGTTTTTTCCAGATCTTAGGGAATACTCCCTCTCGTAAACATCGCGTATAAACTTCCGTAAACGGGGTGGGTTTATATTTAATAGCCATTTTTAGGGCCTTATTCGGGATGCCTCTGCGTGCGGTGAACCGTCTGTACGCAGCACTGAATGTGTCAGAAGTGTAGTCTGTTACCACTTCAATTTGCACAGCTGATGTGCTCATACAAACAAATACACAGATCCAGCCTTTAAATTGTTTGGCGCCTCAGCCTCTCCATTATTTGACTGCGATTGGTCCAGCATAATCCACACCAGTGTGGAGAAATGCTCTTGATGGTTGAACCCTTGCTGTAGGCAACTGGCCCATGAGTTGCTGTGCTCGTTTACCCCTGTGGCGAGCGCATTTCATAAAGCGTACTATGATTTTCGAACTTCTGCCATCGTTAGCTGAGTGCCACCGTGAATTGTACGGAGGTGTGCGTTGTAGATGACTAATGATGTGAGTGTAGAGTGTCTTGGCAGAATGATTGGATGCTGTTGATTGTACGTGAGTGTGGAATTCGCGAGTCGACCACCAACTTGCAGGACTCCGTGTTCGTCGATAAATGCTGTCAGTCGGTGAAACGGATGATTTGCAGGTAGTGCACGATTGGCCTTGAGCTGATGCAACTCGAGTGAAAAATACGCTGCTTGAGTTGACTTTGCCCAGTAGATTGTTGCTCTCTCACTGTCTGTTGGGGTGAGTCGTGCGGCAAGAGATGACCCCGGTATTCATTTGAGTGTGTCAATAGCTCTGAAAATTTTAGCAGTGTCGTGAATGAGAGTGCGAAAATTTGAATACCTGTGGATTAACTCCCATTGATTAATCGGCTGAGTGGTTTTCATGACGAGAGTGAGACTTGAACGAGCTTCTTGACTAGTGGTGTCGTCCTGAGTGTCTGGCTGCCGAGGCCAGTTGCATCGTGACTTTGAGAGCCATGGTGGTCCCGTCCACCACAGTGAGTGTGATGATAGCTGAGCGAGAATGATGCCTCGAGATGCACAGTCAGCTGGGTTTTGTTTACCCGGAACATACCGCCAGTTGCAATCTGTGGTGAGTTTTTGGATGTTGACAACTCGATTCCATACGTAGTCCTTCCAGCGTGACGCATGTGATCGAATCCACGTGAGTGTGACTAATGAGTCAATCCAGAGAGTGGTTGATTGTGCGTCAACTTGAAGAGTGGCTTTGACGTATGTAAGTTAATAATTTCGATAGTAGCAGCGCTGCTGATAGCTCTGGTCGTGGGATAGTGAGTCGTTTGAGTGGTGCTACTTTTGTCTTTGCGCAAAGGAGTGTCGCGAGTGTCTCTCCGGATACTGAGTGGACAGTGACGTAGATTGCTGCTGCCATTGCGAGCTGAGATGCGTCGCAAAACCTGAGGAATTCACAATTCGTGGCCTTTGAAGTGCTAATCCAGCGTGGAATGTTGAGTGTGTCGATTTGTTGAAGTTCGAGTTGCAGTGACTGCCATGATTGCAATACTTTCGACGGAACCTGGTGATCCCAACCGATTTTGTGCAACCACAATTCCTGCAGCAGCATCTTTGCCTTGATTGTGAGTGGTGATAAAAATCCCAGTGGATCCAAGATCTGAGCCACCTCAGATAAGATTGTTTGTTTTGAGGACTTGTTTTGATTGTCCGAGTGGCTTTTCATGATGAATCTAAGATTGTCCGACTTTGCGTGCCAGTACAATCCTAGTAGTTTGCTCGTGCAGTGTCCATGCTGGTGCGGTTCATCACGTGCTCCAGCTGGTGAAATGAAATTGAGTACTTCTTCGGTGTTTGATTGCCACTTGGCGAGTGGGAAACCGCCCGCCGTGCAGATTTGTTTTAATTTAGTGGCGATTGCTTTTAGCTCAGAAGTGTTATCAGCTCCGCCGAAGATATCGTCGACATATCTGCCGGACTTGAGTGCAGGTACTGCGAGTGGATAATTTTTTCCTTCGTCCTCCACGAGTTGTTGAAGGACTCGGACGGCAAGGAACGGTGCTAATCTCGTGCCGTTGGTGACTGTGGTGAGATGATATGGCGTAATCTCTTTATTATTATTGAACCGCAGAATGCGTTGCAAGTCCCATTCGTCTGGGTGTACGTTGATTTGCCGGAACATTTTTTCAATGTCTGTCGAGACGATGTATTGGTGTTGTCGGACGTATAGAAGTACGTCGGTGATATCAAGTTGAATTTTTGCTCCGATGTGCAGAAAATCGTTGAGTGATTTTCCTGATGTGGTGACACACGAGCCGTCGAAGACGACTCTGAGTTTGGTGCTGACACTGTCGGGACGTAACACTCCGTGATGTGGCAGATATTATACTGATTGCGTGCGCTGGTGACATTTAACAGCTGACTCACCGTTTGAGATCCTCAACCCTCCTGATACCGAAGTATCATGTGCTTAGGTCATCTCGGTGGTGAAATCAGCTGATTCAATGTCGTTGTCAGCATTGAGTGAGGTTGGAGTGTTTGACACGGCAGTCATGTGTCCCATTCCTTCGTAGACTTGCATGAATTCTGTGTAGAGTTGCTTGTATTCTTGATTGGTGTTGAGTTTCTTGCTGATTTGCTGTAGCCGTCGATGTGCTGAGTTGTTCGAAATTCCCAGATTCAATTTTTCTGAGATGATTGGCAGTCGGACGATGTATCGCCCCGATTGATCTCGTTGATGTGTCGTTTTGAAGTGTTTTTCACATTGTTCTTCTTCTGGGGTCAGTTCACTGACCGATTGCTCTGGAACTTCTTCTTGAATCCAGAATCTAGTGAGCAACTCGTCGAGATTGCTTTCTTGTCTAGTGTTTGAGGTGGTGATGAGTAAGAGACGATGATGTTTGGTTTAATAATTCGACCGAAGAAATCAGCGCCGATGATGATGTCCACTGGTTGTGGCAGAAAGAAACTCGGATCTGCAAACGTGATATGGTGTGGATTAGTCCACGGTTCAGATGAGGTGGGTGATGATGGTGAACGGACAGTAAGAATTGGTAAAATCTGAGCAACGATTTGCACAGTAGTGTCAGAGTGACTTACCTTGAGTATGAGGTCAGCTGACCCCTTTCATGTGATGACATTCTTACCTCAGATTTCCGTGATGGTAACTGATGAGTGGCGTTTTTTGATTGAAGCTGCGTGATGAGATATTCAGAGACGAGTGAAATTTCTGACCCAGAGTCGATCAGAATTCTAACGTTGATTTGCTCAATCGGCGTGATGATTAGTGCTTTTGCAGTAGCTAGTAAAGTTATTGCAGTTGATGAGTGCGTGGCGGAGTTGAACGATGTTTGAATTGAGTGGTTGGATTGACATGGGTGATTGGAGGCTGCACAAACATCCTATTGTTGATTGTCGGTGAATTTGCGTGGCTTTGAATTCTAGCAGCTTGCAAACTTGTTGCTGTAGCTGCTTCGTGCAACATTGAGTGGTGAGTGCAATTACAAGTCTTGCAACGCGCAGAACTTTGCACGATGCAAGGTTGTGTCTGCCCATACAGTTCTGGCAGATGCGTCGTTGAATAACTACTTCACGACGATCTTGAGGTGACAGAGTGCGGAACTTTTGGCATGATGTGATGAAGTGCGCTCCACAGCAGCAATCACATTGATAAAACAAGTCTTGCTGAGCTGGCTGAGTGGCAGTTTTGCGAGCGGTGGCGTGAAGTGCGTTTTTTGGTTTTTGTTGATTGCTTGAGGTGCTTGTAGTGCTGGCAGTTGATTGATGACGGGCTGACTCTGTGTTCTCGAGAGTGCGAGCCCGCTGACTGATAAAGTCCTTGAGTTGCGTGTAAGTTGGATATGTCGCTTGATTACTAACTGAGGATTCCCACAGTTCGCGAGTGCGGCTTGAGAGTTGCTTGATGGTAGAATAAACTACCAGACAATCCCAATTCTCTGTTCTGTGCTAAATCTATCCCAGAGATGAATTGCTGCAGAAATTCGGCAGATTCTTTCTGCTTTTGAGTGGCCGAGTGTTCTTGAAGTAGATGTGCAAGTTGAGCGTCGATGAGAACTCGTTTGTTCCTGTAGCGCTCTTTGAGTGCTGTCCAGGCTGTTGAAAACGTCGGGATGTGTGAGATGAGCTCGAGTGCTGGACCAGTAACGGCAACTCGCAAATAATGCAGTCGCTGAAGATCTATGAGTGTTGAGTTGCTGATTACCATTGACTGGAAGAGAGTGCAGAACGAGGTCCAGTACTGGTAACTACCGTCAAAGTTCGGCAGCGGCAGAACTTTGACAACTTTGGCTCAGGTTGTACTGCTTCACGATATGACTGAGGTGCAGGAGTGTCGATTGGCTGAAGACAGACTGCAGCGAGTTGACGAATATCGTAGATGATGCTTGCTTCTTGCGAGTAAACATCATCCGCAAAATACTCGTGAGTGCGATGTGCTACTGGCCAGGTAATTTCCAGAAAGGAGTGCTCTTTGAGGAAAGCTTTGTGTATTTCCTCAGCTGATTGCAGAATTGCCTTCATTGCAGAACTGTCCTCATCCTGGAAATTATTGATTTGATTGAAGTGTAGAGTGAGTGCCTTCACGCGATTGAGTTGCGATCTGGCTTTAAGCACGAGCTCGTCAGGTAGCCGCGCGGGTGATTTTGCATGATTTGACGAGCGAGTGGATTTGACAGAACCTGTCTCGTCCACATCTGAGTGCACAGATGATTGTCGTCCTGACGTAACAGACACGTTGAGTGTAGGTGCTGATAGCACCGTAGACTTACGATCTTACGACTTTGGTTCGATTTGACCGATTTCTCGACCAAATCTTTACAATCCGAATTGAGTGCCTAGCTATTTCCGTTATCGGACATGAATTCACCCAAAACGGATTGGCTTCAAATACCGCTTTGAAGCGTTTGTGCGCTGAACGCCAATGATTTTGCATTGCTTCACTTCTACTGATATTGACATCTCTCAGTTCCGTAGCAGTTCCAATAGATATATCGATCGTCTGTTCATTCGTTATGTCCATAAGTATAGGTATTCCAGTGATAGAGATACTCGTGAGGTCGGTAGCAGCAGCTTTGCAACGTTCCTCACTCGCTCGACGCCGGACATTGGGGAATTATGCGTGGGCCATAGCCCCCTCTTTGTAACGATAGCCGTAATTTATATTTCTGGTTAGCTCTTGCACGAGCTGAGGCCGACATACCAAAATTTTTATATATTTATTATCACTTTCTGTTTATTTTAAATTACAAATTACACTTATTTTTGTATAAATCGATCGGTTTAAATAAACTTGTCATACACACGAAAGAATCACCGCGCTATAAAGTCGGAGTCACAAGTTACACTGAATAGAAATAAGCGAGAGCGCCGGTTTCGCACAGTTAACGCAGTATGCCTCCCCCGCTGCCCCTCTCGATTCCGACACGAAATCAATGTCATAATAGCGAGTTGACTATATAAGCGAAATGTTCACACCACATTTTTGTTTCTAAGGCTAATAGTTTTTTAATTACTAAGGTACGATGATATAACCCTTTTCGTTACCGTCCACTTTTTAAACCTGCTACCCGTATGTTTCAGCGCGATTTTAAGGACGTTTCACGCCAAAAAATTTTACTAAGTCAAGTATTACGTATACATACTTGCAATACTTCCTGCGATAATTCGTGGGCAAAAAAAAAACGCAACAAGCAATCGCTCATAAAACCTAAGGAAAATCCGAAGATACAAAACAAAATATTCAAAATATACATATGTAATTAAAAAATACATACATATGAGCATATTCTTACAAATATTACATATTTACATGAAATACAACCATATATGAATGCATATTCACAATATAATTATATACATACTACTTCACTTTAAGCTTCATCGCGGAGAACATATTATGTTTACAGAATCCGAATTTGTAATTGTAGTTTGTTAATTCTTTTACAATATACATACTTATATGTACATATAATCATATCGTACATTCATAAATTAACTTTACATAATAGCTACAACAAAAGACTGGCATTAAACTACCTGCTTGGATGGTCAATTCGTGTCTCCAAATACACCACTAAAATATAATAAAAAAAAATCGCAGAAGACAAGCATTTTGGATTTGTTAACGGTATACTTACTGTTAAAGGAAAAATTGATATTGGGAAAGTAAATTAAAACGCAAACACCCTTTTTCCATTGTATAAAATATTTATTGAATTTACTTAACACTTCTTCTTCTTTACTGGCGTAGACACGGCGATTATAGCCGAGTTGACAACAGCGCGCCAGTCGTTTCTTCTTTTCGTAACGTGGCGCCAATTGGAGATTCTAAGCAAAGCCACGTCCTTCTCCAACTGGTCCTTCCAACAGAGTGGAGGTCTTCCTCTGCTTCCTCCGGCGGGTACTGCTTCGAATACTTTCAGAGCTGGAGTGTTTTCGTCCATTCGGACAACATGACTTAGCCAGTGTAGCCGCTGTCTTTTAATTCGCTGAACTATGTCAATGTCGTCATATATCTCATACAGCTCATCGTTCCATCGAATGCGATATTCGCCGTGGCCAACGCACAAAGAACCATAAATCTTTCAGAAAACCTTTGGCTCGAAAACTCGTAACTTCGACTCATCAGTTGTACCAAATTCAGACATCGCGGCATAAAGACAGCTTCTTTTCGACCTAACGAAAGAAGCTTTGAAATCGTCGAAGAGGTTGTGTGTGTCGATTCTCTTTTCACGGGTCGTTTCCAAGATTCGGTGCATGCTGAATATCTGGTCGGTTGTTGATTTTCCTGGTCTAAAGCCACACTAATAAGGTCCAATCAGTTTGTTGACAGTGGGCTTTAATCTTTCACACAATACGCTTGATAATTTATTTAACACACTGTATATTTATTCGATTTTCCGCGCGAAAACCCATTCCAAATTGGCTGGCGAAATCGGGTATTTCAGTATGTCACTAGGCTCATGGAAGAAAAAGGAAATGGCCTTTTGCTGTTGAAAAAAATGCGATTGTTGTTACGGTCAAACGTTCTGGTTTACGGAGGAAACGAAAAGAGGAGGGATCCCGTTCGGACCTATCCTTTTTGATAGTTATGGTGGTAAAATCGTTAGTTGATTCGTTATTAATAGGGTAGTGAGTGGGTCGTATGAGGTGTTATGTATGCATATAGAATGAGCTATATTGTGTATTGTGTTGTGCGCCCTTGGAAAATTTAATTGGTTTTGTTTATAATGTAGGTGTTGTAGCTACATATCTATACATATGTATATGTATAATTGGTTGATCTTCAACGCGCTTGTTTGAGTTTCCTTTTATGTACGAATTATAAAGCGGGCTTTTTCCAAAGTGCAGATTTGATTTATTAATTTTGCGATTGGTTGGAAGAAAACACAGTTTTTTGAGTGGTCGAGTTAAGATGCCGGTTTGCGTTCGTACATTGACTACTCTAATATGGCCATCTGACCCCCTATGGACCTTTTAAATCCGGCCTAGTCCTCATTCCGTTAGAGGAAGTTATTCGTCCTGTATAATTACGCATTATCCTGTACAAAGTCCCCTCAAAAACGTTTTCCACCGATGTGTTTTATGGAGATCTTTGAGATAGTCTTCCATCCATCTATAGCTGAATTCATGATGGAGAATCTTGATTGCTTCCCATCGGTTTATTAAATTGAGTGAATCTCCGTCTGTCTCAGGTATGGCGAGAAGTGGAGCTCCTCTGGAAAATGACCGGGTGGAAGAGCTGTCAAATCGGAGGGATCTTGTGAGAGTGGTAATATAGGTCTTGAATTTAACACGGCTTCAATACGAGTGAGTAGTGTACTAAACTCCTCATAATTGAATTTATGATTAACTGCCGTTTTCTTTAAATGGGACTTAAAGCTTTTTACTGCTGATTCCCAAAGTCCGCCCATATGTGGAGAACATGGAAGTATAAACTGCCAATTGATCGCTTGGGATGCATATTTTTTAACAATTAACTGTGGCCCTTTGGGCTCCGACAAAATTTTTTCCATTGTCGCCCATAATCTTTGAAGGAAATCCATGTCGTCCGACAAAGCGTGTTAATGCTGCGAGAAAAGCCACAGTTGTCAGATTTGAACAAAGCTCGAGCTTTACCGCCTTTGTCGTTAGACACACAAAGACAGCCTTTGAAGCCTTTAACTGGTAAGGTCCAGAAAAATCAACCCCAGTAATGGTAAAGGAAGAGCATAATGGCAACGTTCAGCTGGTAAAGCTGCCATGATCTCTGTACGCATTTTGTGTTTATATGTACAAAGTACATTGTTTACACATGAAAATCGCCTTTTCGATTTTTGGCTTTGGTCGCGGTATATGCAATTATTCTCGGACCATTTGTTGCATGGAGATAGAAGGTGTGTTCCAAACTAGACAGGACTTTTTGAATCTAGCGCCCCCTGGTGCTGCCATCTACATATCGACGGGTGCGTTAGAATCTGCTATCTTTATCGATTGTCCAGTGAGAATGTCATGACGTTTCATTGATTAGAAGTACAATTATTGCGTTTTAAGTGTCAGTAAATTGGTAAAACTTTTACCGAAACGTTTCAATTGATGAAACAAGTTGATGGCGATGATTGTCTATCCCGTAGCACAGTGCACGAGTGGTTCCAACGTATTCAAAGTGGTCGTCAGGGCATAAATAACGATCAGCATCTGGGCCAATCAAAATCCATGATCACCGGAATTTCCATCGAAACTGTGCCGAAATCATCACTGAAATTAGTGAAAATGGAATTGAACATCTCCAAAATATCGATTTATCGTATTTTGACCGAACATTTTGGCTTACGAAAGATGTGTGCCCGGTTTGTTCCACACAAAAATTGCCCAGAATCTAATATTCGAAGGACGATTATTTGACAAAAATTCACCTTTTAACCATTAACCACTCCCCGTATTCATCTGATATGACACCATGCGACGTTACGCAGACGTAGAGGCCATTCAAAAGGCTTGCACCGGCATACTGGCGGCCATACCGGCCAACGAGTTAAAACTCTCTTTCGACATACTTTTAGGCCGAGCAAAAAGCTGTTTTGAAAAAAAATAAGTTGATTTTGCCGAAAAAACCATTTGTTCGGTGTTTTTTGTTTAAAGTCTTCTTTACTTTGGAGCGCACCTTGTATATTAGAAATAAATAAGTGAAACAGGATTTCTCAGGAATAATTATGGGATGTCGTTCATTGTAATCAGCGTCCTAGAATAGGTTTAAGGCGTGAAGAGAGCTTTCCTTTTGAGAGATCGTCTTTCGAGCAACTCTGACTGATTGACAGACTGACCTTGGCATAATGCAAGTTAGATGTGTATAAGGATCATTTGGTATACCCTTTATTTTTTTAAGTCTATGAGTAAATTAAAACACGTAAGCGTTTACTCTTAGTGCTCTCGGGAATGAAGAAAATCGGTGTAAAATATCATCCTGATCAGCAATGATATGAAAAGTTTAAATTTTCCGACTATCAGCAGCTAAGATATTGCGCTCGGGAGAATTCTTTCGACAGAATTCTTATGATTCTGTCAGCCACGTAGCACCGTTCCACCAGAGTGTACTGCTAGTGAGCCGAACTGGTTTGTAGCCTCTTGTCTTTAGATCCGCTGGATTGTAGGCACTTGCAACATGTTGCCATTTTGCTGGGCCAACAAAGTTTAAGATTTGAGATATGCAGTTAGATGTATAAGTCTTCCAGGTATAGCGTGGTTTTATAGCCATGCTAAAACTATTTCTGAATCTGACCAAAGATACATTTTGTATTTGGTTAATTTGAGATGGGATTGGACAAGTGAAACTAACAAAAGAGCACCATTTAGTTCGAGCCTGACAGGCTTAATGTGTTGAAGAGTGCAACTTTGGCTTTTGCTACCTTTGTTATCATACTGAGTACATACGTAAATTGTTGCGCAATAGGCCTTTTCAGAGGCAGCACAGAAGCCATGTATTTCTACATTTTGATTAGGAGCGAAATTTGCCCATTGAAGTATTCTAATTTCCGAAATAGTATGTAAGTTCTTAGCAAATGTAACCCATTTTGTTAAGCGTACAGGTTCTACCGGCTCATCTCATTTAGTGTCATCTTGCCACAATTCTTGAATGAGAATTTGTCGAAATTTTTTGCCACCGAGGATAGTATTTGGCGTTTGATTATGACGGACATTGCAGATATTGACTCAATTGTATATGGGAATTGATCCCTAGTGTTTTTTGTTCCCTTTATGTGGTTTTTATTATTTCGGGATTGTTAGATGTAATTTTCTTTAGGGGGAAGCTCGTAAATTTAGTGCTTTGATCATTTGAGATAGTGATTCGTAAATTAATGACTGTGGCTTCCGGATAGAATATAGTCAACGAATGTTTGTGTTTATAACAGATACTTGTAACAAGTTACTAAAGGCAAATTTGCTACAAAGGTTTTTGCCACTTCATGCAATGTCCTAATGCCTGAGTAGGAGGCTCTCTTTGATGCCAAAGGTAACTGTTTTGAGTTTGTAGTCGCTGACTGGACTATTGCCTGATTTGCGGAAAACTATACGTTGGAAGTCTTGGTCATCTTTGTGTACTAGGATTTGTTTGTAAAATTTCTCTACAACCCCGTTGAAAACGTATTTAAACATGCGCCAATTTAGTATAAGTAACATGAGATCAGATTGTAATGTTGAGCTAGTGTATAGTATATCCTTGAGTGATTTGCCTGAGATCGTACTCGTTGATGTATTGAAAACCACTCGTACATTTGTTGCGATTTTATCAGGTCTTATTATCCCGTGATGAGAAAGATAAAAAGATCAAGATATTCGCCCATCACATTATCATATGCTGATTTGAGTTCACTTTTCTTTAACAGACTATTTTCCAAGTTTAGAAAATGCTGGACTGCTGATATTTTAGAGCGACTTAGAGCTATAAAATCTGGGAAGGTGGGTTTAAATGGAAGTTGCACAACAAAACGACCGTCTTCGTTTCTTGTTGTTGTGAACTTTGTAATAGGCTTCGCATGCCTGGTCTTTTTCTGAAGGTTGGATGATTTCAGGTAATTTTTCTACTTGCCAGAATTTTCCAACATGATTATTAAATTTTTCATTTGAAATATTTTCATCTTGTGTAGTGAAGGAATTCATTTTTTGAGTGACTTGGCCACTTAAGATCCACCCATTATTTCTGAATGAAGAGCATGAATTTTTGCTGCTTTAGACCAACATGGTTGTTCTTCCCTTTTTACGGGATTTGGGTTTACCAAATTTGGCTGTAGCGACTGACCCGCAGGTTTTATGAAATCAGGCAGAGTTGCTGCAGAAATGTTTACTAGGTGTAGGTGTTTCTACTTAGCTGCGGGTACAAAATAAAGGGGTTGCAACTTGTAATGAAAATTGAATTGACGATGTTCGTTTTATTTTGGTGAGTTGGCAATTTTTAGGTTAATTTCAAGTTTATTGTTTGATGTTTACATTTGCTTACCATTTCAAATGTTAATTAGTTGGTGGACAATTATCCTATGACTTCCTTTATTATTGATGAGTTTATTATTATTAAATAGTGAACTTAATTTGTATGTTCGGAAAGCGATATTTATTTAACTAAATTCTTTTGGAAGTGTAGTGTCATTGATAGTGTATCATTGATGCACACATAGTAAATCGAATACAGGGAGAGTACAGAGGCAAAAGAGAAAATATGCAATTGCGTTTATGGTTTTATGAACTTGGTTTGTAGGCATTATTTAGCTGAGCATTTTGCTTCAGAGTCTGCAATGCGTGAAACAAATTCTTTTACTATGTGTTGTCACTAGGGTAATGTCCATTTTCCACTATTAACATAAAATAATTTTTAAATTCATTATTTGACAATCCCACTTCAAATAATAGAAATATAAGAAAAAGTCCAAAAAATTTTTCGACACATATCGGAAGCTAATATTTCTGGCAAAGTTTTAAGAGGTATTTATTATTTCAATTCTAAGTTTTACTTTTGCATTATGTTGCCACAGAGTAAAATAGTTTTTTTCACTTAATAGTTGCATGTATCACTTGAAACTAATCAAACTAGATATAAGGTTATATATATAAATGATCATGATAACGAGTTGAAATCTGATTGGCTGTCTGTCTGTCCGCCTGCCCGTGCAAGCTGTAATTTTATTAAAAATTAAGATATCTTAATAAAACTTGGTATTCGCGTTCCTTGGCAAAAGAGTAAGAGCGAGTTCATATATGGGTGTAATCAGACCACCGTCAAGTGGGCGTGGGTCTCTAATAAGTTTAATGTAGATATCTCTTAACCTACTACAGAATCAACAACCAAATTCGCTCAAAACAAATATTATAGAACTCCTAACTAAAGAGTGAAAATGGATGAAACCGGAAGATAACCCCGCTCACTCTCCATATAACGGTACTTTTCAAAATTACTAAAAGCGCAATAAATTAATTAACCAAATACGCTCGAGACATTAAATTTCACCTCCGAGATGGTATGAGAGGGCGTGGCTCCGCCCACTTTTTGGTGAAATCACATATCTTGGGACCCGAAAGACCGATTTCGACTAAATTTTATTTGTGTCATTCTTCTCAAATCCCTATATCACATTGCGAAATCAAATGTGCAAAATATTGCATGCATGATCTTATAAATGTTTATATGACGAAGGCCGCATTTCCACAATTACCTCGTTGCATTATTTTTAATGAGAATTTTTGCGATTACGTTTGTTCTGTTATTCTTAACTTTTTTGTGTGTTTTAAGTGTTTTCATATACCAGTTATATTATAGGACCCATTTCCCCACCACTATTCCTTTGATATGGTTATGTTGAGAGAGAGGTGTAAAAAAAATGGCGCATCCTGGTTACATTGATCCCGACTCGTGGTCTGAAAAAAAAAAACAAAAGAAATTCTTAATTACACTGGTTTACAGCAAAAATGTTCCATGAACGCCACTATCCAATTTGTATGTGAAATGGCTCGCTGATTTCGAAAATCGAGTTAATTTTTTTTTTTATGGATACGTTTTTGAGATATTTGCAATTTACCGTTATTCGACCAAAAAAAAAAGGTGTCTTCATTTAATCATGTATATCTCACTAACCAGTTGAGCAATCTTACTGCAAATTATAGAAAATAAAAGTAAATGAAATTTCCTAAAAATATTGTCTACTTCATTTTTCCATAGGCCTTATAATTTCTGAGAAATTCATTAATAACTTCGTGTTTTTAAATTTTTTTATGAAAAAATTAAAAAAAAATAAACTTTGGCAAGGAAAAAATTTTAAAACAAAAGATATTTTTAAATTTTTTTTTTATTTTATATGAAGTCCTGTTTCTTTATAAAAAACTAAGCTACCAACGAACAAAATCCATGGATAAATAGGAAAGTTGTAAATGATCAAAGAAATATATCCAAGTCGCGCAAAGTCAATGTATACGTATATGCGGATGTAGTGTGTAAAGTAGGAGTGGGATATCTAGCTATGCGCTGTTTCTGTTAAATAAAAAGTCAATTTTCATGTCGTTTTTAGCTTTTATAAACTCAATTTATTTATATGTTAGTAATATATATTAAAACAATGTGTTTTTGTCTTAAGTTGATGTTCTTACATTATAGTCGAAATGATTATGTGCTTTGTTTTGTCGTCACCCATCATACCGACGTCCCAGAAACCTTGGTATCGATTCTCAATTAATTTCATTTGCTGGTGAAACCTTTCGCCATGCTCGTCACTTTCGTCTCCGAGATTTGCCGGAAAAAACGTAAATGGGAATGCAGAAAATGAATTTTTAGAGACATATTTACGCCTGGAGAAAAAAGAAAATGTAAATAAGTAAATTATAAAATTTTATATAATTCAATTAAATAAGTTTTGAATAATCACCCATTTCTGCATAATTTTTGATTAAGTCGCTCACTACCTTCTCATAGTTTGGACTTTTGTGTTTACCGAGAAAAGAAGAAACGATCATTTCGAAGGAATCCCACGCTGCTGCCTCAACTGGTGACAATAGTCCTTTGAATTGGTCATTATTTATCAACTTTTTTATTTCGGGCCCAACAAATATACCTTCCTTTATCTTGGTTTGGGAAATATTTGGGAAAAAATTTTGCAAATAATTGAATGCTTTGCCTTCTTTGTCCAACGCCTTAACAAAATTTTTAATGAGGCCGAGCTGTGATGTGCAATGGCGGAAGAATTATTTTTTTCTTCTTTACAAGTGGGATGTATTTGATATTATCCACACCAATTGTAAATTCAACTCTTTCCGGCCAATCCTTAATGCAATAGTGGTCTTTACGAGCTCGGCTATCCCATTTGCAGAGAAAGCAGCAGTGTTTTGTGTAGCCACTTTGTAGACCGCATAACATTCCAACGACTTTAAGATCGGCACATATTTTCCAATCATGCTCTTCATATTTGATGAATTTTAACAATTTCTCCATTACCTCGTATGTTTCCTTCGTGTTTACTGCATGCGCGATCGTGATCGAGGACTTTTTGTTGCCATTATGCAGTAATACGGCCTTCAAGCTTAGTTTATTGCTGCCTATGAACAATCACCACTCCTCGGAATCATATGGCTGACCAAACTCTTTGAATAATCCTGGAATGTCTTTGCAATAGCAATAGCTTTGCAATGGTTCGTGACGATTTCTATAATATGTCACCTTAACATGGGGTGACACGAATTGAAATTGTTGCATACGAGAGGCATGTAGCTCAGCTTTTTCCTTGGATAATTGCAAATCTCTAATCCAATCGTTTAGTTGCGCTTGTGATAGAACGTTTCTCTCGTTTTCCATTAAAAATTCATTACAACTTGATTTCCTAGCGCATAGCTAGATATCTCACCCCTACTTTACACACTACATCCGCATATATGTACGTATACATTGACTTTGCGCGACTTGGATATATTTCTTTGATCATATACAACTTTCCTATTTATCCATGGATTTTGTTCGTTGGTAGCTTAGTTTTTTATAAAGAAACAGGACTTCATATAAAATAAAAAAAAAATTAAAAATATCTTTTGTTTTAAAATTTTTTCCTTGCCAAAGTTTATTTTTTTTTAATTTTTTCATAAAAAAATTTAAAAACACGAAGTTATTAATGAATTTCTCAGAAATTATAAGGCCTATGGAAAAATGAAGTAGACAATATTTTTAGGAAATTTCATTTACTTTTATTTTCTATAATTTGCAGTAAGATTGCTCAACTGGTCAGTGAAATATACATGATTAAATGAAGACACCTTTTTTTTTTGGTCGAATAACGGTAAATTGCAAATATCTCAAAAACGTATCCATAAAAAAAAAAATTAACTCGATTTTCGAAATCAGCGAGCCATTTCACATACAAATTAGATAGTGGCATCCGTGGAACAAAAAACAAATTCAAATTTGTGATCCAGTGTTATTAAGGATGCTGTTATAGACCCTACCTCAGGGAACACGAAAATTTTTTTTTTGCAAAATGGCGACTGCCTGAAAATAAAAATAATTTTTTACGCTTTTTTTGAAATTCCTGAATATTTTTTTAAATATTAAAAAAAGGTGCGTGGAGTCCCTACGCGCGGAAGAATTTATACTTCTTAGTGATATTCAGAAATGCATATCATTTTGTATGAAAGAAAACTAGAAAACTTAAATTCACATTTTATAAATTTATTATGCACATAAAATGAAGAATAAAGCAAAGTCTAAATGAAGGAATTTTGACTCGGAAAGTAGTTCCGTCTCTTCGTTGCGGAAGGGAATATGCAGCGTAATCATCTCTCTTTTGTTCTTCGCCAATTTGGCTGCCATATTGACTTGTGAAGATCATTTTTTTGTTGGTGACATATTCATATGTGTACACATATGTATGTTTGTATGCTTGTGCGTTATTTGTTCGGCAATGTATGCAAATACATGTAAATACATGTTTTTCTTACTAATAGAAATTAAATTTATCACAGCAATATTATGTATATGTATATTATGTATATACAAATATCAAAATATTTATTTGTATAGTATACGATGTTAAAAGCAAAAAATTAAAAATTTATTCTGTCGAGATTCGAACCTTTGTAAGCATCTTGACTTTCCAAGCGCTTACCACCAACACCTCCATTGACACTTAGGTTGCACTGACTTAAGTATGGTTTGGTTATGCATGTAAGAAACAGACTATGGTCCTAATAATTTTGTTTAAGTATAGAATATGCTTTTGTAGAACATTTGCTTTCGCAAACATACAGACAAATGTGCAAACGACATAATATATGTATGTATGACTGTTTCGCATTTTGCTTCTACGCCGGTAAAGTTTCTAAACAAAAATCGGCTGAAATGTGTGAGAAAATAAAATGGACAACTAGGGCAAATAATTTTTTAAAAATTATTGATAATTAAATATAAATGAAAATACATGTAAATTTACTTAAATTTATTTAAATTTATTGAAATTTCGTTTCGCATTTTTTGTCACTTTCAAATTAATTAATATAAGTAAAATTCACGACTTAACCCGCGTACGTCTTATTCGCGCAAAATTTCCAACTTTATGAAAATTGGGGCAATTATTGACACTTCAATTTTATGTTGTTGGCAGAGTTCTCAGTTCAACTGTTTATTCAAGACATAGTTTACAAAATGGATTTCATGTTTCAGTAGATATATATGTTACATATCGTCACCTGAAATGCAAAATAACGTATCATCAAAAAAATCGAAATTGAGTGTCTTATTGATTACGCTTCACTACTTCAAATTACATACATAATATTAAATATATTCAACAGTTTCTGGTTTTGTGGTCATATTTAAACCAGTTTTAACCAATGTTAATATTTTGTTTCACTCATGTTCCATTTTATTTCGTGTTTCATTCATGCCACTGTAAATTTCTGAAAATGTTGTTACGTTATTTTGCATTTCAGGTGACGATATACAATATAGTGTATTCATATGGAATATATAACTTATTCGTATTACATTTTCGGACAAAGCCCTCTTAGGAAATATATTACTTGTTACATTTTCAACACTCTTTCTCAAGTAAAATATTTCTAGACATTAATATTTAAGACCAAGCATTTCTACAAATTTAACATGTTTTTGTTTTTGCAAATTTTTAGTAAAAATATCAGATACATTTTCATTTGTTGAAACATACTCTAACTTTATTTCTCTACGATCAACCACATCTCGAATGTAATGATATTTTATATCTATATGTTTGGTTCTCTTATGAAATATAGGATTCTTCGAAATTTGTATTGCGCTTATGTTGTCGGCCTTCAACAAAATTGGCTTTTCGGAACTGCAACCTACTTCCTTCAATAAGCGACGAAGGTATACTGCTTCTTTTGCTGCTGTGCACAAGGCAATGTATTCTGCTTCAGTGCTACTTAAAGCGACGACATCGTGCTTCTTGGATTGCCAAGAGAATGTACTACCAGCTAGAAAGAATGAATAGCCGGTGTATGACTTCCTGTCTGTATTGTTGCTTGCCCAGTCTGCATCCGCGTAGTCTTCTACTGGCTTTTCACTTTTGTGGTAATAAAGCTTTAAATCTACGGTTTTTGACAAATACCGTAGAACATGCTTTGCGCCAGCCTCATGTTCGGAATGAGGATCATGGTTTCTTTGAGCCAATAAACTAACTGCGTGCATTATATCAGGACGTGTTGAAATCGCCAAATACATTAAAGATCCAATTAAAGACTGATAGTTTGTTATGTCCACCTTCGAGCAGTCTTTATCGTTACAGCTTATTTGAAAACCAGGATCGAGAGGTGTGCTTACTGGACGACATGAGTTCACTCCGTATACACTCAACAACTCTTTGATGTATTTTTTCTGACACACAGAAATCGCACCTGTTTTACCCTCACGTTCTATTTCGAAACCAAGAAAGAACTTCAGTGTATTACCATCATGTAATTTAAACTTTGACCTTAGTATGCGTTTTATATTCGTAATTTCTTCTTCCCTAGGACATGCTAGTATTAAGTCATCAACATAAACTGCTATGTAACTGTACTCTTTGCCTACCTGTTTGACATACAAACATGGCTCACTTTTGCACGGATTGAAACCTAAAGTTTTTTAGGCCGTAAATAGCCTTGTTTAGTTTTAATACCTTGTTCGAATTTTTACTATCTATAAAACCTTCCGGTTGTCTTATGTAAACTTCTTCTGTTAGATTGCTATTGAGATATGCATTTGAGATGTCCACTTGATGTAAATATAACTCTTTCTCAACAGAAATTGCAAGTAGCATACGAATCGTTTCGTATCGTATTACTGGCGAAAACGTTTCCCAATAATTAATTCCCAGTTGTTGACTACAACCTTTTGCTACTAACCTTGACTTGAACTTTTCGATATTTCCCTCTGGATAACGTTTTATACGAAAAACCCACTTTGATCCAATTACTTTTTGACCCTTCGGTAGGTCTACTACCGACCAAGTGTTGTTGGCTACTAATGCCGCATATTCGTCTTGCATAGATTTCTCCCACTCAAAAAAGTATTCGCTTGCTAATGCTTCTTTGACTGTACGTGGCGTTTCTATATCTTCACCATACTGAAGATAGTTCAACTTCTGATATTCCTTTCTGGGACGACCAACCCTCCCTGTATGGACAAATCTTGGCCTACCGCGCCCTCGACGTATTTCACTATCTGAGTCATGAACTTCATATTCTGCTTCATTTTCATTTTCAGCTTCTTCGTCTTCATCTTCAGTACAACTTACAAAATCTTCAACCTGATCGTTTTCCTCATTGCTTTTGTCTAAGTTTATAATTATTGTCGCTATATCTACATTGTTTTTAGTACTGTTTTCACATTCGGACACACCGATAGTATCATTGTTTTCGATAAACTTTACATCGCGCCGAATAATCACTCTTCTTGTTTCTCTATCATATAAACGATAAGCTTTTGCAACTTCAGAGTATCCGACGAACACATACTCTTTGCCCTTTGCGCTAAATTTACAATGATGCGTTTTATCTAGCGAAAAGGCCCGTGCACCAAAAACACTTAGATGCTTTACCGACGGCTTTCTATTATACCATGCTTCATACGGTGTAGAATTTTTTAACAATTTTGTGGGCGCGCGATTACGTATATACACAGCTGTATGAACAGCTTCGACCCATAAATCTTCTTCCAACTTAGCATGTACCAATAAGCTCCTAGCCATCTCGACGATTGTACGATTAACTCTTTCTGCCACCCCATTTTGTTGTGGAGTATATGGCACAGTTAATTGTCTTTTAATTCCGCATTCATTTAAAAATTCACTAAATTTATTATTGGTGTACTCTGTACCACTGTCACTACGCAACTTTTTAATTTTGTTCTTCGTTTGGTTTTCCACCAGATTTTTAAATGTTTTAAATTTTTCAAAAACTTCACTTTTTTGTTTTATGCAATATACAAAAATCATTCGCGAAAAATCGTCAATAAAAGTTAGAAAATACCTTGCGCCACCAACTGATTTTACGTTTATCGGACCACAAACGTCCGTATGCACAAGTTCTAGTATTTGTTTAGAACCTATTTCATACTTCTTCGGAAAAGGCACTGCACATATTTTTGATTTATTGCATGTGACGCAATTTGCTTTAGTGTTAATGTAATTTTTATTTAATCCACGTACCAAATTATTGTCTGCGATTTGTTTTAAACTTTCAAAGTTTATGTGGCCATACCGATTATGCCACATCATGTTGTTTAACATAATTTTTGAATTATTTGCTTGCGCATAAAAAAGAAACAAGTTATTTTGCTAGTTTGCTCTCAGTAGAGCTATCCCTTTTACGTTTTTTACTTCAACATAAAACTGTTTGAAAAGCACTATATGTTTATATTTTATAGCTTTGCTCACGGAATAAAAATTCATTTTGAGTGAAGGTACAAGCAAAACATCACGCAATTCTAGTGCACATTCTTTTGTCCTTATTTTTACCGTACCTACACCTTTCGAGTAAATGAAATTATCTGCTGCTAACATTATTTTTTCTTCTTTTTCGACAAACGAAACAAACATGTCCATATCGCAGCACATATGAGTGGTCGCTCCACTATCGACGCACCAAGCATGTTTACCCTTTTTAACTCCCACATCCGCTGCATACATTGCAGACGAAAGCTCATTAACATTATAGACTTGCTGTTCTGTCTTTCGTTTACACTGTGCAATCGTATGTCCTCGCATGCCACAACCAAAACATTTCCTTTGAAGTTATTTGATTTTGCATTTGCGTTTGCGTTTGTTTCTGCTTTTTCAAGTGTTTTGTTGCTACTATGTGCTGATTCTTTAACACGAACGTAGACCGCTTGCGCCGATGGCTCTTGACTTATTTGTTGTTCCCTTCTGGCACCTTCTTCTAAAAGCTTGACTTTTAGAACACTGAACGATGGTAATTTGTCACGAGTTTCAATAGCAATTACGAAGTTTTCATACTCTGCAGGCAAACTGGGCCCTATTCCACAAAACAACTTATCAACTTTTCACTTTGCACTTGTCAATTGTTATTGTACTGCAAAGTGAAAAGCGTTTCTGTTCCACAATATTCTTTGCGAATCTCACTTTGCATTGAGCATATTTTGGCAAAGATTTTACGCTCTTTCCGCTCAGTGCAAAGTCTTTGCGCTTTATTGGCAAAGTCTTTGCACTCTCTTGCAAAGTGAGTGTGCAAAGTGTTTCACAAAGCGTTTTATCAACTTTGCATTTCTGTCTCATCACTTTTCACTTTGCATTTAGGCTGTTCACGGTAAGGTGGTTATCGGGTTATGTGGTTATTAAATTAAAAATAACCTCTATGCTTCGTGAGCACCCTATGTTGTATGGTTATTTGCTTATTTTTACACAAACAGCTGCTCATTGTTTTTCACTTTAGTGAAGCTATGTGCTTATTAAATAATCCGAATTTTAAGGGTTCAAAAATTCTTTGTATAAAATTTACAGATATCTTGCATAATTTGCTGATTGTAAACAAAAAACAGCTGTTAATAGCAGATTTTCCAATAAGAAAATCTAAATGGAAATGCCATTCGCTTAGTTTTATTTATTTTTTGTGCTGCCATTTAGTAAAATTTCAACGACTTTCTAACACTGGAAATAAGAAAACAACCACATAATCTATAAACAAGGGTTTTGTCATACCGCATTTTGTTGTTGTTTACTTAATCACATAACCCGATAACCACCTTATCGTGAACAGCCTAATTATTGCTTTATATGTGTTGTTAAAATGAGCCGCAAAATACAAATTGAAAAAAAACTTGCTGTTTTAAATGTAATAAAAGAAAAGAAAAGCATTTTATTTGCTAGTTTTAAAAACAACAGAGTAAGTATTTTTTAAATAAATAATTGTAAATTTCAAGCATATTTAAGTATATATTTCTTTGTGAAGGTTAGCAAATTAGATAAACAGGCAGCATGGGAGGATGTGTTAAAAAAAGCCCAATCCCTACAACTGGCGTCAGCACAAAAAACATGGACCTATGCAAGGGACAGTTTGTTTGGGCTCTGGAAGAGCCGGACAATGGTAAGTACAACAATTTATTGCCTACACATATCAAATAACTATATTTGCATCATTTGTTGTTGTTGGAATTATTATATTGTGCATTGCTAATAACTAACAAGCATGTTGTTGACAACAACAAAACAAAACGTCATCATAGACATTGTTGTTGTGAGTTAACAGTGCACTCAATCAACAACTCTTGGTGATAACAACCGGTTTAACCAAAATATTACTAATTGCTATGTGTACTAGAGTGGGTCAATTTTTTTTTTCGACGAAGCGGTTATCAAAATCGCAAGCTACGATGAGTTCTAAGAAAATTTGCCCAAGAAACCATGGCTTTAAAATTAAAATCGAGCTTCCGGTTTTTAACGAGAAACTTTTTGTATTTTTGTAAATTTAATTTTCTTAATTTGCAGAGTAAAAGGGATAACGCCCGAAATACTGGATCCGGAGGTGGGAAGGACAAAGTAATGGATGAAGCTGACTTGGCCATCCTCGATATTCTGGAATCAGACTCAGCTGTGGTAGATGGTTTGAATTTGCCAGAAAGTTACGGCAACTCAGAAAATCTACCGTCAGCTGAGAATGATTCCAGAATATCTATTTCAGAAGAAACTATTGCCAATCCACCTCTAAACCCAAGAAAGAGGAAGCGCTCTACCAAGTTTCCAAGTGAAACTTTGGATAGAGAGAAAAAATGCCGGCTGGAGCTCCTTGAGGTTGAGGTTTACTACCGGAAACTTCAATGCCTAAAAAAAAAGGGAGCTCCTACTTCCACCCTCTGCTATCACACTGGGAATTGCAACGGCAGAAACAGAAAATATATCGCGTGTGTTATTTGAGGAGGTTTGATTACCAAAGGCCAATTTTTCATTTGTGTATATTTAATTTCTAAACATTTTATTTTGAAATAATTTGTGATAAAAACAAAAAAACTCTGAAATTAATAAAATTATGTATAAATACAAAAATACTTCCTTTATTATTTATTCTCTGAGACCTTAATCTTAAACCCAATAAGATACAACGCTTTTGCAGTGGAAAAAAAGTCATGACCAAAACACCACTTTTATTTTAAAACAATACTATAATAGTTGCCATTAGGTAAAGTATTGTAGCAGGGAAGTAACCCTTTCCATTCCACTCTCTTGATCTATATTATTAAGGGCATCATTTTCTTCTTCAGCATTTTCATCCAATTCCTCGCTTTCATTGTCAGTGTCTTCAGTGGGCTGCATATTTTCACTACTTCTTCCGATGCTACAGGCAATATTGTGTAAGATGGCACAAACTATGACTGTCTTTCCTGCAAACTCAGGCCTCAGTCGCAAATAATTTAGACACGGGAATCTTTCTTTAAGAATGCCAAAACTATTTTCAATTATGCGGCGTGTTTTTTTGTGGCAACGATTGAAAACTTCTTCAGCAGGATTATTGGGATTTCGGCGTAATGGTGGGATCAACCAGTTTATCAATCCATAACCACTATCACCCAAAACAACAGCATCCGGAAATGGTCTCCATCCATTGTCAAATTTTTGACTTACAGCCGAATTCCGTAGGACCCTTGAGTCATGAACGCTGCCCGGCCAACTTGCATTTACACTGTAAAATGTGTAGTCTGGCCCACATATCATCATCACATTCAATGAGTGGTTTCCATGCCGGTCAACATATCCTTCCTCGTGTAATGGAGGCGCATCAATTTTAATGATTGTGCCATCAACGCAACCACACACAGAAGGGAATCCACCCATCAGAAAAAACTTTTCAGCAATACCACTGACATCATCGGGCCATCGCACTGTTTTTTGAAATAAAACGTCTATTATAATGTCGACAACTCTATGGATGGTTCTGCAAACTGTGGATTTTGCAACACCATGCAAGGCTGCAACTCCATGGTACTGGCAACCATTTCCGAGCCATTGCAGGCACAGTAGCAGTTGATTTTCAGCCGAGAAAGCATGACTGCGCTGTGTATTGTGCTCTAATTGTTGTCTAACATTATTTAAAAGAAAATCCACCTGGATTCGATTTAAACGGAAGCACTCTTTAAAATTGAAATTTTGTAGTCCCGAAAAATTAATTCGGTCTCTATAATTTCTAGCTTTAACCGCGTCTTCACTATTGTCGAACAAAAACTCACGTCTTAACATTTTGAAAGCTTGACTAGTTATGATAATATGAATTTGCAAAGCGATCATTTACCTAGCAAATTTTTGACAAACTTATCAAATTTTGCTTTGCAAAAATAGAGTTTACAGTTTTTGTGGAACGGAACAGCATAATTATATGCAAAGTCTTTGCGAATTACACTTTTCAATATAAGCTTTGCACTTTGCAAAAGAGAACGTACGTGGAACAGAAATTGCAAAGAGAACATAAAAATTGCAAAGACTTTGCAAATTACACTTATCAATTTCAACTTATCACTTATCAAATTTCATAGTTCTGTGGAACAGAAAGCTTTGCAAATTGACGAAAAATTTGCAAAGTACAAAGTGAAAAGTTGATAAGTTCTTTTGTGGAATAGGGCCCTGGATAGCAGTATAATAACTTTTAACTCTTCGTTTAATTCTATATTGAGCTCGGCTAATTTATCTACCACCTCGACAAACGAAGTGAGATAAGACGACATGCTTTGGCTTGCAGACATACTGCATCCAAGCAACTTTTTGTACAACGAAACCTTTTGTAACGGTCCACTAGGCATGTGCACTTCTCGAAGTTTCTCCCAAGCCTCTGCTGACGTTTTGCACGATTTTATATTCGAAATTTGTGTTGGTTTAACACATAAAATTATGTTCGCCAATGCTTTTTGGTCATTGTGGTCCCATTTTTCCGCGTTTTCTTCACATCGTTTAAAATTACCATTAACTATATGCCATTGGTCCATATTGACCAGTATACTACGCATTTGAACACACCACACATCATAGTTCTCATCACCGAGTTTTTCAATTTGAAAATTAGAATTCATTTTTAATAAAAGTTTGCTTAGTTGAACGACGGAGTTTTTATTTTTTACTTATGTATTTAACTTGCGCGTGTTCTGGGTTAACTGGGCCCATAACCTTTGTTGGCAGAGTTCTCAGTTCAACTGTTTATTCAAGACATAGTTTACAAAATGGATTTCATGTTTCAGTAGATATATATGTTACATATACAATATAGTGTATTCATATGGAATATATAACTTATTCGTATTACATTTTCGGACAAAGCCCTCTTAGGAAATATATTACTTGTTACATTTTCAACATATGTAAAGTTTAAAACATATTTACATATGAATATATAATATATTTGATTTTGGCGCAATTATCGACACATGTCAATTTGCCCAATATATTAGTAGGAGAAAGCTCAATACTTATTTACATATGATATATGTATACAAAGAACATGTAAGAAAAAGATTTTTACTTAATATGTAAATATTTATTTGATTTTGGCGCAATTATTGACACTTGTCTTAATATACAAAATTGGGCTAAAACGAAACAATGAAATACATAATTACTTTTGCATGTCAATATGAAAATGCCGACGGCAAAACGCAAAGGCATATATTGCACATAAATATGTACAAGCGATTTCTTGGTTGAAAGCAAAAATTGAAGCATGAGAAATTGAAATGCCGACGGCAAAACGAAATTACTTACATTCGTGCATTGCGTATGAATCATGAAAATATCATCATAATATTTAGGTAAATCTTTTATATATTTAAAATGAGTTATTATAAAATAAGATCAAATTAGCATTAAATAAATTGAAAAATAATAAATCAAAAATAAAAAAAGTTCTACATACATATTTCCGTACAAAATGGAACATTCATATTTCCTATGGAATATCAAAGAAATCATTTTTCTTCAATATTCTCTGTTTGCGAGTATCATCATGGGCATGCATACATATATTTATGTCTCTTCATATTCTTGGTTATGTGAGACAGAGAACATAAAAAAATGTGTTTATGTTCTCTGTGTGTATTTTGTACACATTTTTCGCTGTCAAAATGGAATAAAATATAAACGAAAAGAAAAACGAAATTCTTCGTTGGGAGTGTATTCCTGTTTCTTCATATTCTATGCTTCGGCATATAGTATGCCTTGTCATCATATGCCGTAAATACATATATTTCTGTCTCTTCATATTCTCGGTTAGAATACATATGTGAGAGAATTGTAAAAAATGTTAAAATTGCGAGGCGAATTCCGACCTACAATGTTAACAAATGCGGTGAATTCCCTAATGTGAATCTATCAAATGTTCGCAGTCGAACCTGCACCTTCTCTATACTTTTAAGTTCTCTGGACTGACTAGAGAAATGATCCTGAGAAGTATAGTCTTAACTTTTCAACGGCCAACGCAGAGTATTTCAACCAAAAGTCACACAAAGAATTCGCAGAAATGAAATAGAAACGAAAGAAATAGTCACACAAAATAGTTGAGAATTTGCAAAAATGAAAGACAAACGAAAGAAAAATAATGCGCAAGCATACATAAGCGTACTGTACTTATTGACTGCATTATTTTTATGTAAAACCTTGGAATTTGTTCATTAAAATCACCACTCAGAAGTCGTTTTATCCGTTGTAAGCGAACGATTTTCGAAGAAACGTAATTTCTAATATACCACAAGACAAAATTAGAAATGAAGTTCTTAAACCACGCTGTCAGATAAAACGATATATATACCTCGTCATCGGGGGTCGATTTCCAAAAAATGTTAATGAAGACTAACTACAGAAATGATTCTGTGAAGTGTAGTCTTAATTTTTCAAAGGCCAACGCAGAGTATTTCCACCAAAAGTCGCACAAAATAGTTGAGAATTCGCAGAAATGAAAGACAAACGAAAGAAAAAGAAGTATAACTTCAATAATGCACAAGCATACAAACATACATATGCGCACACATGTGAATATGTCACCAACCAAAAATTGAAACATTGTTCTACAAAAACAACAATAGCATAAACATGGCAACATTGTGTTGTTGGTAGAAAATCCGAGCTGTGCCGAAAGAAACGATCGCCGATTGTCACCGCTTCCCT
Source organism: Bactrocera dorsalis (assembly GCF_023373825.1). NCBI lineage: Eukaryota > Metazoa > Arthropoda > Insecta > Diptera > Tephritidae > Bactrocera > Bactrocera dorsalis. Next base: position 11,501,710 of record NC_064308.1, on the reverse strand, counting down.
TGCTATTCGAACATCTTCGCACAAGGTTGCGCAATATGAATCTATCGCAAACTTTTCCGAACTCGTATAAGAAGTATAACTTCAAAAAAGGATTATATAAGGATAAAGGATTATATAAAGAAGGTTAACAGAAAATTTCAAGTAAATCGGTTGTATAGAACTTGAGACAATGCCGGTACGGTGTGGAAAAAAATAGTTTCGAGAAAAACGCGTTTAAAAAAGTGAGTCTACTAACGGGTGATTTTTTTGAGGTTAGGATTTTCATGCATTAGTATTTGACAGATCACGTGGGATTTCAGACATGGTGTCAAAGAGAAAGATGCTCAGTATGCTTTGACATTTCATCATGAATAGACTTACTAAGGAGCAACGCTTGCAAATCATTGAATTTTATTACCAAAATCAGTGTTCGGTTCGAAATGTGTTTCGCGCGCGTGTTTTGTTCAGCGATGAGGCTCATTTCTGGTTGAATGGCTACGTAAATAAGCAAAATTGCCGCATTTGGGGTGAAGAGCAACCAGAAGCCGTTCAAGAACTGCCCATGCATCCCGAAAAATGCACTGTTTGGTGTGGTTTGTACGCTGGTGGAATCATTGGACCGTATTTTTTCAAAGATGCTGTTGGACGCAACGTTACGGTGAATGGCGATCGCTATCGTTCGATGCTAACAAACTTTTTGTTGCCAAAAATGGAAGAACTGAACTTGGTTGACATGTGGTTTCAACAAGATGGCGCTACATGCCACACAGCTCGCGATTCTATGGCCATTTTGAGGGAAAACTTCGGACAACAATTCATCTCAAGAAATGGACCCGTAAGTTGGCCACCAAGATCATGCGATTTAACGCCTTTAGACTATTTTTTGTGGGGCTACGTCAAGTCTAAAGTCTACAGAAATAAGCCAGCAACTATTCCAGCTTTGGAAGACAACATTTCCGAAGAAATTCGGGCTATTCCGGCCGAAATGCTCGAAAAAGTTGCCCAAAATTGGACTTTCCGAATGGACCACCTAAGACGCAGCCGCGGTCAACATTTAAATGAAATTATCTTCAAAAAGTAAATGTCATGAACCAATCTAACGTTTCAAATAAAGAACCGATGAGATTTTGCAAATTTTATGCGTTTTTTTTTTAAAAAAGTTATCAAGCTCTTAAAAAATCACCCTTTACCTACCGGGCTAGGTACTGCGTCACTAAAGTAACTGTAGCTCTTAAAATAATTTTAATTTTTAAAAATCCTTTGGAGGATATATTCTCAAGGGTCTAAACTTATAAATATATGAAACAAAAAAATCGAATTTTTCAAAATTCTAGAGTAGAAGCCTAACAATAAGTTTGCGAATCTTAAATTACTCACTTAATTTACACCCTACATGGGTGATTATTTTTTAAACTGGGCCTAAAATATATCTCGCACACACGCAATAACGATCTTGCTAGATGGTTTGGGTGAACCGAAAGTTTCAATGCATATATTGCGCTTCGTTGCTCTACCACGGTGCTCCGGTGATTGTACGAAGAATGTTTGATTGCTCACGACGAAGAACTTCGATGTTGCTGCTACTCGCGTTGTCCCACAGCTCACATGCATAGGTCCAGATTGGTTTTAATACTGTGTTGAAAGAGTTGTTGTTCCAAAGACACAGCCAATGGTAATTTAAATGTAGAGTGAGCAGTCTTTCCATCATTTAATAGGGTTGCAGCAATTCCGGACGATGCCACTGCGACAGCTTTTTTTCCAGATTGACGTACTTTTGCCAACACTAAATTGGCAAGGAAGGTTTTGCTTGTTCCATCGGGCGCGTCCAAAACAAAAAACAGTTTACTGCTGTGATTTTCAACATCGAATGCTATTTTTTGGTCTGCCACTAACTTGAGTACATGCGTGTTGACCAATACAGACAACTCGTTAATATCATGCGGACGACACGGTATCACATGGACGATGTTTTGTTGCCGATTCGGGAAAGGCAATCCAAAATCTGTTAAATGCTTGTCGTTCAGTTCCAAAAGCTTGTTTTCTATTTGTGTCAAGCCTTCGTTGCGTACGTCACAATCCTGATCTTGTTGTTGAGCTGCACGTCTGATGTCTTCACACAAATCGTCTTTGAAAGTGTCCCATAATTTAAGAGGAAACAAAATAATAAAATGACCACAAACAGCTCTCTCAACTTTAACCGGCAGTCAGAAACCGAAGCTTCTCTCAAAGTCATCTCCCATTGGTTGTCATTTTCTAGTAAACTTAAATCTCTGCAAGCAGCTGGGTATGCCATCAACGGTTTTTAAGTCTTGGAACGATGTCGGGCCACACACATGATGAAGTAATATCCTGAGATAAAAGCACTCGGATTAAGAAGGATGGACCAGAGAATGTAAAACATATTTTACATTCTCTGGCCCGACGCGCTTTTCAGACTGCATCGCAAAAAAACGGCCACGGCGCTATGGCGGTTTTGTTTACTGTTTGAATTTTTGAAGTTATACTTCTTATACGAGTTCGGAAAAGGTTGCGATAGATTCAGGTTGCGCAACCTTGCTCAATATGAATCTACCGCAACCTTGTCTGCGAAGATGTTCGAGCAGCAAGCGAAGCGGTGACAATCGGCGATTGTTCAAAGAATCATTTCTGTGTGACGAGGTATATCGTTTTATCTGACAGCGTGAGGTTTAAGAAGTTCATTTCTAATTTTGTCTTGTGGCATATTAGAAATGATGTTTCTTCGAAAATCGTTCGCTTACAACGGATAAAACGACTTCTGAGTGGTGATTTTAATGAATAAATTCCAAGGTTTTACACAAAAAAAAGGTGCGCACAAAAAAAATGCGAAACAATCATACATACATATATTATGTCGTTTGTACATTTGTCTGTATGTTTGCGAAAGCAAATGTTCTACAAAAGCATATTTGTATACTTAAACAAAATTATTAGGACCATAGTATGTTTCTTACATGCATAACCAAACCATACTTAAGTCAGTGCAACCTAAGTGCCAATGGTGGTGTTAGTGCTAAGCGCTTAGAAAGTCAAGATGCTAACAAAGGTTCGAATCTCGACAGAATAAATTTTTAATTTTTTGCTTTTAACATCGTATACTATACAAAAAAATATTTTTCTTACTAATAGATATTAAATTTATCACAGCAATATTATGTATATGTATATTATGTATATTGCTGTGATAAATTTAATTTCTATTAGTAAGAAAAATATTTATTTGTATAGTATACGATGTTAAAAGGCATACATCTTCTACCCTATCTTCTGTATCTGCACATGCTCATATGAGTGTATGTACATATATGCATGTGCGGGTTCAGAAATTGAAATCATATTTTCATCACTTTTCAATATACTTATTACATGTACGCGCATTGACATGCATGTTCATACATTCATATATACTTATATGTACATATATTTGCATACATTGCCGAAGAAATAAATCACAAGCATACAAAAATACATATGCGTACACATATGAATATGTCACCAACAAAAAATTGATCTTCACAAGTCAATACGGCAGCCAAATTGGCGAAGAACAAAAGAGAGATGATTACGCTGCATATTTTCTTCCGCAACGAAGAGACGGAACTACTTTCCGAGTCAAGATTCCTTCATTTAGACTTTGCTTTACTCTTCATTTTATGTGCATAATAAATTTATAAAATGTGAATTTAAGTTTTCTAGTTTTCTTTCATACAAAATTATATGCATTTCTGAATATCACTAAGAAGTATAACTTCTTCCGCGCATAGGGACTCCACGCACCTTTTTTAATTTGTAATATCTTTTGAATTTATGGTCCTTTGGGCGTTGGCCACGGCGAATATCGCATTCGATGGAACGATGAGCTGTACGAGATATACGACGACATTGACATAGTTCAGCGAATTAAAAGACAGCGGCTACGCTGGCTAGGTCATGTTGTCCGGATGGACGAAAACACTCCAGCTCTGAAAGTATTCGACGCAGTACCCGCCGCGGGAAGCAGAGGAAGAGGAAGACCTCCACTCCGTTGGAAGGACCAAGTGGAGAAGGACCTGGCTTCGCTTGGAATATTCAAATGGCGCCACGTTGCGAAAAGAAGAAACGACTGGCGTGCGGTTGTTAACTCGGCTATAATCGCATAAGCGGTGTCTACGCCAATTAAGAAGAATATCTTTTGAATGGAGAGTCCAACTTAAATAATTTAGAAACTATTTTATAGGTAGTTAAATGGTCTTGACCATAAAATAATTTATTTGGATACGGATTAATATAAACACATAAATAGCATAGTTTGAATTTGGTTAGCATTTTCATTAATGTTCAAAATGAAAAAAGTTGTGGTAGTGATATAACTACAATAGTTGGACATAGGCTACCGCGTAGTTTTTTGTAGACATTATGATGTTCTTCAATATTGTTGTACATTATTTTGTTTTATCGCTAATAGTTTCGGCAGCGCATTCGACGAAAGACATTTTAAGACTCATTTTTCTACACCTTCGGTTACATTGTTCAAATTTTACTAAGGATCCCTAATTTTTTTCAAAATGAAATGTAGCCTATGTCAAATTGGAAGAATGTAGCATTCTATTGGTGAAAGAATTTTTTAAATCGGCCCAGTACTTTTTGACCCTATTCATTACAAACATACAAACATACAAAAATAGGTACAAATCTTTCCTCTTTCCTCTAGTGTAGAAAATAATTAACCAAATGCATATGTACTTTTTTCTCCTAAGACTCCCTTGAGGCGAGACAAAGCAAGTTCTATCGAAAAACAGTCTTTACATTTCTTCTGTACCGTGAGAGTTCACGTTTGACTCTGATCTTCTTTATTAAGATTTCTTTCCTCGATACATTTCTTAAATCTAATCTCTTAACTACAGGGTAGGCCATTTAAAGTTGACCCATTTGTTTCTAAAAAAAAAGAACAAAAGAAAACAATGTTTTTTGTTCATTTCAAAAATAATTTATTTTGGTCCAAGGGGATTTGTTTCAGTTAATATTTAAAAATTAGATCGCGTAAATGGGCACCTTTAGCTTTGACAGCTAAATGCACTCTTTTTTCGACATTTTCCATGACTTTGGCCAATGTTTCGGATGATATGGCGGCTGTTTCACGTCGAATGTTGGCTTTCAGTTGAGCTAAGGTCTTTGGCTTATTAGCGTATACCTTGGATTTCAAATAACCCCACAAATAAAAGTCTGGTGGCGTCAAATCTGGTGATCTCGGTGGCCAGTCAACATCACCATTTTTCGATATCAATCGCCCGGGGAAAAATGGTCGCAATAAATTGATTGTTGGTCGAGCTGTATGGCATGTAGCCCCGTCCTGTTGAAACCAGAAGTTATCCATGTCATTTTCGCGAATAATGGGTATCACAAAATCCGTTATCATGGCTCGATAACGCTCACCATTGACTGTTGTCGTGGCTCCATCATCGTCTTCGAAAAAATACGGTCCGATGATCATATTCGCGCAAACACCGCACCAAACTGTTACTTTTTGGTCGTAAAGAGGCTGTTCTTCAATTAATTGAGGATTTTCGGTGGCATAAAGACTTAATTGTGTTCTTAACTGGAGCACTTTTCACTTTATTTTTTTTGCGAAACGCACGTTGAGTTAACACAATTGAAAAGTTATTTTGAATATAAAGCTGAACAATTTCAGCGCGTTCTTTTGGAGTGTACTGTTCCATGGTATAAATTGTCTTCGAATGACGCTTCTAACGCGGTATGACATTAGCCGATTTGTCAGCGCTGTTAAAAGTTACAGCGTTGCCAGATGGGTCAACTTTAAATGGCCTACCCTGTATGTACATATGTATGTATATGTCTTTATGATTAGTGTACATAAATATGTGTAAATAAATATTCTATTTTTATTGTATACTTCAGATACCAACGCATTGATATTTTACAACTGTTTAGAATCACTGCGTGATTTAATGCATCTGACGCATTTATACACATGCATACGTACACACCATAGATATTCTGCTATCATGTAACTGCAGTTACTGCTTGCGTGCATTAGTATTTGGAGTATGTATGCTTGTATTAGTTTTATGTATGTATGTACATATATACTAATTTTTGAGATTTATTCAATAGGCAATGATTTTAACATTTTTATTAGCAATTTTGTTGCTTAACATTGCACTTGACATTTAGTGGACTGTATTTTCTTTTTATTTAATTTATTGTTCACATGTGTATATTTATTTAATGTACTTGTGCCACAAATATGTTTTTCTATATATAATTCTATCTTAAGAAATAAAGTGTCATGTTCATATATTTATGAACATTCTGCCAGGGGCCAAATATTTTTTTTTTCTTTATTTACTTTATTAACAATCTATCTACATTAAGATATTCAGTAAATTAGATCTAGTAGGTAATGGCAGAGGTAGATTTGTCCTTGAGCAAATCTACATAAAGGATTACTTTATTTTTTTTACATATACATAAGTAAAATATAATTAACTTAGGTTATTAAATACATCCATCAAAAATTCATTTTTTTTGCCAGACTTAAATCTAAGAGAGTTTTAGAGAAATGGTAAATCTAAGATATGAGAACGTTTTAGCCGTATAGTTTCATAAGTTGTATCTAACAGACAAACAGCAATTGGGTTTATATGGTTTGAGAGACGTGCAAGATATCTAGCACTGTATTTTGGGATCTCATTTTTTATAAAGAGAATACCTAGGTCGTTATGGATAGCTTCATTGGTAACAAACCATGGGGCGTTAATAAGTGACCGCAATGTTTTTGATTGATAACGTTGCAAAATCTCCACATTGGACTTACTGGCAGTACCCCAAAGCTGTATGCCGTATGTCCATATGGGTTTGAGAATAGCTTTGTAGAGCCGTATTTTATTTTCTATGCTAAGTTGAGACTTTCGACCGAGCAACCAGTACATGCGTTTAGTTTTGATTTTTAATTGTTGTTATTTAGCATCCCTAAATATTTAACTTTGTCCCTAGTAGGAATCTGCTTATTATTTAAAAATACAGCAGGACACTCCTCTTTTCTTAATGCAAATGTGACATGTGTAGACTTTTCAGAGTTAACCTTTATTTTCCATTTGTTGAGCCAAACTTCCAGCATATTCAGTTGGTTTTGAAGTAGAGACGAAGCTTTTATAGGGGTACCACTAGAAGCGATAAACGATGTGTCATCAGCAAAAGTTGCTACCTCTATTTCTCGTAATGTGGGCATATCTGATGTAAATATTGTGTACAGGACTGGACCCAAAACACTACCCTGCGGTACATCAGCATTAATGCTGTAGATTTCTGATGAGGCATCCCGGTGCCTTATATAAAAGTGTCTGTCACTTAAATAAGATTTAAGCACAAAAGTGTAATGTGCTGGCATTAGCCTTTTTATTTTGAAGAGATGTCCTGGATGCCATACCCTGTCAAAAGCTTGTTGAACGTCTAAGAAGGCTGCAGAACAGTATTTTTGGCGTACCGTGTCTTATTCTGAACCCAAACTGATGTTCAGGTATGATTTTTATACCCTGAACAGGGTATATTAAGTTTGTCACGATGTTTGTAACACCCAGAAGGAAGTGTCGGAGACCCTATAAAGTATATATATATAAATGATCAGTATGTTGAGCTGAGTCGATTTAGCCATGTCCGTCTGTCTGTCCGTCCGTCTGTATATATACGAACTAGTCCCTCAGTTTTTAAGATATCCTTTTGAAATTTAGCAAACGTCATTTTCTTTTCAAGAAGCTGCTCATTTGTCGGAATGGCCGATATCGGACCACTATAACATATAGCTGCCATACAAACTGAACGCTCGGAATCAAGTTCTTGTATGGACAACTTTCACATTTGACCAGATATGTTCACGAAATTTGGTAGAGATTATTTTCTAAAGCAACAATATAATCTCCGAAGAAATTGTTCAGATCGGTTAACTATAGCATATAGCTGCCATACAAACTGAACGATCGGAATCAAGTTCTTGTATGGACAACTTTCACATTTTACCAGATATATTCACGAAATTTGGTATAGATTATTTTCTAAGACAACAGAGTAATCTCCGAAGAAATTGTTCAGATCGGTTAATTATAGCATATAGCTGCAATACAAACTGAACGATCGGAATGAAGTTCTTGTATGGACAAATTTCACATTTGACCAGATATGTTCACGAAATTTGGTAGAGATTATTTTTTGAGACAACAGAGTAATCTCCGAAGAAATTGTTCAAATCGGTTAACTATAGCATATAGCTTCCAAACTGAACACATAGTTACTAACAGAAATGCACCTGTGAAGGGTATTTAGCTTCGGTGCAACCGAAGTTAACGTTTTTTCTTGTTTGATCCTCAATTACTGGTAACATTCTTTGCAAAAATATTCTTTCGAATATTTTCGAAAATGTTACCAGTAAGCTAATAGGACGATATGACGTAAGACAGCTTTCAGGCTTATTTGGTTTTGGGACCATGACCACAGTAGCACATTTCCATTGTGTGGGGTAATGATTTATATTTAAAATAGCATTGTATATTAATGTGAGAAACTCGATAGCTTTTTCCGGAAGAATTTTAACAACTTTGTTATCAATATAGTCGTAGCCGGGTGTTTTACTATTATTTAATCTACGTACTTCCATAGCAACTTCGCCCTTTGATATCTTGCTAATGGGGAGGTCCATTTGACATGGAGATTCTAAGAAGTTTAGTATCTCTGTTTCATCACTACTAGTACCTAAGGAATTACGTTGAAAAGTTTGGTAGAGGTGTTTAGCAAAGGCCTCTGTTTTGGCTTCATCACTCCTGCAAAATACCCCATTTGAGTCCCTAACTGTTGCGTTTCGTTTGGTTGGTCGTTTAAGGTACTTGGTAGCTTTCCAGAGTCTATGCTCATCGTGTTTAGTGGGGTCAAGATTTTTAATAAACAAACTGAAGGATTCATTCTTCAGTTCGGATAGCTTTAATTTTAGTAGCTTGGTTGCTTTATTAAGTGCTCCCTTTTCAGCTGGGTATCTATTTAGCTGCCAGGCTTTTCTTATTCTTCTTTTTTTCTTTAATAAGACCCAACTCTTCAGCAGGAACCTGTAAATGATCAGTAATAGTCGGCTGGTTTCTTGTCGGGCTAGATAGATATGCGGCCTCATGAACCAGGTTTGTAAATGATTCTACCGCTGAATCCAATTCACCACCATTTTCTAAGGGCACGTTAAGGTCAATATGTTTATCGATCCAATATTGGAAGTATTTGAGATCGGTTTTCGGGGTAAAGATCTTATATTTTTTGGAAGTCTGGTAAACATTTTCATTATATGAAACAATTAAAGGAGAGTGATCTGAACTTAGTTCATTACTGTCTTGGATGTTTGACTTATGTCTGGGTAAACCAGAGTATATCACAAAATCGAGAAGATCCGGATTTTTTCTTGGGTCGCTTGGCCAATATGTTGGAGTGCCTGTTGATAAAATTGAAAAATTTCTTTGGGTAATACATTTTTCAAGTTCCCTGCCCTTTGGATTTATGATCCTAGAGCCCCACCAAGGGTGCTTTACATTGAAGTCCCCACCTGCCAAAAATTTTTGAACCAAACTGTCTAAAAATATCAACGTATTGGTCTGTTTTAAGGTAACTCATGCTTGTCACATTTAACTTTTACTCCTGCTGCTTGTAGATATTGTTCTCTAACTTCTTCCAGACATTCATATTTGATTCTGGATTTGATTAAAATGGCGGAACCCCCATGGGCTCTGTTGTGTGGATGGTTTGCACATATAAGATCATAACCGATGATTTTGAAGTACGATTTAGTTGTGAAATGGGTTTCAGACACTAAGAAAATGTTTATATTGTTTGTATTTAGGAATATTTTTACTTCCTCGGTATGATTAGTCAGACCATTGGCGTTCCAAATAGCTATTCGGAGACCTACTTTCATATTCCAAAAGAATGGACATCATTTTAAACAAACTTTGAGTAAGCTCAAGCTGTTTAGAAAGTAAGGTTTCAATTTTTTCAAGAACGTTGTTTTCTGAATTTAAATTATTTTGAACACGTTGGGCATATGATATATTTGGGTTGGCATACACATTTTCTGTTTGTTTATAATTATTCAGTTGGGGGAAATTATGAGGGGCATGGGAATATGATGGGAAATTGTTTCTTTTGTCAGTCATATTAGATTTTTTGGCAAGGTTTTGGTACACCTTGCATCCCTTGTAATTTGCTAGGTGGCTTTGTAAACAATTAATGCATTTGGCAGGCGTATCTTTACTTTAAACGCATTCAGCCGTTGGATGGTCCAGACCACACTTCACACACCTGTACGATTTTGTACAATAAGATTTGGTATGCCCAAACTCTTGACAGCGATGGCATTGTACAACATCATTTACCTTTTTTGGAAGGTCAACCTTAACAATAGCGTTTCCAAGGTATTTTAAATTAAACATATTTTTATTGTCATTGCTTGGTTCTAAGTCGACAAAATGCATGCATAAAGGCATATTCGTAAATCTACTTCTTATATTGCTAACGTTCTTAACCTTAAAACCCAACGCTTCTATTTCTTTTTTTATGTCATCTACTGGAGTAGAGAAATGTAAGTTTTTTAAAACAATTCTATACGCACGCTCTTGTTTAAGCTGGTAAGTATGGTAGTTAATTTCTTTTTCTTTCATATCTTTTACCAGATATCTGTATGACTCTATAGATTTTACCATTACTCGAATTTGACCGTCTCGCAAAGCTTTATAACTAAATTCGGATTTATTAATAATAGTTTCGAAATACTTAATCATACCGATAATATCTCTAATAATTGCTACAATAATTGGTGGTGGTTTTGGTGTATTCTCTTCTATGTTTTGATCCATTATGTTATTGCTATCCGATTCGTCTTGTAGCCCGGCAAACATGTTTGTGCTGTTGGAATTGCTGCTGATGTTATTGTTGTTGAGTTGAGTTGTTGGAATAGAGTTATAGCTATCTGCTTAGTTTGTATTGTTGTTTGTTTTTGTTCGTTTTTTATCAATAATGGGAGAGCCTGATTGAGGTCTTTTATTAGTTACAGTTTGGCATTGCATTGTGTTATCACTTTCGTTTCTCAATTCATTAGCAGAACTGACATTTTGCATGCTCAAAGTGGTCATATTTGTTGAATTATTTAATAACTCAGCATTTAGGTTTGTTGTTTGTGTTAAAAGAGCTCTTGACTCATTATTAATTAATGTTGTTCTCTTCATCGAGTGACCTTGCTCGAAAGGTGAGCACTGGTCACTCATTTATGTATTCACGTGGTCGATTTAATTGATAAAGTTTTATGAATGGAGTTTCACTTTGAAAGAAGAGTTATCATTGAAGTAAAAACACAGGGAAATTGAAAACAATTTTCTTTGCAAATTGTTTATTGTTTTATTGTAATTTTTTTTTTTTTTTTAGGAATTACTTTTATTTATTCTCAAAAATAATAAGAAGTCTATTTAGCTTTTCTAATCCACATGTGCACTTGTTCACTCTCTTCACAAGACTTGCCAAATATTTATAATTATTTTTTTTTAATTACGTCTAACTGGAAGTTCAAATGGAACAGTCACAGTTCTTGTTTCACATTTTGATATTATATGTAAAATAGTAATAATTAACGCTATTATTAAAACTAAAGTTAGCGAAACGTGACCACTTATGTAATGAAAATTTAATATATTCATTTTAATTTAATATATTCTTATTTAAGGAGTTCTATTTCCTGTTTCAGATGTACAAAAGCTTGGGTATTGTTTATTAATGTTGAATCAAAGGGCTTTATTTGTTGTTCTGGGATATTTTCAATATCTTTAACCCAAGAAGAGGATAGCAATTCTTTATTAATTTCTGATTGTACGTTACTCCTTCATGTCGGGCTGCACATCCTTCTCTTATTGTCATTAAACCTTGATTAGGGATTTCTATATGCATTTGTTGATTGTTATCACATTCCAGATATTTCATTGCTTTGCTAAATAATTTATAAAGCCAACGATTTTGAGAAGACGATTTAATCCAAACATTTTCATTTGTAGAAGGTCTGAATTCACATGCTGCATTTTCTAACTGTTTCAAGGCTGCCACTTCAAATGAATTATCAGTCGGGACTTTGGGAATGATTCTCCGAGTTAGTAGAACATTTATCTAGATCTACCTGATTTATAAGTGAATATTGATTCATATCAAACTTGTATATTAAATATTCTGCTTTTATTTCTGGAATAATCATATTCTTCTTCTTTACTGGCGTAGACACCGCTTACGCGATTATAGCCGAGTTAACAACAGCGCGCCAGTCGTTTCTTCTTTTCGCAGCGTGACATCAATTGGATATTCCAAGCGAAGCGAGATCCTTCTCCACTTGGTCCTTCAACGGAGTTCCACCTCCTCTGCTTCCCCCGGCGGGTACAGCGTCGAATATTTTCAGAGCTGTAGTGTTCTCGTCCATTCGGACAACATGACCTAGCCAGCGTAGCCGCTGTCTTTAATTCGCTGAACTATGTCAATGTCGTCGTATATCTCGTACACCTCATCGTTAAATAGAATGCGATATTCGCCTTGGCCAACGCGAAAAGGGCCGTAAATCTTTCGCAGAATTTTTCTCTCCGAAACTCGCAACGTCAACTCATCAGGTGTTGTCATTGTCCAAGCCTCTGCACCATATAGTAGGGCTGAAGGGGCTTGCCTCAAAATACGAGGCGTTCCAGATGACGGTCATAACCGAGAATGCCCATCTTCGCGGTCAGGTAGATGACCTTAGGAGGAGTTGTGGGAGACCCTCCTCTTCGGCGCTGAGCAGGTCAATGCCGACTCCGTCGGCACCGATGCCTGCGCCTCCAGCATCTGTGCTGGAAGCAATCGCACCGGTGACGCCGAAGCCTGTGGAGACCTGGTCGGTCGTGGTCAGGAGTAAGGGGCCCGCAACTTTCTCTAAGGAAGTTATAAATAAAGTGGTCAAAGAGGTGGGTCCCTCACTTGGAGTGAGGGTCTACGAAGTGCGACCAATTAAGGGAGGTGGGGCGGTCATTCGCACGCCCTCTGTTTTGGAGAGGGAACGGGTGGTGAATAATAAGAAATTCGAGGAGGTGGGGTTGGACGTGACTGTCAACCGGAAGTTTGAGTCATCGGGTGATGTCAGTTGTCTGCCCTATCTATTGTGGCTGAGCGCGCCCTCGCCAGACACTGATGGGGGGATTATCCAGCTCAACTCTCAGGGCTCTTATGCCGTAATGTGCGTGTTGGGAGGTTGCATGGTTGAGGGTGGGTGCGGTATTGCTCTTCTCCAAGAGCCCTACGCCACCAACGGTGTGGTTCGGGGTCTTCCTGGGGGTTTTAAGGTCTTCACGGACCTTCGAGCTAACGCCGCAATAGTTGTGAAGAATCCACAACTACGAAATCGATTTCGTAGTTGTGGATTCTTCACAACTGGGTATATGTGTAGCTATAGAAGGGGAGTTCGGTAGGATGATTGTCGCTAGTTTATATTGTTAATACGAGTATAGCGAGCCTCTAGAGCCCTACCTGGTCTACATGGATAAGCAACTATTACTTGCGAGTAGTAGCCCATTTATCCTAGGGTTGGATGCGAATGCCTCGATGTGGTTTAGTAAGGTATCCCGGCATTCGTCTGGATACCAAAGCCACAGTCGAGGCGAAGCATTAAGCGAATGGGTGGTGGCTAATAGCCTCCACATTTTGAAAGAGCCGAGCGAAAGATGTACGTTCGATGGGCCTGGGGGCGTGAGCGACATTGACGTAATGCTTATGAATGAGGCAGCAGGTAAGGTCTTCACTGTTAGATGGGAGATTAAGGGAGGGTGAAATTGAGTGACCATAACTTGATACAAATTGTGGTTACCCCTCGATCCCCTCTCCCATCTTATGAGCGTCCGTTGCGGCGATGGCGTACTACTGGTACTGACTGAACCAATATGGACTCGCGGTTAGGGAAGCGGTATTTGTTTAAATGAGTTAAGCATCCACCCCCTCTACTCGGTAAAAGTGGCTCATCCTAATAACAGAGCTCAATCCACCACAGCTGATGACACTAGAACAGCATAACTCAACACATCTACGCCAACCCACGTAACAAAAAGGATGGGCAAAGGGAAAGCAGGCTCAATTCGTTCCTCACTTTCCGACCATCAACTTTCGTTCGACACGCTGCGCACATTAACATACCGTCACCGTCCTCGCGCGCTGGAGTTAACTATTAACTACCCAGTTCGGCCTCGATTCGCGGAACCCCGATCGCCAGTTCCGGCAAAACATTATTGTTATAAAATCTTTATAAAATATAAATTTATTTTATAAATAAAGTGGTTAAAAAACCTAAGTGTATAAAGTGTTTTTTTATTTTAATTAAAGCAGTAGTTGGATAAAATTAAATCTGCTAATGTAAGTGATTTATCACAAAATTTAAATACTGAATTGGGCAACCAATTAACTATGGTCCTTCGAGCCTTAACGAAAGGCACCTTCGGTTTGACACAGTTAAATTAAAAACAATAAAAATTAAAATAAATTAATATAATAACAATAATAACCAAAGTTCGTGCCAAAAAACAAACAAAGTGCGAGAACATAATGCAGTGACACACAAAAAAACATATGTATGTGCTTACATACAACATATATATACAAACAAACAACAACATAAAAGGGTGCAGTGCAAAAACAAAAAAATGGTGCAGTGACCCAACCATAAAAAAAATAAAAACAAAATAATTAGGAAAATTAAAATATAAATAACAGCTCCAACAAAAAACAAAAAAATAAGAAGAGAGAGAATATTAGGCGCGAAACCTAAACACGAAACATAAATCGGCGCAAAGTCTAAAAATACAATAAAATTCAACAAGAATCCACAAAAACGGATCAAACGGGCGCGACCAATTAAAACAAATATACAAACAAACAAAAAAGGACGAGAAGGTAGGTGGAGCACAGGAGGAGAAACGAAGAAGCCAGCCAGTTGGAAGACTAGAAGAACAAAATTGGCGGGAGAGACATAAATACATATGTATACACATAAGGTCAAAATAATAAGCGCACTTTACACCCTGCAAAGCATAAGAAATACCAAGTGAGCGTATTATGTCCTTTATTTATACAGGGTAGGCCATTTAAAGTTGACCCATCTGGCAACGCTGTAACTTTTAACAGCGCTGACAAATCGGCTAATGTCATACCGCGTTAGAAGCGTCATTCGAAGACAATTTATACCATGGAACAGTACACTCCAAAAGAACGCGCTGAAATTGTTCAGCTTTATATTCAAAATAACTTTTCAATTGTGTTAACTCAACGTGCGTTTCGCAAAAAAAATAAAGTGAAAAGTGCTCCAGTTAAGAACACAATTAAGTCTTCATACGCAAAATTTGTGAACACCGGTAATCTCAGTAATGCCAGTCATGCATCCAGACAACGCACAAGACGTTCTGATGAAAATATGATCATCGGACCGTATTTTTTCGAAGACGATGATGGAGCCACGACAACAGTCAATGGTGAGCGTTATCGAGCCATGATAACGGATTTTGTGATACCCATTATTCGCGAAAATGACATGGATAACTTCTGGTTTCAACAGGACGGGGCTACATGCCATACAGCTCGACCAACAATCAATTTATTGCGACCATTTTTCCCCGGGCGATTGATATCGAAAAATGGTGATGTTGACTGGCCACCGAGATCACCAGATTTGACGCCACCAGACTTTTATTTGTGGGGTTATGTGAAATCCAAGGTATACGCTAATAAGCCAAAGACCTTAGCTCAACTGAAAGCCAACATTCGACGTGAAACAGCCGCCATATCATCCGAAACATTGGCCAAAGTCATGGAAAATGTCGAAAAAAGAGTGCATTTAGCTGTCAAAGCTAAAGGTGCCCATTTACGCGATCTAATTTTTAAATATTAGCTGAAACAAATCCCCTTGGACCAAAATAAATTATTTTTGAAATGAACAAAAAACATTGTTTTCTTTTGTTCTTTTTTTTTAGAAACAAATGGGTCAACTTTAAATCGCCTACCCTGTATAACATATGCACATACATACATATCTATGTACTTATATGCCTAAAATTACAGACGTACTTATCATTATACCTGTAATTAAAATTCTAATAATAAAATTTTACCAAACACGGAAAAATATATCAAAATATTCATATATAGAATTATTGAAGCTCAAAAACATAGAAAAATTTAAGCAAGTACTTGCAATATTTTTCGACAATACTCTTTATGCTAAATAAAGCATTAACTAGGAGTGAGTCAAAACAATTGCAAAAAGAAATAATTAAAAATATAAAAACAGAAACAAAATATATATGACCTACTCGGTTATACATATATGAACATATATCTATATTGCATATTAGACGCCGGGTTTAATACATAAGAGCAGAACGAAAAAAAAAGGAAAAAAACATTTTTTCAATTCCGTTTTAAATCTCGCTCTCTTTTTTTCAAACAAATATATTTACATTTATGTATATACCAATACACGGCAAAGAATCTGCCTGTGACACATATTAAAACAAACAAATTTCCAAAGTCCAGATTGGCAACTATACGGCAATACCTCTTGTTCTTTGGCAAACAAAAACAAGCAGGATTGCGTACAAAAAGCGAATTGATCTCTCTAACGAGCTCTCAATTGCTTAAGAACAAAAACAAACCAAACAGAATTACAAAACATTACAGCTTATTCCTTGCCAGCATATAAAATTTTAGTACATTAGCACAAACAATTCGTACATACTTAGTCACAAAGCGAATTGATCTCTATAACGAGCTCTTAATCGCACAAAGCATAAGTACATACATACATATGTATATACAAGTCCGAGTATTAAGGTGTACCTAAATACAAAATTTCGGAATCAAATAATCATAAACGCGTCGTGCGATTTCAACCAAACTTACACGCTACGTAGGCAGTGGCCCATATATGGTTTATATGAAGTTTGGTTGAAATCCGATAACGCATGTGTGTGCGATGCGTATGTGAAGTGAGTGTGTTTTTGCCGCAGGCGTTTTTTGTACCGCATACAGCATTCATTAGTATTGAATACGAGTACATTTTGGTCGTTTGTGTATTGGAGACCATTGCACGGAGTGATGCAAATAGCAATTTGTTATCATTTCTCTTTTCTCTTTGGACGTCATTGGTGATTGATCTTATCGTAATCGGTTTTTGAAAATATTAATTTCTTCGCATTTTTTGGTGAGTATTTTGATAAAAATAAATTAATTTTCGTTCTAATCATCGTTTTAATTTGAATATTTTGTTAAACAATATTTAAAAAAAAACAATGATTACTGAGATAAAAATCGATTGTTTTGCTAAACAAGTGTTCTGATTGTTACAAACGACATAATCACAAGTTTGATATTTTGTGAAAAAAATTAAAAAATTGAGTGATTTTTTTTTTTTTTTTTAATGTCCGATCAGTGAGGTAGATCAGCAGATTTTCATGTCTTTTCGTCACTTTTTGGAGCTTTTCGAGTGCAGACGATCTCGAACGTTTCATTTTCGCTTCCGAACGGTAAGACAAAAATTATTTCGATTTTTTGGCCAATTTTTAATTGAATTTTGACACATTTTCAGCTTTTCGAGTCCAGAATTTGCTGGATTTCATCAATTTATTACTGAAGTTCTTTATTATCTTTAGTTTAGTTTCTTCTAAAAATGCCACGAAAAGCAAGAGCTGACATTGGACGTCGGTCGCGTAGAACGCAAAATAGATCAAACGAAAGGGAAAATCAATCGCAAGAACAGCGGAGAACAAGAGATTGCAAATACAAGGGAACGTGTTGCAAGATCGGTTTCAGATCGTAGGCCGACAAGTATTAATCAAAATTTTCGAAGGCGTGCCGCACAAATTTACGTTCATGTTGTTTGTTGTTGTTGGTGCTAGATTTAGATATAATCACGCAATTGATTACAGTTTGCATAAGTTTGTGGTTATGCACATAGAATTATGATGCGACAAAATCAGGAAAATCATATTTTGAAATGTCGTAGACATGTATGCAAAGATAGAAACAGAGCGTTTGAACTTTATTCAATTCAATCAACGGAAGTTGCGATCAGAAGAGTATATACATCTCCGCGAAGCAATCAATAATGATGGAAATGTTGACAATGTTGGACAAGTTGTTATTTTACCAGCAAGCTAATTCGAGCTTTCAACCTAAACGGACGTGTTTTCATGCGCTCCGTAGAAATTTTCGAAAAAAAACAAAAATAAAACAAAATAAACAAAAATTAAAAAAAGTGCATTCAGTGCAAACGTTAGGCAATAACGCCGAAAGTACAAATCAAAACATAAACAACCACAGACTGTTTATAAACAAGAAACATAACAAAATAACAAATAAAAAGTGTGAAATAAAACAAAAAATACAAAAGCATGAGCGCAGCGCAGCCCCACCAACAAGGCCGTAGGCATTCTCTGAATGCCTACTTCAGCTTTGTCGAGCCTGCGAGTTCAGCTCCTACCAACAAACAAAGCAACGGTGAGAAGGATGAGTCATCGCAGCGACCAACTGAGCCGCACCATAAGCAGAGCTTACAAAAAACTAAAGCAGGAGAGAACGGCAGTCAACAACGGCCAGCAGCAAACATGATCACACCAACTAAACAAGTACCAGCAAGTACGCAGGCAGCGAAGAACAACATAAAGCAAGGTGAGAATGTACCAATAAAAAAAGGCCAGTCTGTACAAACTGGCATTGACCGCTACATTAACATAAAAAGGAAATTAAGTCCTTCAAAGTCAGCGGTCAATCCCAAGAAATTCCAAGGCGGTACACCAATTAAGAATAAACCGGAAGTTTTAAATGGCAATAGGTTTGCCTTACTAAGCAATGGAACAGACGACGATGCCAAGGGTACCACCACAGTCGTTAATGCCAAACCACCACCAATATATTTGCGCGAACGTAGCAGTAATGCTCTCGTTGCTGAAATAAGTAAAATTGTAGGTACTAACAATTTCCATATAGTGCCTTTGAAAAAAGGCAATATAGATGAAACAAAAATTCAGTCCTACACTGAAAAAAGTTTTATGGACATAGTTAAATTTTTGTCAAATAAAAACAAAAATTATTATTCGTATCAACTGAAGAGCTCTAAGGGCCTAGTTGTTGTAATCAAGGGTATAGAGTCCGCCGTAGACTCCAGTGAAGTCAAAGAAGCATTGGAAGAATGTGGTTTTGGAATTAAAACAGTTGTAAATAAATTTAATAGAAACAAAATACCATAGCCAATGTTTAAAATTGAATTGCTGCCGAATTCGAATCAACTTAAAAAAAATGAGACCCATCCCATTTATAATTTGAAATATTTGCTCTACTCTACGATGCAAGCAACTGTGGAAGAACCACATAAAAGAAACGGTCCGGTACAATGTACTAACTGCCAAGAATATGGGCATACTAAATCATACTGCACTCTACGCAGTGTTTGTGTGGTATGTGGTGATTTACATCCCACTTCTAAATGCACCCTTAAGAAAGAAGAGTTAAATAAAAAATGCAGCAATTGCGGAGGGAATCACACTGCTAACTACAGAGGTTGCCCTGTATATAAATATCTGAAATCTAAGTTGTCACAGGGAATTCAAGCACGTCGTAACCAAATGTTACAAACGCCCCGTAATGAAATTATAGCAACCTCAGAAAAAAGTACAAATCCTATTACTTCTAACAATAACAATATGCAAGGAAGCTATGCAAATGTGGTAAAAGGCAACACTGTGCAAATGCAACTGCCGCAAAATCCTCCAAATGGAGGTATTGAAACTATGATTATAAATCTTACACAGTGTATGACACAATTTAAGTCTACCATGCAAAAAATGATCCAAGATTTAATAAAATCACAAAATCAAATGCTGCAAAATTTATTAAGTAAAAAATGAGCTTACTAAATATCTGTATATGGAATGCTAACGGTGTTAACCAACATAAATTAGAGATTATCAGATTTCTGTCTGAAAAGAATATAGATGTAATGCTTATTTCAGAAACTCATCTAACAAATAAAAATAATTTCAACATACCGGGATTTAGACTATATGTTACAAATCATCCGGATGGAAAAGCGTATGGTGGCACAGCAGTGTTGATTAGAAATCGTTTAAACCACTATGCTCTAGAATCTTATGCTACACCACAGTTACAAGCTACAACAATATCACTAAAAAATCGGGGTTGTGACTTAAACCTTGCGGCTATATACTGTCCACCTCGTTTTAAAATTACAGAAATCGAATTTAAAGACTTTTTTGGAACACTAGGTCAAAGATTTCTAGCAGGTGGAGATTACAACGCAAAACACACGTACTAGGGCTCACGTATTATTAATCCGAAAGGGCGACAGCTGTATCAAACTGTCATAAATAGGCACAATAACCTTGAAATAATATCTCCTGGTAAGCCGACATATTGGTCTAGTTATCGGAAGAAAATACCAGATTTAATTGATTTTGCTGTAATCAAAAATGTAGATAAATCGCACATAACAGCAGATACATGTACTGATCTATCTTCTGATCACTCTCCGGTACTAATAAAATTATGTGAACAACCCATAATCGTTAATCCAAAAGCGGGTCTAACTTCTTATAAAACAAATTGGCTAAAATATAAAAAATACGTCAGTAGCCACATTAATATTGAGTACAAAATAAATACAGGAAGAGATATTGACGAAAGTATAAGAGAAGTCAATGATATAATAACCAGCGCAGCTGTCTTAGCAACACCAAACAAAAGCTATAAGCCGCTTGGTTTCAGAAAAATCTCTAATAGAGAAATAGAAATGCTTGTAAATGTAAAAAGGCGTGCAAGATGCGAATGGCAGATAAATCGTTCCCCTTCCACTCAGCTTCAATTAAAATCTGCTGTACGTAAATTAAAAAAAGCGCTTAAACGTGAGGAAGAATTGAACACCGAAATGTATATAAAGAATCTGTGTCCGAATTCAAACAAGCGAAATTCCCTTTGGAAAGCCCAAAAGTCCATGAAGCCACCAACTGACTCCAACATGCCTATACGAGACTTGGGAGGAAACTGGGCTCGAAGTGACGAGGAAAAGGCTAATTGCTTTGCTAGAAAAGGTATTTCAACCCAATTTGCCAAAGAACAACTTTAGGCTGTCAATCTTATCCAACACAGCTAAAGAGACGCTCAAGCCTCTTATAACTTCACCTTCTGAAATCTTTGGTATCATCAAAGAACTTAATCCAAAAAAGTCGTCGGGGCATGATAAAATTTCCCCAAAAATGCTAATTGAATTACCAATTATTGCTATAGAGGTGCTCTCTTTGCTCTTCAATGAAATACTTAGTTTCGGATACTATCCAATTTCATGGAAAAAGTCGCAGATTATCTTGATAGATAAACCTGGGAAAGACTTAACACAGCCGTCTTCATACAGACCAATCAGTCTTCTACCCTGTCTTTCAAAAGTATTTGAAAAAGTATTACTATCAAAGATGTCTCTATTCCTCCACGAAAATAACACAATACCAATGCATCAATTCGGATTTCGTGCGAAACATGGCACAATAGAGCAAGTAAATAGAATTACTAACGAGATAAGGAAAGCATTTGAGCACAGGGAGTACTGTTCAGCAATATTTAGATGTAGCTCAGGCGTTTGATAAGGTGTGGCACGAAGGTCTTTTATATAAGATTAAAAAAATTCTACCTTTAGAATTGTATAGAACCTGGAGTCTTATTTAAAAAATAGAAAATTTATGGTAAAAGTGGGAGATTTCATATCTGATGAACGTCAGATAAGGGCTGGTGTACCCCAGGGCAGTGTTTTAGGCCCAACACTATTTATCATATATGCAGCAGATCTTCCAACAGCTAACAATGTATTAACTTCAACTTTTGCGGACGATACAGCAATAGTGGGCCGTAACAAATGCCACATTTTAGCATCAAGAATATTAACGGAGCATTTAAGTTCTGTCGAAGAATGGCTAGCGAACTGGCGTATAAATGTGAATGAACAGAAGTGTAAGCACATTACATTCTCGCTAAGACCAAAGATGTGCCCGGCAGTAAAAATAAACAATATCTTAGTACCCCAAGCGAACGAATAGTAGAATAACATGTAGGAAGATTAGAGTTGCAAATTTAAATTGGCTTTTAAATAAAAACTCCAAACTTAGCATAGACAACAAAGTGCTCTTATATAATGCGGTCATAAAGCCGATTTGGATGTATGGCATTCAACTGTGGGGTACGACCTGTGCAACTAATATTGATCTAATACAAAGGTTCCAATCAAAAATGCTTAGAACAATCACGTGTTCACCATGGTACATGCGTAACGAAAATATCCATAAAGACCTTGGTATTCCTGTGGTAAAAAAAGAAGTAGAAGACTGCAGAACTAAATATATATCTAAACTCCGAGATCACCCAAACCCTTTGGCTAATGCTTTGGTACATTCCTGCGATCAAACACGACTTAAAAGAAGAGATATGGCTGCGTATTGAAGAGCGACGTAACACCAAAACAGCTCGATCACTTGCTGGAGTCTGTCTAGTTTTTAAATAGATTTAAGATTTTATTACTTATTGTTAGGCTTTAAGAAAAAGCAGATACAATAAATAAAATTATTTTGAAAAAAAAAAAAAAAGTTACACAGGCAGTCCAAGGCACATGCATGAATATGCACAAGATGCTATTTGCTATGTTCGTTTGTATGGTCGAGCAGATTTGTTTATTACATTTACATGTAATCCACAATGGGACGAAATCAAGCAATATTTATTTGTAGGGCAATCTTCTACAGACCGTCATGACATAACTGGACGAGTATTTAGACAGAAGCTGAAGTCATTGATAGATTTTATTGTTTAACATCAAGTTTTCGGCGAAGTTCGATGTTGGATGTATTCGGTGGAATGGCAAAAGAGAGGATTACCGCATACCCATATTTTGGTACGGTTAGTCAACAAAATAACAAGCGATCAAATATATGACATCATCTCAGCAGAAATTCCTGAACAGGATGCAGGTTTATTTGATGTTGTTACAAAAAGTATGATTCATAGGCCATGTGGTGTTCTAAATATTAATTGGCCATGTATGAAAGGTGGGAAATGCACGAAGCGGTATCCCAGAGATTTGATTTCCGAGACAATTATTGGAAAATATGGTTACCCATTGTATCGCCAACGCTCAACGGATGATAATGGCAAATCAATAAGTCTACGAGTCAATAATCTAGATGCTAATTTGCTAAAACATTGCTTTATTCACAAGTACCAACATATTACACTTGGAATGCATCTGGAAAGAAATGGAAATGGAAATGGTTATGCTGGCATTTTTGAAAGTGATGCCATTGGACGTCTCTACACAGTGCATCCCAGTCATGTTGAATGTTTTTATTTGCATCTATTATTGATTTATGTTCGTGGGCCTACATCCTTTTTGAGTTTGAAAAGAGGTAACGGGGTCACACTTTTCGTCAAGCATGTCAGGAATTGCATGTACTGGAAAAATTATAGTCAGTGGGATGCGACATTTGGGGATGCATCAGCAACAGGTTCTCCTCATCAAATACGAACATTATTTGCTATTATTATTGCAACATGTTTTCCATCTGATCCACTGCAATTATGGGAAAATTTTAAGGATTTTATAACCGAAGACATTTTGCATCGAATGCGCCGAATTGCAGGAAATAACTATTTAATGATTACACTTGAAATGTTTAATGAGGCATTGATTATCATTGAAGATATTTGTTTGGTAATTGCAAATAAAGCAATGACACAATTGGGTTTGGTAGCTCCAAATCGACCAATGCATGATGCATTCAATCAAGAAATAAATCGTGAAGAACAATATGATTTGAATGAGTTGACCACATTTATAGGGTGATTTTTTAAGAGCTTGATAACTTTTTTTTAAAAACAAACGCATAAAATTTGCAAAATCTCATCGGTTCTTTATTTGAAACGTTAGATTGGTTCATGACATTTACTTTTTGAAGATAATTTCATTTAAATGTTGACCGCGGCTGCGTCTTAGGTGGTCCATTCGGAAAGTCCAATTTTGGGCAACTTTTTCGAGCATTTCGGCCGGAATAGCCCGAATTTCTTCGGAAATGTTGTCTTCCAAAGCTGGAATAGTTGCTGGCTTATTTCTGTAGACTTTAGACTTGACGTAGCCCCACAAAAAATAGTCTAAAGGCGTTAAATCGCATGATCTTGGTGGCCAACTTACGGGTCCATTTCTTGAGATGAATTGTTGTCCGAAGTTTTCCCTCAAAATGGCCATAGAATCGCGAGCTGTGTGGCATGTAGCGCCATCTTGTTGAAACCACATGTCAACCAAGTTCAGTTCTTCCATTTTTGGCAACAAAAAGTTTGTTAGCATCGAACGATAGCGATCGCCATTCACCGTAACGTTGCGTCCAACAGCATCTTTGAAAAAATACGGTCCAATGATTCCACCAGCGTACAAACCACACCAAACAGTGCATTTTTCGGGATGCATGGGCAGTTCTTGAACGGCTTCTGGTTGCTCTTCACCCCAAATGCGGCAATTTTGCTTATTTACGTAGCCATTCAACCAGAAATGAGCCTCATCGCTGAACAAAACACGCGCGCGAAACACATTTCGAACCGAACACTGATTTTGGTAATAAAATTCAATGATTTGCAAGCGTTGCTCGTTAGTAAGTCTATTCATGATGAAATGTCAAAGCATACTGAGCATCTTTCTCTTTGACACCATGTCTGAAATCCCACGTGATCTGTCAAATACTAATGCATGAAAATCCTAACCTCAAAAAAATCACCCGTTATAAACTTGAATTTGCGTAAATTGAATTCAGAACAGAGACACACATGTGATACCATAATGGAATCAGTACGAAACGAAACTGGAGGAATGTTTTTTTTTTTAGACGCTCCAGAAAGAACTGGCAAAACATTTCTGATTTCCTTGCTATTAGCGACTATAAGATCACAGAGTAATATAGCATTGGCACTTGCATCATCTGGAATAGCAGCGACCTTATTAGATGGTGGTCGGACAGGCCATTCTGCACTTAAATTACCACTGAATATGAATGTAAATGAAAATCCCACTTGTAATGTTTTCAAAAATTCGGGAATGGGCAAAGTCTGCAACAATGCAAATTAAAAGTGTGGGATGAATGTACAATGGCCCATAAGAAATCAGTGGAAGCGTTAGACAGGACATTGCAAGACTTGCGTACTAATGATCAACAGATGTTTGGTGGCGCTTTGATTCTGTTGGCTGGTGATTTTCGTCAGACTTTGCCTGTGATTCCCCGTTCAACACCGGCAGATGAATTAAAAGCATGTTTAAAATCATCTTATTTATGGAGACATGTAAAAATACTCAATTTGACTACAAATGTGCGAGTACAAATTCAAAACGATCCAACGGCCGACACATTTTCAAGGCAACTGTTGGCAATAGGCAATGGTCAACTTGCTGGTGATCGTGAAACTGGCTTAATCACTTTAACAGATAACTTTTGTAATATTGCACCAACAAAAGAAGAATTGGTGTCAAGTGTTTTTCCAAATATTGCAGAAAATTATCGCAATCATAATTGGTTGGCTGAAAGAGCTATACTGGCCGCTAAGAATAAAGACGTTGGTCAAACGAATGCAGACATTTTAATCCATGTTCCTGGCGAGGTTGTGACATATCAATCAGTTGGCACGGTTATGAATCAAGACGACGCTGTTAATTATCCGACAGAATTTTTGAATTCCTTAGATTTACCCGGATTTCCACCTCATCGTTTACAATTGAAAGTGGGTGCTCCCATTATTATGCTTCGAAATATAAATCAATCACGATTATGCAATGGGACAAGATTAGCGGTTAAAAAAGTCATGAACAATTTTATCGAAGCAACAATTTTAAAGGGGAAGTTTAAAGGTGAAGATGTATTGATTCCACGCATTCCAATGATTCCATCAGATTTACTTTTTGAATTCAAAAGACTACAGTTTCCAGTACGTCTTGCATTTCCTATTACAATAAATAAAGCGGGAGGGCAATCGTTGGAATTCTGTGGAATTGATTTAGAATATCCTTGCTTTTCGCACGGCCAGTTATATGTTTCGTGTTCACGTGTTGGCAAGCCTTCAGTTCTCTTTATCTACACAACAACTCATGGCAAAACCAAAAATGTTTCTCCGAAAGAGCTCTAAGATAGTTTAAGTAATACATACTCTAAGATCGTAAGAAACTCGAATTAAAAGTTGAATAATAGGGAACGAAACCATCTTTATTAAAAACAAATGTGTTTCTTTTCTTATTTTGTTTTGCCGTGCGAAGCAGGCACCGGGCCCGCTTCTTCTTAATTGGCGTAGACACCGCTTACGCGATTATAGCCGAGTTAACAACCGCGCGCCAGTCGTTTCTTCTTTTCGCTACGTGGCGCCAATTGGATATTCCAAGCGAAGCCAGGTCCTTCTCCACTTGGTCCTTCCAACGGAGTGGAGGTCTTCCTCTTCCTCTGCTTCCCCCGGCGGGTACTGCGTTGAATACTTTCAGAGCTGGAGTGTTTTCGACCACCCAGACAACATGACCTAGCCAGCGTAGCCGCTGTCTTTTAATTCGTTGAACTATGTCAATGTCGTCGTATCTCTCGTACAGCTCATCGTTCCATCGAATGCGATATTCGCCGTGGCCAACGCGCAAAGGACCATAAATCTTTCTCAGAATTTTTCTCTCGAAAACTCGCAACGTCGACTCATCGGTTGTTGACATCGTCCAAGCCTCTGCACCATATAGCAGGACGGGAATTATGAGAGACTTATAGAGTTTGGTTTTTGTCTGTCGAGAGAGGACTTTGCTTCTCAATTGCCTACTCAGTCCGAAGTAGCACCTGTTGGCAAGAGTTATCCTGCGTTGGATTTCTAGGCTGACATTGTTGGTGGTGTTTACGCTGGTTCCAAGATAGACGAAATTATCTACAACTTCAAAGTTATGACTGTCAACAGTGACGTGAGTGCCAAGTCGCGAGTGCGACGACTGTTTGTTTGATGACAGGAGATATTTCGTCTTACCCTCGTTCACTGCCAGACCCATTCGTTTTGCTTCCTTGTCCAGCCTGGAGAAAGCAGAACTAACGGCGCGGGTGTTGAGGCCGATGATATCAATATCATCGGCATACGCCAGCGGCTGTACACTCTTATAGAAGATTGTACCTGCTCGATTAAGTTCTGCAGCTCGAACTATTTTCTCCAGCAGCAGATTGAAAAAGTCGCACGATAGGGAGTCGCCTTGTCTGAAACCTCGTTTGGTATCGAACGGCTCGGAGAGGTTCTTCCCGATCCTGACGGAGCTTTTGGTGCCGCTCAACGTCAGTTTACACAGCCGTATCAGTTCTGCGGGGATACCAAATTCAGACATCGCGGCATAAAGGCAGCTCCTTTTCGTGCTGTCGAAAGCAGCTTTGAAATCGACGAAGAGGTGGTGTGTGTCGATTCTCCTTTCACGGGTCTTTTCCAAGATTTGGCGCATGGTGAATATC
The DNA here is from genome assembly GCF_023373825.1 of Bactrocera dorsalis. Classification (NCBI taxonomy): domain Eukaryota; kingdom Metazoa; phylum Arthropoda; class Insecta; order Diptera; family Tephritidae; genus Bactrocera; species Bactrocera dorsalis. The sequence continues at coordinate 11,474,111 of NC_064308.1, read as the reverse complement.
TGGTCGGTTGTTGATTTACCAGGTCTGAAGCCACACTGATAAGGTCAAATCAGCTTGTTGACGGTGGGCTTTAATCTTTCACACAATACGCTCGATAGAACCTTATATGCGATGTTGAGGAGGCTTATCCCACGGTAGTTGGTACAGATTGTGGGGTCTCCTTTTTTATGGATTGGGCATAGCACACTTAAATTCCAGTCGTTGGGCATGCTTTCGTCCGACCATATTTTACAAAGAAGCTGATGCATGCTCCTTATCAGTTCTTCGCCGCCGTGTTTGAATAGCTCGGCCGGCAATCCATCGGCCCCTGCCGCTTTGTTGTTCTTCAGGCGGGTGATTGCTATTCGAACTTCTTCATGGTCGGGTAATGGAACGTCTGCTCCATCGTCATCGATTGGGGAATCGGGTTCGCCTTCTCCCGGTGTTGTGCTTTCACTGCCATTCAGCAGGCTGGAGAAGTGTTCCCTCCATAATTTAAGTATGCTCTGGGCATCAGTAACTAGATCACCTTTGGGGGTTCTACAAGAGTATGCTCCGGTCTTGAAACCTTCTGTAAGCCGCCGCATCTTTTCGTAGAATTTTCGAGCATTACCCCTGTCGGCCAGCTTATCGAGCTGTTCGTACTCACGCATTTCGGCCTCTTTCTTCTTCTGTCTGCAAATGCGTCTCGCTTCCCTCTTCAACTCTCGGTATCTATCCCATCCCGCACGTGTTGTGGTCGATCGTAACGTTGCGAGGTAGGCAGCCTGTTTTCTCTCCGCTGCGACACGGCACTCCTCGTCGTACCAGCTGTTCTTTTGCACTTTCCGAAAACCAATGGTTTCGGTTGCAGCTGTACGTAAGGAGTTTGAAATGCCGTCCACAGTTCCCTTATACCGAATTGTTGATGAGTGCTCTCAGAGAGCAGGAGTGCAAGCCGAGTAGGAAAACGTTCGGCTGTCTGTTGTGATTGCAGCTTCTCGACGTCGAACCTTCCTTGTGTTTTTTGGCGTGCGTTTTTTGCTGCACAGAGGCGGGTGCGAATTTTGGCTGCAACAATATAGTGGTCCGAGTCGATCTTAGGACCTCGGAGCGCACGCACATCTAAAACACTGGAGACGTGTCTTCCGTCTATCACAACATGATCGATCTGGTTGGTGGTTTTTCGATCCGGAGACAGCCAGGTAGCTTGATGTATCTTCTTATGCTGGAATCTAGTACTACAGATAACCATATTTCGGGCCCCGGCGAAGTCGATCAGCCTCAACCCATTTGGGGATGTTTCGTCGTGGAGGCTGAATTTACCGACCGTAGTGCCAAAGATACCTTCTTTGCCCACCCTGGCGTTAAAGTCGCCAAGCACGATTTTGACATCGTGGCGGGGGCATCTCTCATAAGTGCGCTCCAAGCACTCATAAAAGGCATCTTTGGTCACATCGTCCTTCTCTTCCGTCGGGGCGTGGGCGCAAATCAGCGATATGTTGAAGAACCTCGCTTTGATGCGGATTGTGGCTAGACGTTCATTCACCGCAGTGAATGATAGTACTCGGCGACGGAATCTCTCTCCCACCACGAATCCAACACCAAACTTGCGCTCCTTTATATGGCCACTGTAGTAAATGTCACAAGGACCTACTTGTCTCTGTCCTTGTCCCGTCCATCGCATTTCTTGGACGGCGGTGAGCGGGCGGTCAGCCTTTATTTTCACGAGGACATCAACCAGCTGGGCAGCGGCACCTTCCCAATTAAGGGACCGGACATTCCAGGTACATGCCCTTATGAAGAATGGGCGTCCTTCCGGGACATGTTCACGGCCGTGTACATAAACCATCCTCAATTATCACAAGCGCAAAAATTGTATCACCTCAGATACAAAACTAAAGGTCAAGCAGGCATAATAGTAAAACAGTTCGCTCTCAATGACGAAAATTTCAATTTTGCTTGGGAAGCTCTTAAAGCATGTTATGAAAAGGAACGAATATTGGTCGATAAGCAAGTAACGACAGTATTAAACTTGCCTGAAATCAAGAAAGAAACAAGTGAAGAATTTGTAACACTACAATCCACTGTTTCTAATTGTTTGTCGGTTCTATCGACACTAAGCATTCCAACAGACAGCTGGGACCCAATTCTGGTAAACATTTGCACCGCCGCATTACCAGAAAAGTCGTTACTTCTGTGGGAGCAATCGCTCTCATCACGAAAAAAGTGCCCAACGTGGCAACAAATGAAAGATTTTCTCACCACCCAATATGAAATTGAAAAAAATAATCAAGAAAAAGAACATTAAACACGACCAGAACGGAAGCTTAAATAGAGCCCAGGCTAGAAGTAAAAACAAATCAAACATAATTTTTAACAAAACACAAACGTTCACATCAGAACAGAGAAAACATACGTCGCCTGTTGGCCAGCTTATCAAGGTCTTCGTTCTCACACATTTCGGTCTCTTTCTTTTTCTATCTGCAATTGCGTCTCGCTTCCCTCTTCAACTCTCGGTATCTATTCCATTCCGCATGTGTTGCGGTCGATCGTAACGTTGCGAGGTAGGCAGCCTGTTTTCTCTCCGCTGCGACACGGCACTCCTCGTCGTACCAGGTGTTCTTTTTCGCTTTCCGAAAACCAATAGTTTCGGTTGCAGCTTTACGTAAGGCGTTTGAAATGCCGTCCCTCAGTTCCCTTATACCGAGTTGTTGACGAATGCTCCCAGAGAGCAGGAGTGCAAGCCGAGTAGAAAATCGTTCGGCTGTCTGTGGTGATTGCAGGTTCTCGACGTCGAACCCCGACGCCAACAAGAAAGTGGTCCGAGTCGATGTTAGGACCTCGGAGCGCACGCACGTCTGAAACACTGGAGATGTGTCTTCCGTCTATCACAACATGATCGATTTGGTGGGTGACTTTTTGATCCGGAGGCAGCCAGGTAGCTTGATGAATCTTCTTACGCTGTCGATCAACCTCAACCCATTTGGGGATGTTTCCTCGTGGAGGCTAAATTTATCGACCGTAGTGCCAAAGATACCTTCTTTGCCCACCCTGGCGTTTAAGTCGGCGAGCACAATTTTGACATCGTGGCGAGGGCAGCTCTCATAAGTGCGCTCCAAGCTCTCACAAAAGGCATCTTTGATCACATCGTCCTTCTTTTCCGTCGGGGCGTCGGCGCAAATCAGCGGTATGTTGAAGAACCTCATTTTGATGCGGATTGTGGCTAGACGTTCATTCTCCGAAGTGAATGATAGTACTCGGCGACGGAGTCTTTTTCCCAACACGAATCTCACACCAAACTTGCGCTCCTTTATATGGCCACTATAGTAAATGCCACAAGGACCTACTCGTCTCTATCCTTGCCCCGCCCATCGCATTTCTTGGACGGCGGTGATGTCAGTCTTTATTTTCACGGGAACATCAACCAGCTGGACAGCGGCAACTTCCCAATTAAGGGACCGGACATTTTAGGTGCTTGCCCTCAATTTGTAGTCCTTATTTCGTTTTCCATGGTCGTCATCAAAAGGGGGGTCTCTCATCCGAGGCTGGTTGTTAATTTTCATTGGGAGTGTTTTTTTACGTGGCGGGTCCCAAACTCAGTGCACAAACTTTGCAGGGGATATTTCGCCATCTCACTTTAGCTCGCCTTCAAACGGATCTTCTTAGGCTGGGCAGAGGATACTTGGTCAAAGACCGGAACTCGTGAGCTGCTTGAGTCATATGTAAAAGAATTATTTCTGGCCACTCCCAAGTGAATGGTGATCAAAGAGCTTTCTTCACTTGCGTGACCTTCTACACATGACTCCATCCTCCAGCCAAGCCAAGCACACACTTCTGCAAATAACGCCAGAGGGGTGTGGCAAAGGCAAGGAAATCTCGTCCCAGAGGATGGAAAAGATAGGACAGCACTACCAAAACAGTTAAATTCACGAAGAAAATTAAGGTCACCCTCGGAAGCAAGGATGACTGGAACGACTCCAATCTTGAGTTGATGCAGAGGAACAGTACGTTGAGGTGGTACACCGACGGCTAAAAATGTCCGACGGAATCGGTGCAGGGATCTCGGGTCCACGCACCAAGCTCTGCATACGCATGGGAGGGTTTCCGACCATTTTCCAGGCAGAAGTCTTTGCCATAAGGCGGTGCATAAATATAAACCTCCATCGAAACTATCACAATGAGCGATAGTCAAGCGGCTTTAAAAGCGATGTCCTTCTACAAGATAAAATCGCTAATAGTGCAGAGAACGGCTGAACAGCCTTGCGGAACGGAACCAGGTGCACCTAATCTGGGTGCCTGGTCACAGAGGTATAGTCGGTAACGAACTGGCTGTTGAGCTCGCTCCACAGCCTCCACCAAAGTGGTAGGACCGGAACGCTTTACTGGGGTGGGTTCCCATACCACAAAGGAGCTACTGGGCAAGTAAGAAGGAGTGGGTAGGGAAGAGCATTGGCAACGAGCACACGGTATGCGGCGGTAAACTCAGGCTACTGGACGCATTTTATACCAGCCAATGCAAGCTGAATAGGCATTTGTATAACATGGGCCTATCCTCTTGCGCTAACTGCCGGTTCTACGACAGGGAGCCTGAAACACCAGAACACCTACACAGCAGTCTGTAGATGTAAGATTAAGGCCCTTGGATCCATGTTTCCGGATAGGGATCGCATCGCCTCACTAGCACTCCGTAAGATATTGGATTTCATCAATGTGCTGGGGCTAAGTGAGTCTTTGTGATTTAGGAGAGGGCAGAATAGACCTAAGGCCGCGGTGCATTCCTCATCTATCAATCTAATCTAATCTAATAGCATATAGCTGCCATACAAACCTAAAGATAGGAGGAGACTTTTTCAGTTAACGAGATATAGGCAACGTTGCAAAAGTTGAAGAAATTTTGCCAGTTTGATAACAAAACCGCCATACATACTGAAAAATCAAAATTAAGTTGTAATGTTGTTAAGTTGTTATGTGCCCAAGATATCGCTTTAATCTTCAAAAAATTGTTCAGATCGGACTGTCATATAAACTGAACAATCAAAATCAAATTCATATAAGGGCAACTTTGGCTAAATATCATCACAAAGTTTTATATGAATTCCTTTTTTTATTAAATAGCGAATCAATTTTCTACGCAATGTAATATAGTTTCTAGGTAATCAGAATTAACCACTATACAAATAATATATTCTAAACAAATCGGTTATTATCACCACATACCACAAAGCACGCATTCACCTCATCACGCGAGAGAACACTACACATTAACACACAGACACGCACATGCATCAAAACACGATGACACCATCCAGCATACCAATTATAACAAAAGGGAACGAGAAAGGATCTCGCACACCTTTTGTCGATACGACGTCGATCGAAGTACACCTCCGTTTTTCGCAGCATCCCGGTTCCTTTTCGGTATTTCCCCGTCTGTATGTATAATATTATTTAAGGTTTAAAGCCAATTTTGTAAAGTTATTTTGTACTTGCCATTTTTTTTAATACATTTTGCAAGAAATAAAAAGTTTATAATCTCTCGGAATTTGTGCATTTTTCCTTTCAAAAGAAATTGTGAGTGACTTATAAGGTGAGTTTTTGTACATGGTCCTTCGAGCCATAAAGAAAGGTACTGTGGCTAAATAATGTCAAGACAAATTAAGTTTTGAAAAACAAAAAAAGAAATTTTACTTGTGAGAAAGTGAAACCGAACAAGAGACAAAATCAAATCAAAAACAAACATAAATTGCTGCGACTAGGTGACCACATATAAAACAAAAGAAATATAATAAAAATACACGGAATAATAAATAATCAAAATAAAGAAACAAAATGTTACAAAAATAAATAAAAAATTACTTGGAGTTTTCCATAAAAATACCAGAAATTGAAACATAAATCGGGCGCGATATAATTAGAAAAACATAACAACTAAGGCATACCTACATAAATACATACTCTACAAAGGAGGAAACGGGAGCAAGAGGACACTGAACAAAGGCGGAAATTAGGAACGGAACATTAAACACAGGAGGAAATAGGATTAAGGGAAGACTAGACACAGGAGCCAGCTGAAACAAAAGCAGAGGATAATATCCACAAAATTATCCAAATGCATATGTACTTTTGCTCCGAAAACTCCCTTGAAGCGAGACAAAGTAAGTCGTTTCCATTTTTTTTTTAGCATATATATGTACATAAATATGTATATGTATAAACACATAAGGAAATCGTTTACTGCCTTATAAGCTTACCATTGTGTATACAAACACACCCAATATAAAAGAAAACCAACATCTCATATTCAAGTATTTACTTACAAATCTTTCCAGCAATATCTCTTCCCTTCTGTTTCTTCGAACAGTAAGCAGGATTGCATAAAATAGGTAAGCAAAAGGCACAAAAAAAAGAATGTACAAGCGAGATAAATACAGTCACACATATTTACATAACTTGGTACTTACTAATATATACAAACAAACATTCAAATACCCTGCCTGCCAAGAGCGGCTAAAAAACTAGTGAAACAGTAGGTTGAAAAGTTAAGTTAAGTTGGTTAAGTTGCCATAGGCCGCGTGAAGATTCTAACCACTTTTCCTCTCATACGTACGTATACATGTGATCATACATCTCTGTTGCCTCATTCAGTAGTGTCATATAAAAAAGTATATCTGTCCTGCTCTGCTGTCCCTAATCGACAACTGATGCAGAGTTGGATTTTCTCTTTCCTAATTTAAAATATTTTTAAAATTCTAAACATTTTAAGTTTAATTTTTTTTATTTTTCTTTATTAATGAACATTTTTTACAGAATTACAAACATGTACATATGTTCAATAAAAAGATTATCAATATCTGAAAATAAAGATTAGTTCTATAAAATGAAAATAATGCCCGAAAGATAAAATTTATTAAATAAAAAGAGTGATAAAATCTGAAAAAAGCTAAGTTAAATAAAAATAATAGCATCTGAAAGAAAAGAATAATTATATAATATCCAAAAGAAAAGATTAACATTATTGAAAAACAACAAAATACATTAAATACAAATAGAATTGACTCTGAAAGAAAGATTATTTATATAAAAATCATAATAATATCTGAAAGAAAAGAATAATATTTTCTGATTATTTAAAATATAAAACAAACATTTGTTATCACATATTATATTAGATTGTGCAGGCCACCTTAAACGCATAAAATACATACTAATATACATATGTAATTATTTTTACGTATTATATTGGCTGCGCAATCCAATTTCAAACAACACACACGATATTGCTGCTGCTGCTATTTACAATTCAGTTCTGATTTTCAACGCTATAAAAACAAATGAAGTAATTATTAGCAAATTATTAAAAAAAAAATCACATAAAAATCATTCACTTACCTTCTTATCCTCTTCGAAGTTGGTCGCCTCTTCGTGGCGAAGGGGCTTAAGTAAGTGTACAGTGTGCATCCCAAAGGAAACGCACTCTAATTTTACGAACTAATAGGGACACTTCATAATTCCCACAATAGTGATATGGATGAATAAACCCTAGGTTTTTACGTCCATCTCCTATTGTGGAAGTATGAGGATACCCGAACCAACACCACCCTAAGCCAAGGTGTCGAGGTACCCGTGCCGAGGGCTGAATGATCAGCGGGGGTAATAAATAGCTGATCGCGAATGGTCCACTCCGATGCCCGGGCGAGGACGGAGGTATAAAAGCCTTCTCTCCGCATACCGGCTCTGCGGACGAGTGGCCAACCCTTTCCAGCTAACTCGTGGGACCAAAAATTAACGAAAACTACAAAACAACAAAAACGAAAACTACAAAACGACAACAGCGACGACTAAGGACATGAATTACAGGATTCCCATTACGGAATTCGAGAAAAACGAATTACTCGCCTCCAGCCAGGAAACGAGTAAGAGTACTGCCGGACATACCAACCTAAGTATACCGGCAGATACAGCAGTGATAACAGCAAACGTAAGGGAGGAAGCGTCCACCTCCAAAGCTGCCATGAGCACCAACCAAGGTGCACTGGCGGCTAAAGGAGAAATCAAAATTAAAGAACCGCAAAAAATACCAGAATCAGCTGAGGAAAAACCGGTACCAGAGGGCAGTCTTCATTCTAGGGAAGATAGCCAAAGACCAGGCAGACGATATCCCAGTTGATGAGGCAGAAACAAAGCGCCTCAAAGCAATTGTGAAGGAATATGAAAGCTACCTGAAAAGGAAGCAATCAGAACCTCTAGTAGAGAACAAACAGGAGATCACTTCACTAAAAAGGAATCGCTCTACGACAGAAACCCCAGAAACTCTGCCTAAAAAACAGAGGCGGAGTGAAGACGAACACAGCAGCGCAACAGCGGCAAGGCATTTCTGCGATGTAGCCAGGGATAGCCTGCAAGTGGCCATCATAGATGGGAATTCCTCCTCACCGAGCACGGTACAGGAAAGATGGGTGGAGATCGAAGTCAGATTGTCGAGTATGGTGCTAAGCTACATACTCGACAATCCAGCGGGTCCTCACCCGGAGTTTAACTCCTCTGAGACCGTCAGGGGCTACAGGGTCATCAAGTGCACGGACCAGGCCTCGCTAGATTTCCTGACAGGTAGTGCTGCTAAGATCAGCAACGCCTTTGTAGGTCTCCAATTGAGGCTTATACCCGCCAAGCATATTCCGAAGAGACCTCGTGCGAACATTTGGTTACCCCAACTAGAGGAGGCAGGCGAAAAACTCCTGGCTACAAAAAAATATGTACCTGGTATAGATGAGTGGAAGCTGATAAAGGAGGAAAAACCAAATAAAGCAAGCTGACCAATACTAGTGGCCATTTGTGATGAGTCCATTGAGGCTCTCAAGAAGACTGACTACAAAATCAGCTTCGGAATTCGCAAAGCCAGGTTAAAAATCTTCCAAGGCGACAAAGCGGCTGACGAAGACGACACGGAAGAAGTCGACGACGCCAGCCAGTTGCTATGGAATGTGGGCATCGAAGAAACCCGAGATGCCCAATAACAACCTTAGATGCGTACAGATAAACCTGCAGCACTCGAAGAGTGCTACAGCGAATCTGAGAATCCTTATGAACGAGGGGGCATCGTCATCAGCCTAGTACAGGAGCCCTGGGTCAAAGAAGATACCATTAAAGGGCTAAACAGCAACAACTACAACCTGTTTTACACACGGAACAAAGGTAAACCTAGGGCATGCATTCTTATCAATAAAAGTATAAATGCATTTCTTTGTCCTAATTACAGCACAGCAGATGTCATAGTGGTAAAGATGGAACAGAAGGAAAAGCCCTTCTTCTTAGTCTCGGCCTACTTGGCCCATGACGAAGACATGCCACCTACCCCGCTCACCAGACTAGTAGAGGAGAACAGGAAAGAAGATGTCTTAATAGGATAGCTCCAGCATAAACACCAGAGGTGAGTCACCCTTACAGTATATTCTAAATAGTAATCTAAGTATATGCAACAAGGGCGATAAACCAACTTTTATTTTCCAAATTCTGATAGGTTTCCGGGATGGGAGAAAGTGCTTGACCTCACGCTATCAGCGGACACAGACAATAGCGTTGTGGATAACTGGAGCGTATCCGATGAGCCTTCCATGTCGGATCACTCCTGGATACTCTTCAGCATCCGCGAGAAATACAGTGCTCCTCTCACATACCGGAACCCTAGAAGAAGAGCATGGGAAAAATATACCAGAATAGCAACAAAATGCCTCGAAAAGGGAGGCAATAAAAGTATCAGAAATCCTCAAGAACTAGATTCAGAAGTAGAGAAGTTGGAAAAAATCTTAGCCACAACAAATCTACTCCGCCAACAGTTTTGAAAAAGAGAAAGTCTCTCCCTTGGTGGAACAGTGAACTCAAGAATTTGAGAACACAACGAAGGAAAGTTTTCAATGAGAATTTTAGAACCAAAATATGGCAGTCAGATAAAAATATTATGAAAGAATATAAAAAAGCAGTCAGGAAAGCTAAAAATGACCCTAGGCGATCTTTCTCTACATCGATAGAAAGTTGCAGAGAAACCGCTAGGCTGAGCAAAATGCTATCCAAAGATCATATTAACACTGCCTACATTAGGACGGAGGGAAGTGATTGGACCTCCTCGGCAAAAGAGTCTCTGGAGGTACTAATTACAACACACTTCCCCGGGAGTCAGCAAACGCCTTCAACGAGGGTTCAACCAGAGCCACCGTTGGACGTAGCTGACTATCAAAGCCAAATAGTAAACAAAAGCAAAATCAAGTATGCCATAAATAGTTTTGCACCATTTAAAGCGGGAGGTCCTGACGGGATTGTGCCCATAATGTTGCAAAACTGGTAGAACCAATGGTTCAAAGACTTGAAAATATATACAAATCTAGCATTCAACTAACTTACATCCCAAGAAGTTGGAAAAGAAGTAAAGTTGTGTTCCCTCCAAAACCTGACAGAAGAACACACGAAAATGCCAAGGACTTTAGACCTATAAGCCTTACCTTCTTTATGCTGAAGGTACTGGAAAGGTTAATAGATCTACACGTAAGAACAATAATGGCGGAGAAGTTATCGAAGTCCCAACATGCGTACATAAAGGCCCATTAACCGAAACTGCCCTTCACGAGGTGATAAGTTTAATTGAAAAATCACTATACCACAAACAATACACCATGGCTGCTTTTCTAGACATAGAGGGCGCTTTCAATAACATAGAAGTAAATGCGATAATTAATTCTCTGGCACATGGTGGCATAAATGACACTGTGTGCAGACGGATACTATCAATGCTTGAGAATAGGAAGATTATAGCTTCAAACGACACAGCAACACAAACAAGTTATGTGAGTAGAGTGACGCCTCAAGGAGGGGTTCTCTCTCCTCTCCTATGGGTTGTAGCGCTGAACGAAATACTACTACAACTAAACGGTGGAGGGGTGAAAGCAGTAGCGTATGCAGACGATATAGTGTTGTTGGTATCAGGCATATTTCCTTCAACAGTCAGCGAGATTATGGAAAGAGCACTTCGAAGGTTACACCTATGGGCTAAAAACAATGGATTAGGAGTTAACCAAAACAAAACAGAACTGATGCTTTTCACAAGCAGAACCAAAATACCTTAGTTTCAACTTCCGGTACTAAACGGTACAACACTCACTCTATCCCCCACAGCTAAATACTTGGGGTGGAGATTGATACCAAACTGTACTGGAAAATAAATATAGAAAAAAGAATAAACAAAGCATACATGGCCTACTATATTTGTAAGAGAATCGTCAACAAGATTTGGGGCCTCAAACCAAGTATAGTCATGTGGATGTATACGGCGGTCATAAAACCTATATTTTCATATGGAGCTCTGGTATGGTGGCCAGCGCTAAACAAACAATACAACATTAAAAAATTAAATGGTATACAAAGAGCAGCATGTGCGGGCGTTACTGGTGCATTCAGGTCATGTCCGACTAATGCGCTCAACGTGATCCTGCATAAACTACCAATGGGCATTTTTATTCAAAAAACAGCAGCTATTGCGGCGATAAGAATAAAAGAATTGGGAGGTTGGAATCACCAGAATTACGGACATAGTATATCAGTATATCATTTTTCTTGAAAGTGGTACGCTTAGTTTTTTTCTGCAACAGCTAGCTGCTTTGCAGTTCGGCATTTATTTTTATATCAACAGCGTTAGTCGCTAAGGAGTTAATTATTTGGGTGACCAACTTAGTGAGGAATACAAATCACTGTATTTAGATGTTTCGATTTGCACCCGCACTCGCGTTAGCGTTTAAAATGAAAAAACAGCGTATTTAGGCATAGTGCAATATATTTGGGATTAATCCTTTATTTCTACTAATGTGTAGTGCGATCTTACATAAAACTGTGGTATTACTAAAACAACGTCCAATGTGTTGTATTGCTGCAAATCGGCACGGGCGGAACGCCGTCAATCGGAACCAAAAGCAATGGTGACGCGGCGCAGTATCGAATGGAATGTCTTGAAGACGAACCCTAATGCGCGAATGTTGATGTGCGGCTTGTGTAGGTCGAACGTTGACGTGGCGACTGTCGGTAGCGAATGATCTTGAACCTGCTCAGCGAACCATCCTTTATGTTTGGTGGGTTGATGTAGAAACGTGGTGAGTTGTGTTGTGTGGTAATGTATGTGTTATGGTGTCATCGACTGTGGTATATAAGCTGTATCTTACTAGGATGGGCCAGTTTTTCCCGGGTAGAGTGGGTGGACGCGTAACTCATTTAAACATACTGGGCCCCCTAGGCAAATATTTTGTCTAGTATCATGCGTATGTATATGCCGTAACGTATATTTCGGTTTTAAGCATATTACTTTATGAACTATTTGTGGTTGATTCTTTTATAGGTTTATTATTTATAATTTTTATTTGAATTTATTTTTTCATCGGTATGGTATACCGGTTGTTTATTATTTGCTTTTTCTATTGGCTTATAAAGGATAGTAACTCCACGCCTGGCTCAGATGTGGCCCGAATGGGTACTCCTTAGTCCTAGATTTAGGATAATAGAGGGATCTTGCGAGAGAATGGCCGTGAATTGCGAACGGCTTCATTTCGAATTGTATCGTGGTAATTTCTAGCTACTTTTTTTGAAGTGGATTGTTAAAATTCGACAACAGATTCCCATCCACTACCCTTATGAGGAGCGCTTATATAAGAACGATAAAAACGACCTTTGCTTTTTGTAAGTCTAGGTGCGTCACTTTATCGCATTGGGAGTATGGTGATCCCTTAACTTCCTTTTGAGATTTTATTTATTTATTTTTTTTTAATTAATGAAAAGTGTCGATTTTTCGACTTTTAGATACAACTGTGTTATTTTTATGTTTTAGGTCTAATTTAGCGTTTAGTAGCCCGCCACCGCTCTAGTATTTGTTCACAATATTTTTCATTATTGGCGAAAGCCATCCTGCGGGGCCGAGAAGTTGTATGTGCTTTAATTAATTTGGCCTGTCAGAGTTCACTCTGACTTTGGTTTTTATACCAATTTGTGGAGTATTCGGAAATTGTGGCTCTAGTGGTAGTCGTACGACGTACCGGCCATTATTTGATTGAGCAGTTATGGGGGAAGTTTCCTTATATTTTGACATTTCCTTAATTGTGTATTAAGGTATTTGTTTTTATTATACTCAACTTGAGTTGGTATTGTGGTGACCAGTTCTGTAACTAGTCCATTTTGTATTTCGCTGTGTAGCGTTTGAACTTTTTGTGCCTTTGAGCAACATGGTGTCTCTTGGCTATTTTTAGAATTTTGTTTTTCGGGATTTGATTTATAAGCGCTTTTATGGGGTGGGATGTTATATGTGCTGTAATGAAGCATTTAGTGATGTCTTTTATGACAATATATGCAATTGAACTTGCTTTTGCAAGCAATTTATGCATAATTTTTTTGATCTCACGAAATTGTTTCTTTCATTAATTTTTAGTTTTTTAAACTTCTCGCAAGATATCAGTTTATGCCCTCTTGTGCATAGTTCGCTTGACGTTTGTGTTCTTTATTCTTATATGAACGTTTGCGTTTTGTAAAAGCTTTTGTTTAAATTTTTGTTGCTTCTAGCTTGGGGTCTATTTAAGCTTCCGTTCTGGTCGTGTTTGTTCTTAGTTTTGAGTATTTTTTCTTCTAACCTTTCCACAATTTCATATTGGGTGGTGAGAAAATCTTTCATTTGGTGCCACGTTGGGCACTTTTTTCGTGATGAGAGCGATTGCTCCCATAGAAGTAACGACTTTTCTGGTAATGCGGCGGGGCAAATGTTTACCAGAATTGGGTCCCAGCTGTCTGCGGGAATATTAAGTGTCGATAGAACCGACAAACAATTTGAAACAGTGGATTCTAGGTTGATGAATTCTACACTTGCTCCTTTCTTAGTTTTTGGCAAATTCATTAGTGTCGTTACTTGTTTATCGGCCAGTATTCTATTGTTTTCGTATCTAGCTTTTAGAGCTTCCCAAGCCAAATTGAAATTATCGTCATTAAGAGCGAACTGTTTTACTGTGACGTCTGCTTGACCTTTTGTCTTGTATCGCAGGTGATACAATTTTTGTGCTTTTGATAGTTCTGGATGGTTGATGTAAACGGCTGTAACCATGTCCCGGAAGGACGGCCATTCTTCATAACCTCCATAGAATGTTTCTATATCACATGCAGGCACCTCGAGTTGGATGCCTGAACTTGCCTCTTGATTGTATATTTGTGGCAGCTCTACTCTACTGTGGGGAGTAGGTGTAATTGCTTTAATGAGCTTTAATTGATCGGAGATCATAGCTTTCGTTTCTTCATATTGGTCCAAGCAGTTTTCGTAAATATCGTAAGCAGATAATTTAAAATTTTGTGGTAGATCTGAATCGTCAGGGTCTACCATGGCGTCATGAGCCGCTTGGAGGCGAGTCCAAACATTTTTTAGATTTTGATTTTTTATTTCTAGTAACGATTCCGAGTTTTCGTGAATCGGTGAGGAGGCAAATCTAGTGCAGTATCTTATTAAACTGTCACTTTGTGAAATGAATTTAGCAACCTGTTTTGGGCGTGTAGCTCCTGCAGGTGAATTCTGATTAGTGCCGTTATTAACCATTTTTGCAAAATAATATTATTTATTTATTTTATTTTAGTTTTGAGTTTGCAAATATCCGCACTTTTAATTTATAAACACCTTTTACGTCCGTATGTTAGTATTTGGGTACACCCTAATACTTGGACTTATATGTATGTATGTATGTGCTTATGAGGGTACTTTTGTTTTGTGCAATTGAGAGCTCGCTGAGGAGATCAGTGCGCTATTTACCTAAGTATGCACGAATTGTTTGTGTATTAATAAGTATGGTTATCTTAAGCAATTGAGAGCTCGTTAGAGAGATCAATTCGCTTTTTGTACGCAATTCTGCTTGTTTTTGTTTGTCAAAGAACAAGAGGTATTGCCGAATAATTGCCAATGTGGACTTTGAATATGTAAATGTATATGTAAGTATGTACGAATATGTATGCACATATATGTTCAATAATTTGTTTATGTTAAGCTGTGTTTTTTTTTTTGTTGGATTTGAATAAATTATGTATGTATGTATATGTTTTAACAATTTGTTGTATTGTTAACTTTCCCACGTCATTTGTTTAAGCATAGGCAGTTTGTATGCCGTATGTTTATATTCTTTCGTAATAGAGAGAGGGCGCGAAAACGAAATAGAAAAAAGTTCTACTATCCGTTGCCCTCTTCTATATGTAATTTAATATATAAATATAGCAATTTCTCTTGTTAGGTAAGTAAGTGAAATATTATTGTTCTTGTTAAACAAAAGGGGTATTGCTGGAATATCAAGCTTACGTACCTGATTAAACTGTTTTTAATAATGAGGCAATTTGGAAAACCCTAACTTAAAACATACATACATGTTTATGTGCATTTATTAAATTTAAAGTGAAATTGATACGCTAACTTTGATTTGGGGATAACATATGTATGTATGTGCATGCCCCTTTTATTGCCAATTCTCCTCTCTTCTTTCAGTCCTTGAAGATGTTGTTGCTTGTGGTTTTGTTTTTTAAATTCGCGCCTGTATTGTTATTGCATTTTTGTTTTTTTTGTTTCAGGGTTTCGCGTCCGTTTTGTGTGTTGTTTTATTATTTAGGAACTTTTACATTTCGCGCGCGATTCTCTGTGTGTGGTTTTTATTGTTTTCTATTTGGGGGTTTCGCGCCTGGTTTATGTGTTTGTAAAGTTTTATATTTTGGTTTTGTAAGTTTCTGTCTTTGTCACCGCAGCTTTGTTTTTTTTTTTTGTTTGGTTCCACTACACTATTTTGCTTTATGTCGTTTTTTATGTATACGTATAAAAACTTATATTTTTTCTACCGCAGTTTTTCACTTTTTGTTTTAAATTTTAGCATTTGTAAATATGTTTGTATTTCTGAGTATATCTATATTTTCCGCTCTTTTGATTTGGGTTTTAGTTTTCCTTTTTGTTTTTGTTCGTTCCTGCACTTTATGTTACTGCACTTTGTTACACTTTGTTTGTTTTTTGTCACTTCACCATTCCTGTAACACTTCGTGAATATATGTACATACATATGTATATGGCTATTTTTTGTGCACTGCACTATTTTTCTTCTGTATTTTTCTTTTTTTTTTTTTTTGAGTCACTGCACAGCTCCTTTTTGGGTTTTTGTTCACCACACAATTCTTTTTTTTTTTTTGTTTTAATAATCCATAGTGCCTCTCACTATGGCTCGAAGGGCCATAGGTCGCTGGTTCAGATCCGGCTCTAAGGACCATAATTAGTGAGGAATACAAATCACTGTATTTAGATGTTTCGATTTGCACCCGCACTCGCGTTAGCGTTTAAAATGAAAAAACAGCGTATTTAAGCATAGTGCAATATATTTGGAATTAATCCTTTATTTCTACTAATGTGTAGTGCGATCTTACATAAAACTGTGGTATTATTAAAACAACGTCCAAAGTGTTGTATCGCTGCAAATCGGCACGGGCGGAACGCCGTCAATCGGAATCAAAAGCAATGGTAACGCGGCGCAGTATCGAATGGAATGTCTTGAAGACGAACCCTAATGCGCGAATG
Source organism: Bactrocera dorsalis (assembly GCF_023373825.1). NCBI lineage: Eukaryota > Metazoa > Arthropoda > Insecta > Diptera > Tephritidae > Bactrocera > Bactrocera dorsalis. Next base: position 11,457,553 of record NC_064308.1, on the reverse strand, counting down.
TTGATGTGCGGCTTGTGTAGATCGAACGCGTGTGTCGAAGCGTTGACGTGGTGACTGTCGGTAGCGAATAATCTTGAACCTGCTCAGCGGACCATCCTTTATGTTTGGTGGTTGATGTAGAAGCGTGGTGAGTTGTGTAGTGTGGTAATGTATGTGTTATGTTGTCATCGACTGTGGTATATTAGCTGTATCTTACTAGGATGGGCCAGTTTTTCCCGGGTAGAGTGGGTGGACGCGTAACTCATTTAAACAGAGTATTTACATTATATTCGGAAATTTAAATGTTATTATCCATTTTTTGTATGTACTATGCATATATGAATGCAATTGTGCAAAATATTAATAGATTTTGAGTGACAAGAAATATTCATCTGAACTCCGCCTATGTTTCTACTAGAATTTACAGCTGACACTTGTCATCATGTTCTAGTTAGAAACTAACCAAGGCTCTTTCTTCCGGTACAGTGTGCCAGAGCTTTGCTGACAGATGGTTGTTAACCAGATCTTGAGAAAACCGTTTTTCAACATTTTGCCGATAAAGTTCTGGTTAACCAAAGACTGTGAAAACTGCTTTAAGTAATTTATATTAAAACATATGTTGTTAATTAAATCTTAATTGTTACTTCATTTTCATTTTATTTATTATTAATTATTTAGAGCTGTTTGCTCAATGTCTGGTTAACAGCGATCTGCCAGTTATATTCTGCTTATTTTAACCGATACTTCTTTTTTCGGTAAATAAACTTTTTTAGCCAGAATTTAATTTACAGATGGATGTTAACCAGACAATTAGAAAATATCTTATATTATTATTAGGACAAATGCATTGCATATTTTAGCAAAGCAAGGTTGTTATGCACAATTGCAGCCAGAAGGTTAATTCGGTTGTATTCGAACGGAGCCTTCCGAACACTGGGCCGCCTTGGGAAGTAACAGTGGCCTTACAGCGTTAAGGGGCTCTTGCGCGGCGGTCCTGTTTGTGAAAAGAGGTAAAGATACACCACCTCTGCTCAACAGGACGGTATTCTTTCCCCGGAGTGCATAAACAAAGAGGTGATGCGGCCATGGACGCCTACGGTAAGCTCCTTCCTGGCTTGTGGTATAGGACAACAGGACGGGACCTATACGACTAGTGCGAAGGAGAGAGCGGAGACACTCCTACAAACGCACTTCCCGGAGACAGTTCAGACTGACCAAACTCCACCATCGGTCGCAAGCAGGCCAGATCGCCTGGACTGGCTAAGTGCAAGGAATCTGTTCACTGCAGACTCAATCAGGTGGGCACTGACCTCCTTCTCGAACTATAAGTCACCAGGAGCGGATGCCATCTTTCCAGCTCTTTTGCAGCAAGGTATGCAAGCTCTCTTGCCACATTTGTTAGGGCTGATGAGAGATAGCCTGTCGTATATCCCAGAGCCATGGAGAATTCCGAAGATAATATATGAACATACATAGGGATTACATCACCTCAGTAGCGCCCAGCAGGCTCCTGAAATTATTCAGGTTGCTGGACCTTGGTGAACATATACATATGATATAGGAGAGGGCACAACAGACCCTAGGTTGCGGTGCAATACCTCAGTCACAATGTCTATCTATCTATGACAAATAGCAGTTTTGCCATATATTGTGTTTTGAAAAAATAAGCAAAAAATTTTTTGTTTAACGTATATAGGGACAATTTTACAAAAGGGCTTTTGTTTGATACATATTTTGACAACAATTCTTAAAAAAAAAGAAAATTAATTTACTTATTTCTCTTCAAGTACATTTGAATTTTTACATCAGTTGATTGGATTTTTAGTTTTTTTTTGGCAGTCAAAGAATCATAGGAGACAATAGTATTTGTCATACATTTTAGAGTTCAGTGTAGTTTGTGTTGATTTTCTTGAAGCCTGTTCTCTGTCCGATTGTTCGTATATCCTTTTAAAGCATAATACGCCACACAGCGGCGGCGGTTTTGTCAACAAAGATCTTCCAATGTATGATTTTCTGTTCCTGACACGACCAATTCTTTCTTTTTCCAAATTTAAATAAACTTTCAATGATTTTTTCCTTGAGTTCTATGATTGTTAGTTTCACTAAGGCCGTTCCTGATAATAGTTCAACGAAAAGTTTCCTAGGGGCCATCCATAAATTACGTCACACCTTGAAGGGGGGCAGGGTATCAGTCAGAAATGACATTGTGCAGGGCAGGGGGGTCAAAAACTTTGTGACATAACATTTCAAAATTTGTGATCTACAAACGTGAAATTTTAGGTAAACAAAAAATATTAAACATTTATAAACACAATCTCCGTTTTTTAATACTTAAGTTGCAACGAAGCTTCTGTAAACATTTGGGCTCTTCTGCGAATCGTAGTTTATTTTATTTTATATTATAATTTTAATCAAAGTTACAAAATTGTCTCCCCCGTTATAGTTTCAGCTTTACACCATTTTAAAGATTTTCATTTAGATGCAATTTATATAGCTACAAATGCCCCAGGAAGGAGTGCATTTAACGACGCATGGCACCTCTCAGTCGCGAACTTACTGGTGTACTATTAAATCATAATAATTATAGGTCACATCTTGATTCAAGTAATCGAACTACTGACGTAGATCTAGAAAAACGAAACTTCGAAAGTGCGAGCAATGTGCTGGCTGACATTTGGAGCAAGTTAGTCATTGATAATTTTCCAGTCGTTGCTGAATGTGTTGAAATGTATTGAACAGGCTATGATGTTGAAAAATAATGCTACTTGGTATGCTAATCATGTACGTGAGATTCTCTGTTTAATGAATGATGACGATGATTTATGGATGGAAGAAGATGTTCCTGACATCCAAATTCAGAACGAAAATGAAGTGCCTGATTTACCAGTAATAAATGATATAAAGGAGTGGGTCAAAAGTCCATGGACACAAGTTGATTTAGTTTTGTATTTTTAATTAGCATAACTAAGTATCTATTATTTCTTGATTAGTCATTTGTTGTGTCTGTACTTTAATATTGAACTAAATGTATAAAATCAACAATAAAGATTATTCAATAAATATAAGAATAAATAGAATAACCTGTTTTTTTTTTATTTTTTGATAAATCTATAAAATCGGAAAATGTGTAACGTCACGAAAGGGGCTCGTCCAAAATGTGACAACTTGTGACACGGACGGGGAGAGGGGTTAAAAAATCCTTAAATTCGTGAGACCTAATTTATGGATGGCCCCCTAAACCATTTCAAGGTACGGCGAAAAGAGGTATTATAGGATTTAATTTGGACGGATATATATGTATGATTTATGTATATTTGCAATATTCAATTATATATTTACTATTTCGGTTTCAATTTTTCTTGTTTCATTTGTATCACTTTTTTTATTTCTTCCAGCATAGAACAAGAACATCTATTTTTTCTTCCTTTTACTTTTGAACTATGTACCTTCCTTACATTATTCTACGCTCAGGTTTCATTGTTTTACATTTTTTATTAGCGATCAACAAATCCCTTCGTTTACATACGAGTATATACCCAATTCAGTGAACTGTAAAAGTTCAGTAAGTGCGCGGTTCTCTCATTTCCAGTGACAGGAGAGTTGGGCATCTCTTTATCTCTTGTGAACTGCAAGACACTCATTGTGCAAAAAATTGCGAAATTTCAATATTTATATTTCATGAAACGTATTGCAATTTGATGCATATAAGAATTTATTTTCAATTACAAATGATTAAAAACATTTATTAGTTGAGAACTAACAGGCTTAATTCACCTTATTAAGTATTGAAAGATCAAAAGTCAGTTGTTTTAATATACCATAAAATCATAAAAAAGGAATTAAGTAGTTTTGCCATATATTAAAAGTGCAGTATATAATACTTTGCAATCGTAATAAATGTTGGGTGTTTTAATTTAAATGCCCAAAAACTTTTATTTTATTCGATCTGGCTACAATGGAAAATGTTATAAAAAAAACGCTTATTTTGCGGGGCTCTCGCACTGGAATAAGTTGGACATCCCATTATCCTTGTAGTGTACGCAAGCTATATGGTGGCGTCACTAACCACGAAGTGGTGTAATATGAGTGCAGAAATGATAGCTGTATAAACCGCATAGATAAATTGATACGAAACTCTTTGATTCGAGAGAGAGCTGTCAAAACTCACATTTTTTATAACATTTTCCAATGATGCCCGTTGCTGAATAATATTAGATTGGGTATTTTATAAATAACTATTGGGTATTTTGCAATTTTCACACTAATATATATATATCGTATATATAAACATGAGAAAAAAAAAACAGTTCATAAAACAAATAATAAGTACATAGAATGTAACAATTTAATTTTTTATTATTAATAAAACAAAACAATTCATAATGGCTAGATGAGTTAGCTCTCCCCTCTATACATCCGACACTGAACAACCACACGACAACACACCACACTAACGCGATCCACAAATGAAGACACCACACATGCAGACATTCCACATAAAGACACCACACACTGCTACACACGAATATACCACACATGCTGACATCACACCACAACTCTATACTATCCAACTATCAAAAGCGACCGCTCCAGAAGACGATCTTCCCTTTTTTACATCGATCTCGCACCGAGCGAACGTGTCTTCGCAGCGTCAGTTTCCGCACGTATCCGTAATAATTCATCTTTATCTATTTTGGCAGTAGTCACTAAACCAAAACCTAAATTGTGTATTTTTTACTTAAATAAAATAAACACCCCAAATTGTGTTTTTCATAACCAAATCAAACGAAATAGAACCGAATTGTGTCTTTGCTTCATATTGCCGGTGAAACAACCAGTGCCGATTTTCAAGGTGAGTGGTGACGGAGACGAAGTAAGTAATCATTGGTCCTTCGAGCCATAGTGAGAGGCACTATGGAAAAATAAAAAAGTGGAAAAAAAGTGCAAAAAAAAAAACCTTTTAACGAAAATAAAAAATTGTACAGTGACACATACTTACATAAGTACATAGTGAAGTGCGAGTGACAAGCTTGGAAAAACAAAAACAAAAGTCTAAGCAAAATTAAAAAACAAATTGTGCTGTGACAAAAAAGTGAAGTTAAAACAAGAAAAAAAAGTGAGGAATCAACAGTGCAGTAACCACATAAAAGTGCAGTGCAGTGGCAACTTTCATATATGTACTTAAAACATAAGTGCGAATACTAGGCAAAAATTTTGCCCTCCAAAAGAAAAAAACCAAAAGCACCCTTATACATATATATACATATAATAAAAAAAGCGGGCGCGAAAGAAAGTAGTAAATGACATAGCGGGCGCGAACCGGTTCCAACAACAAAATATACATCGTACATAAATAACTACCAAAAAACGGGCGCGAAGTAATAAAGGGTGATTTTTTAAGAGCTTGATAACTTTTTTTTAAAAAAAAACGCATAAAATTTGCAAAATCTCATCGGTTCTTTATTTGAAACGTTAGATTGGTTCATGACATTTACTTTTTGAAGATAATTTCATTTAAATGTTGACCGCGGCTGCGTCTTAGGTGGTCCATTCGGAAAGTCCAATTTTGGGCAACTTTTTCGAGCATTTCGGCCGGAATAGCCCGAATTTCTTCGGAAATGTTGTCTTCCAAAGCTGGAATAGTTGCTGGCTTATTTCTGTAGACTTTAGACTTGACGTAGCCCCACAAAAAATAGTCTAAAGGCGTTAAATCGCATGATCTTGGTGGCCAACTTACGGGTCCATTTCTTGAGATGAATTGTTGTCCGAAGTTTTCCCTCAAAATGGCCATAGAATCGCGAGCTGTGTGGCATGTAGCGCCATCTTGTTGAAACCACATGTCAACCAAGTTCAGTTCTTCCATTTTTGGCAACAAAAAGTTTGTTAGCATCGAACGATAGCGATCGCCATTCACCGTAACGTTGCGTCCAACAGCATCTTTGAAAAAATACGGTCCAATGATTCCACCAGCGTACAAACCACACCAAACAGTGCATTTTTCGGGATGCATGGGCAGTTCTTGAACGGCTTCTGGTTGCTCTTCACCCCAAATGCGGCAATTTTGTTTATTTACGTAGCCATTCAACCAGAAATGAGCCTCATCGGTGAACAAAATTTGTCGATAAAACACATTTCGAACCGAACACTGATTTTGGTAATAAAATTCAATGATTTGCAAGCGTTGCTCGTTAGTAAGTCTATTCATGATGAAATGTCAAAGCATACTGAGCATCTTTCTCTTTGACACCATGTCTGAAATCCCACGTGATCTGTCAAATACTAATGCATGAAAATCCTAACCTCAAAAAAATCACCCTTTACAAAACTAACAAGAAACTTTCTTTAAACAACATCACCATCTCATCGAAATTCTCCTCAACAAAAGGACTGGGAGAAGAGACACCAAAAACGCACACACTGGGAGAAGAGGCCAAACGCGCACACTCAAGACTACGTACATACATACACTCAAATTGTCCCCAAAACCCCTGGCGGAAATACAAGTGAAGTAGCTGTATCGTTCCTATTATTTCTATTTTATATACATTCATACGTATGTTTTTTTTTAATAAAAAACAAAAAAAAGGGCCAACAATTTAAAACATACACATAAATTTGCGCTTCTAACCAACCGTGAGAGAATAAAAAAAAACTGTTGCCAAACTGTTTTAGTATTCGGTTATTTCCCGGTAAAAACCGAAATACCGCTAAGAAACAAAACAGTTTATTAATACGTATAATAAAAAAAAATTGCCGCTAAATGCTTACAGTAATCAAGTATAAGCAGGACTGCTTAAAATAAGCTACGGCAAATAATAAACAGACCAAAGAGAGGAAATAACAGAATAATATACATATATCCAATATATATATATATAAATTAGAAAGAGTAAAAGTTACTCCTTTATACATTATATTGTGAAATTGTATACATATACAATATTTACTTGCATACATACATACATATCTACCCACTTTAAGTGTCCGCTAATTTTCTTTTCACGGTTTATCCGTACGGCGAATATACATACATATGTACACGCGTACCTATGTACGAGTATATACGGTCGCATTCTAAATACGTACATACATACATACGCAGAAACGCATATGGTAAATTTATACCCCGGGTACAACTTGAACAAAATAAAAATTTGTTTTTCAATTAAATCGACAACAATTTAATACTGATCGCAGCATCTGTACGTTTTTAAACGGCGAAAAATTTATTATAATAATGTTACAAAAGTAGTAGATATTAAGTTGTATTTGTATTGCTATATGCATCCCTTATTATGAACAATAGCTGTAGGTATATGGAATAGCATTTGTGTTGTTGTAGACATCTGGCGCCGCGGCTGTCTGCTTGTGGAAACAATAGTCATCTGGCGCCGCAGTTGTCAGCTTGTCTACTTAAACAATTGCTGAGTCTGGCGCCGCGGCTATCTGCTTATCTAAACAATAGCTGCATTTGGCGCTGTATAGCATTATGTTCTTATAATTTCCAGACGCGATATTCTAGAAGGACACGTCGGCATCAGCGAGGAGTGCGTGGCTATATAAACCGTGGCAGCGCCAACGTAATCAACCAGTGCTAAGAGTAAACTGCTATAGTGTAGACGAGTTACAAAATAAAGAGATTCTGTTGAAGTGAATTAAACGGCTTTTGGTTTTATTTGTCAATCCAGAGATACGAATCTAGTAAAGTAAACTAGCAAGGAGTAAATTCGCAACAATTGGTGTCAGAAGTGTGATTGTCAAATAATCCCAATTCAAGATGGTTAAATTTGCAGAATTGAGAATTCAGCAATTAAAAAAGGAACTGGAGAAGCGTAATTTGCCGATAAGCGGGCAAAAGGCGGATCTGCAGGCACGATTACGTGAAGCAATGGAAGCGAATGGAATTAATGGGGACGTGTTCGGATTTGATGGGCTAAAGTGAATGGAGGAGGTGGGACTGAAGAATTGTGGATTGTGGAACCAACAAAAATAGATACACCCATATTGGTAGGAAGAACGCTTCTGAAAACTAGAGAAGACGCCACCATTCCGGTCAGAGTAGTGAATGAATTCAACACGCCTATAAGGCTGAAGAAAGGAGCAGTAATTGGACAGTGTCAGAATATAAGTGCAATAGCACGATGCGAACGGTCACAACAGAAGCCTACTATTGAGCCACAGTAGATAAGTCCTACACTCCTAAACAATTTGCTGAACGAGGTGCATGGAAATGAAAAACTAAAAGCAGAAAAACTATTAGAAAAATACGCATCCATATTTGCAAACGAAGGAAACAACATAGGAAGAACCGGCATTGTCAAACATCGCATAAATACTGCAGACGCTAAACCAATCCGACAAGCTCCGCGTAGGGTTCCACTAGCAAAATGTGAGGATGCTAACAAAATTATTGAAGACATGCACAAAAACGGTGTAATCGAACCTTCAATAAGTCCATGGAGCTCACTTATCTTCTTAGTTAAAAAGAAAGATGGTAGCACCCGTTTCTGCGTAGATTATAGGAAGTTGAATGATGTTACAAGGAAAGACAGTTATCCTCTACCGAGAATCGACGATACATTAGACACCTTGTCTGGAGCGAAATGGTTTTCTACATTAGATCTACAAAGTGGATATTGGCAAGTCGAGATTGATGAATGTGACCGTGAAAAGACCGCTTTCAGTATGGGCGACGGGCTATGGGAATTCTCTGTGATGCCATTTGGGATATGTAATGCGCCTGCAACGTTCGAGCGACTGATGGAACATGTGTTAAAAGGACTCAACTGGAAGACATGTTTGGTGTATCTTGATGACATCATCATCATGGGAAAAAGTTTCGATGATCATCTGAAAAATCTAGAGGAAGTCTTTCAGCGAATAGCATCAGCCGGATTACGCTTGAATCCCAAAAAGTGTTCATTATGGAAGAAGCAGGTCACATATCTCGGACATAAAGTGTCAACTGAGGGGATTCACACCGAGGAAGGAAAAATAAAAGAAGTTAAAGATTGGCCTCAACCCACCAACATACATGAACTCCGCAGCTTCCTCGGCTTATGCACGTATTACCGCCGTTTTGTACCTGGATTTGCGAACGTGGCTAGAAGTTTACATGATTTAACAAAGAATAATCGCCCGTTTGTATGGCAGTTGGAACAAGAAAAAGCGTTTGAGCAGCTTAAAGAACTACTTTGTACGGCGCCGATGTTAGCTTATCCAATACCTGGAAAGAAATTCATCCTGGATACAGATGCGAGCGCTTATGGAATTGGAGGTGTCCTGTCTCAGCTCATCGACGGACAAGAAAGAGTAATTGGGTATTACAGCAGAGTGCTCGGGAAACCAGAGAAAAACTACTGTGTGACGCGAAAAGAACTACTAGCTGTGGTGGCATGTGTAAAACATTTCCACAAGTATTTGTATGGACAACGATTCTTGCTGAGGACTGATCATGCAGCATTAAAATGGTTATTACAGTTTAAGAATCCGGAAGGCCAAATTGCACGATGGATCGAAAGATTACAGAATTACGACTTCGAAACGGAACATCGAAAGGGGATTCACCACAAAAATTCGGATGCATTATCACGTCGCCCTTGTCCACTGGAATGTAAACATTGCTCCAAATCAGAGGGAAAAGAAGGTATAATCGACGTGCGATTACTGAATATAGAACCTGAAGATGATTGGACTCCTCACCGCATCAGAATCAAACAGCTGGAGGACCCTGATCTTGCAAAGCTGATAATAGCCAAAGAAAATGATGTACGACCACCAAAGGAACAAATAAGTAACGAGAGTCCAACGGCAAAAGCATATTGGGCCCAATGGAACAGCATAAACCTCGTTAATGGATACCTTCATCGTACCTGGGAAAGCGAAGATGGCAAACATTCTCGTCTGCTGATCATAGTACCGAAGTCCATGATCCCGAAAGTGTTGAAAGAATATCACAATGGACCTAGTGGAGGGCACCTTGGAATTACAAAAACTATAGAGAAGATTAAACAACGGTTCTACTGGATCGGTTGTCGAGATTCCATAGCAGAATGGATAAGTAATTGCGTAGAGTGCATGGCAGCTAAAGGTCCTAAAGCCAAAAGTCGCGGTAGGCTACAACAGTACAACGTGGGATCACCATTTGGACGAGTCGCAAAGGATGTTGCAGGTCCGTCCCCAACCAGTACGGCCGGAAACAAATATCTACTGGTTGTCATGGACTATTTCAGTAAATGGCCAGAAGTATATGCCTTACCAAACCAAGAAGCGAAGACAGTAGCCGAAGCGTTTGTAGAAAATTGGATAATAAGGTTCGGAGTGCCCGTCGAATTACACTCAGATCAAGGCAGAAATTTCGAATCTTCCATTTTCCAAGAAGTCTGTACATTATTGGGCATCCACAAGACACGGACAACAGCGTTACACCCACAATCAGATGTGATGGTATAGAGATTCAACCGAACGCTCGAAGAACATCTGCGAAAAATCGTTGATAAAGACCAACGGAATTGGGACAAGTGCATCCAGATGTTCCTGCTGGCGTATCGTTCAGCGAAGCACGAGACAACTGGTTACACGCCAGCAAAGATTATTTTCGGATCTGATCTGCGACTCCCTGCTGATCTTAAGTTTGAAACGAATCCTACAGCTGTAAGAAATGATGGAGATTATTGTTCTGCCTTAAAGGAAGAAATGAATGAATTGCATCTAATGGTAAGACAGCATACGCATCTGATGAGCAATAAGATGAAGGACCGGTTCGATTAAGCGGCAAATTCAAAAGGCTTTGAAGAAGGTGATCTGGTCCTGTTGTACAATCCACTTCGAAAGAAAGGCTTGTCCCCGAAACTGCAGACAGCCTGGGAAGGACCCTATATGGTGATGAAACGACTAAATGACGTGGTATACCGCATACAATGAAATGGAAAAGCACAATGTAAAATGAAAGTAGTACATTTGGAGAGGCTCGCCCCATTTGGTTCAAGAGGATTTGTGCCTAATCGGGACGATTAGGCTTTAGTGGAGGGCAGTGTTACAAAAGTAGTATTAAGGTGTATTTGTATTGCTATATGCATCCCTTATTATGAACAATACCTGTAGGTATATGGAATAGCATTTGTCTTGTTGTAGACATCTGGCGCCGCGGCTGTCTGCTTGTCGAAACAATAGACATCTGGCGCCGCACTATCTGCTTGTCTACGTAAACAATTGCTGAGTCCGCCGCGGCTGTCTGCTTGCGCGGCTGTCTGCTTGTGTTCTGGTAATTTCCAGACGCAATATTCTAGAAGGACACGTCGGCATCAGCGAGAAGTGCGTGGCTATATAAGCCGTGGCAGCGCCAACGTAATAAACTAGTGCTAAGAGTAAACTGCTATAGTGTAGACGAGTTGTAAAATAAAGAGATTTTGTTGAAGTGAATTAAACGGTTTTATTTGTCAATCCAGAGATACGAACCTAGTAAAGTAAACTAGTAAGGAGTAAATTCGCAACAATACTATTTATGGTATTGATAATTTAAAAGTAACATGTAGTCATATTTTGTATAACTACGCTCTTATAAGTTAATATAATATTTACTTAATGAATTATATTTATAATTAAACACTTTCGTAACAAAAATTTTTTAAACCATTTGTTCTTTAACCTAATTAAAACTAATACAGTTTTCATTATACTTAAAAAAAGTTCTTAACTAAAACTGTATTCCGTAGGCCATCCCGAAAAAAAGCATAACCACTTCACTTAGGTAGTTTGTATTGGTGGAAAGGCTGCCTGTAGATAATACACATGTGGCAAAAAAATGGTTTTGAATTAATAAAAAAAGATTTTAAATTTTTATAATGTACACTTTTATGTATGCATAAGAACTAATACGCATTAAGGGTCTATACCAGTGTGACACTTTCAAAAAATCGTTTTTTTTTTTTGATAATTTAAACGACGTTTTCATAATTGCTGACATCATAACTCAACGATACCAGTGTGACACTTTCAAAAAATCGTTTTTTTTTTGATAATTTAAACGACGTTTTCAAAATTGCTGACATCATAACTCAACGAGATATTGACCAATCGACTTCAAATTGAAACTGAGTATTCTATAGTATATTATTTACTATACAATGACCTATGATCTTTTTGATTGGTTGAAAATTGACAATTTGCCATTAAAAAAACGACAATTGTTTACCTAAAAAGACACTTTTTTCGGAACCTCCGAAGACAGCACATAACTTCGTTATTATTCAATATTTTTGTAAAAAAAAAACTTAAAATATAGCCGAAATATACCTTATTATGTCCAAAGAACTTCGAAATATTCGACTGAGTACTTTCTTCAAAAAAATCACGAAATTCGTCTAATTTTCCATGGGTAACACTGGTATAGCGCCTTAAATATTTGATGAATGTACATAAAGGGTGATTTTTTAAGAGCTTGATAACTTTTTTAAAAAAAAAAACGCATAAAATTTGCAAAATCTCATCGGTTCTTTATTTGAAACGTTAGATTGGTTCATGACATTTACTTTTTGAAGATAATTTCATTTAAATGTTGACCGCGGCTGCGTCTTAGGTGGTCCATTCGGAAAGTCCAATTTTGGGCAACTTTTTCGAGCATTTCGGCCGGAATAGCCCGAATTTCTTCGGAAATGTTGTCTTCCAAAGCTGGAATAGTTGCTGGCTTATTTCTGTAGACTTTAGACTTGACGTAGCCCCACAAAAAATAGTCTAAAGGCGTTAAATCGCATGATCTTGGTGGCCAACTTACGGGTCCATTTCTTGAGATGAATTGTTGTCCGAAGTTTTCCCTCAAAATGGCCATAGAATCGCGAGCTGTGTGGCATGTAGCGCCATCTTGTTGAAACCACATGTCAACCAAGTTTAGTTCTTCCATTTTTGGCAACAAAAAGTTTGTTAGCATCGAACGATAGCGATCGCCATTCACCGTAACGTTGCGTCCAACAGCATCTTTGAAAAAATACGGTCCAATGATTCCACCAGCGTACAAACCACACCAAACAGTGCATTTTCCGGGATGCATGGGCAGTTCTTGAACGGCTTCTGGTTGCTCTTCACCCCAAATGCGGCAATTTTGCTTATTTACGTAGCCATTCAACCAGAAATGAGCCTCATCGCTGAACAAAATTTGTCGATAAAAAAGCGGATTTTCACATTTCGAACCGAACACTGATTTTGGTAATAAAATTTAATGATTTGCAAGCGTTGCTCGTTAGTAAGTCTATTCATGATGCAATGTCAAAGCATACTGAGCATCTTTCTCTTTGACACCATGTCTGAAATCCCACGTGATCTGTCAAATACTAATGCATGAAAATCCTAACCTCAAAAAAATCACCCGTTATATACGCATATATATAAAAATTCACCCAAGTATCAATAAAATACCTAACACATATTCCAAAATAAATTCATACCTTGCTAATTCTCGTACCGATGGGAATTTGTAAAAAGATTCAGCTGCCGCACATCCACACACACAAGATTTCGGCATTCTTCTGTAAACACAAACTTATTAAAAACTTCGACATATTTCTAATATATTTATACATCTTACCTTAATTTAGCTTTATCTCAGCAACAACATTTATTCACAACATAAAAAACATAATATAATTAACACTAATATTTATTGTTAAAATCTTCAATATACTTACGTTTGTGTTTAAACTCAATTTCCAATTGATGTTTTCCTATAACGGTTAACGAATTGTCAATTTGTTCACATACATATGTCAAACGACAAATTACCACCCAGGATTGTATCCTACTGCATGCAAAAGTTTAGAAATACTTGAAGCGTAAAATAATAAAAAATAATAAAATTGAACAGAGATTCAAAATAATTCAATATAATCACTTAAATAACGTAAACACTTGCATTATTTAATATATTTTAAAGTGTTGATCATCAAAATTTAAAATTTATATGTAGCTGAAATGCTAACACAACACCCTGACTACCATGAAAGTAGCAAAAAAAGTGTTACACAACACCCTAAGATTTCTAAGAGGTGAGTATATGTATGTAAACAAAGCAAAGGTTGTCTACTGTATATACTGAGGTCTCGAGGCCACAGTTAAAGCAAAAGGAGGTCATATCGAGCAAAAGTGAATTGGTCCTGAATTTATGACTATTTTTACACATTTTGTACTTTAAAATAAAAAAAATAGTTTTCCAAAACGGATTTATGTCTTTTTTAATTTGTTACACAGCCGGAACCTGTATGTTGGATGTAGCAGAGCCACAAATGCCAATGGATTATATAATATATAATCGGGAAATTTTCTCCTCTGAACCCCTTTGGACAGAAGGATCCTATTAAAACTTAACTTGATAGATTGGGGATATGCACCGAATTTTTATCAGAAAAATCGGAACAACGCCTTCATTACCAAAATGTAAAGAGTGCAAACAATCATATTGCAGATATCAGATCAAATAAACTGATTTGTTCTGTTGATATTCTGTGCCTTGCTGAGGCTTTGGCTTTATCCCAAGAAGAATTTCCAATAGAGGGATATAATGTTATTGCACGCCTCGATGGAGAAACAAGGTCATCCCGACCACGCCCGGCCAACGACCTTATAATATACTCTAAACAAGATCGGTGCCCAGATCTATTAGAAGGATCATTCTCAAGGAACGTCACAGGTTCAGCAAACGTTTGCCAACTATTAAACGTAAACAATTCGACAGCTTCTTTATCACTTGTGCACATGAACCCCACGTACAGACTGCCAGAATTTAGAGAGGCTCGCCCCATTTGGTTCAAGAGGATTTGTGCCTAATTGGGACGATTAGGCTTCAGTGGAGGGCAGTGTTACAAAAGTAGTATTAAGTTGTATTTGTATTGCTATATGCATCCCTTATTATGAACAATAGCTGTAGGTATAGGGTGATTTTTTAAGAGCTTGATAACTTTTTTTTAAAAAAAAACGCATAAAGTTTGCAAAATCTCATCGGTTCTTTATTTGAAACGTTAGATTGGTTCATGACATTTACTTTTTGAAGATAATTTCATTTAAATGTTGACCGCGGCTGCGTCTTAGGTGGTCCATTCGGAAAGTCCAATTTTGGGCAACTTTTTCGAGCATTTCGGCCGGAATAGCCCGAATTTCTTCGGAAATGTTGTCTTCCAAAGCTGGAATAGTTGCTGGCTTATTTCTGTAGACTTTAGACTTGACGTAGCCCCACAAAAAATAGTCTAAAGGCGTTAAATCGCATGATCTTGGTGGCCAACTTACGGGTCCATTTCTTGAGATGAATTGTTGTCCGAAGTTTTCCCTCAAAATGGCCATAGAATCGCGAGCTGTGTGGCATGTAGCGCCATCTTGTTGAAACCACATGTCAACCAAGTTCAGTTCTTCCATTTTTGGCAACAAAAAGTTTGTTAGCATCGAACGATAGCGATCGCCATTCACCGTAACGTTGCGTCCAACAGCATCTTTGAAAAAATACGGTCCAATGATTCCACCAGCGTACAAACCACACCAAACAGTGCATTTTTCGGGATGCATGGGCAGTTCTTGAACGGCTTCTGGTTGCTCTTCACCCCAAATGCGGCAATTTTGCTTATTTACGTAGCCATTCAACCAGAAATGAGCCTCATCGCTGAACAAAACACGCGCGCGAAACACATTTCGAACCGAACACTGATTTTGGTAATAAAATTCAATGATTTGCAAGCGTTGCTCGTTAGTAAGTCTATCCATGATGAAATGTCAAAGCATACTGAGCATCTTTCTCTTTGACACCATGTCTGAAATCCCACGTGATCTGTCAAATACTAATGCATGAAAATCCTAACCTCAAAAAAAATCACCCGTTATATGGAATAGCATTTGTCTTGTTGTAGACATCTGGCGCCGCGGCTGTCTGCTTGTCTAAACAATAGCTGCATTTGGCACCGTATAGCAATATGTTCTTATAATTTCCAGACGCAATATTCTAGAAGGACACGTCGGCATCAGCGAGGAGTGCGTGGCTATATAAGCCGTGGCAGCGCCAACGTAATCAACCACTGCTAAGAGTAAACTGCTATAGTGTAGACGAGTTGTAAAATAAAGAGATGTTGTTGAAGTGAATTAAACGGCTTTTGGTTTTATTTGTCAATCCAGAGATACGAACCTAGTAAAGTAAACTAGCAAGGAGTAAATTCGCAACAATAATATAATTGAAAAGTTGTACAATCGTGTATCGTCACATACATATGTAAATACGCATATTACTTCAAAGTCCACATTGGCATATATTCTGCAGTACCCCTTGGTTTTTGGTCAACAAAAACAAGCAGGATTGTGTAAAACATAAGCGTAATACATATGTACATACATGCATATGTACAAAGTGCAGTGATCTCTAAAACGAACTCTCATTTGCACATAACAAAATAAAAGATACATCAATATATATACACACGTACATATACAAATATATACAAAAAATTATTTGTTTTTGCGGATTAATAACAAATAATTAAATAAAATTAAATTGAATACTATTGAATTACATAATACGAAGCAAAAATAAAACAACTCTTATTCACCTTAAAAGAGTTGTCGGTTGCACAAATCGCGATTATACGCGGCAATAAAAAGCGTTTTGGTTTACTAATTTAATTAAAAACTCTGTTTCACGTAAAAGAGTCCTCGTCTGAACATCTACATACTTGTACATATACGCAATCTGTGGTGAAATTCAATTCAATAATTTCAGCATATTAATTTTATTTATCGATTTTCTGAAACTCTTACTTACAAAAGAGTCTTCTTTTCGAAATATTACAACTACAACTTGATAATACCAATCAAGTTTTTATTGAAAATTTCTGTTTTCTATTCGTCACATTTTTTTTTTAACTCAAACGACTCTCAACCAAGTCAGTTACTAAAACTCCCAAAGAAAAAAGCCCATGTACACCTGCAGAAGCTACACGCTCGAAGCAAGGTGCTACGAAACAGAAAATGGGGAAAGACATATCAAACTCTAAATTCATTTCTGAGAGTGACTGCCTCATAAAATATTGCAATCGATTTGCTTCTTCGCCGATTCAAGACAATTCTGAATCGGCGCTAGAAATCAAAAGCCTAACAATTGAAAATTTTTGGACTCGTCTCCAGACTGCATATGACGCAATTGTAGATACTGACGTTTCAGATCTACCAGAAAACTTTAAATCTTCTGCTTACGCCAAATTTGAAAACTGCTTAGACCAGTATGAAGACAAAAAAATTATGATCGCAGATCAGCTAAAGTTAATTAAAGCAGCCACACCCGCTAGGGTGGGTCGATTTCGGCCTTTTTTCGATTTGGTATTTCTAATAGTGCGGAAAAGTTGCCTTAGTACTTCCTGATTCCAATGCAACTTTTTGTTTTGAGATCGGATTGCATCTTCAACCCGAACCTCGGTCTTGAAATTTCGGAAATTCGCCTAAAATCGTGAAATTGTCTACCTAGCACCTGAAATACGCATCTCATGGCAAAATGTATAAAACAAAAGTTATTTGTCACGTCATTTGCTACCGAAATGGTATATGTGATCATGGCCGTAGGACGAACCGTTCCCGAGATACGAGCGAAAAGGCGGCGCGCCACAGCGCAAGGTGAAAATCGGCTTGCGGCCACACTTCTTGACGTTGATTTCGCCGAGTGCTATCACTCACATTCATTCACCTACGCCAAAGGACACGTTCGGATAGATCTCCACACAAATATTTTTTCATCGAGTTCCTTCACTCTTGTCGGTGATTTCGTCGAGTTCTATCACTTACATTCATTTCCCTGCGCCATACAACACGTTCGGACTGGTCTCCACATAAATATTTTTTCATCGAGTTCCTTCACTCTTGTCGTTGATTTCGCCAGGTGCTATCACTTATATTCTCTCAACAAAACACAGAACTCAAAATGTCTGTATCTAAATTTAAATTTAGACAGAAATGTCCTGTGTTTGGCATATATCCGTACAATCTCTCTGAGTCCCAGTTACCTACTTACCAGGATGTTCTTTTGTGTTATCAGTTTGAAAGATTTGGTATAGGGCGACTCCGAGGCGACAACTATGAACCTAGGAGTAAAGAGGTTACAGAAATAGTTGCAAAAAAGGTTGAAAATACTTTCAAAAAGTCATCTATTCCGATAGTTTCACACACCAGAGTTGTACAAATGCTCACCACATACCATAAGAAATTTCTGACTCTTAAACAAATGTTTTTAAGGAACCCAATAGGTTTGAGCTCTAAAAGAGACGACTTTGTCTCTTCTGCCGGAAAATTATTTGACATCGCTGCTTGTAAATGCAGTTATTTTTCTTCTTGCACTTGTCCAAAGGAAAGGAAAGTTCCTATCAATGAACAACCATTTCTCTTGGACCAGAGAACCACAAGAATTGGTCGCATTGGAAGTGTTGATCTACCTGAAACAAAAAAGATTACAAAGAAAAATGAACGTAAAGAAAAGCTTTCAAAACGTCATTCAACATCAACACTTACCAGAAAAGTATCAGCTAGAACACGTGACCATTCAGATCAGCCAGACTCTCATACAGACGACAACAATGTAGGCGCGTCGCACATTGATTCTTCGAAAAACGATGGTGATGATGAATTTTCTCTTCCATCCTCTAAAACCAAACAAAACACACTAGTATTACAACACACTGCTTTAGCTGCCCAAAGATTTGGAGTAAGTGATAGAGCAGCGGCCTTGATTGTTTCATCGGCTTTTCTGGATGCCAAAAAAGCAGGTTTGATAACAGAGGATCAGGCTAGCTTTGTCACTGACAAATGCAAGATTAGTCGGGCAAAAAAAAGTGTTGGTGTTAAGCTCCAGAACACCGAAAGTATTGACTCCGTATATGGGTTGCATTTTGACGGCCGCAAAGACAATACACTTACACAAGTCAGCGAAGGTGAAAAGTACTACCGCGACACTGTCAAAGAGGAACATATTTCTCTTATAGCGGAACCTGGTTGTCATTACTTTGGCCACGTCACTTCTCCTTCCGGGTCAGCTGAGGAAGAGACGCAAGCTATATGGCAACATTTACAAGACAATTCAGTTGATGTGGAACATCTAGAAGTTGTCGGTGCTGATGGCACCAACACGAACACAGGTTGGAAAGGTGGAATCATTCGGAAACTAGAAGAAAGAATAGGTAGGCCATTACAGTGGGTTGTTTGTCTTCTACATTTCAACGAACTTCCATTCCGTGCTCTTTTCAAACACATAGATGGTGTCTCAAAGAGTCAAAATACATTCTCTGGCGACATAGGTAAACTGCTCCCTTATTGTGAGAAGTTGCCTGTTGTCAAATTTGAAAGTTTTCCATCCTGCCAATTACCTTCTGAGGTTATTAATCCGACCCAACTTAGCACAGACCAAGCTTATCTCTATAAAATATCAGAAGCTGTTATTTCCGGTCAATGTTCCTCAGATTTAGCGTCGATGCATCCAGGTAACATGTGCAAATCTCGCTGGCTCACCTGTGCAAATAGAATTCTGAGATTATACATTTCTACTGACAAACCAACAAAGGAAATAAAGATTTTGGTCAAGTACATACTTACAGTTTACTCACCTTTGTGGTTCTCAATAAGATTCAACAGTTCAATCAAAGATGGCTCGCGCCATCTCTATGCTGCAATTCAAAGGTCGAGATACTTACCCGCTAAACTGCGCAAGGTTGTCGATTCATCCATTCAAAAGAATGCTTTCTTTGCTCTTCCAGAAAACATTCTCCTTAGTATGATGACTGACGAACGGATAGAAGTCAGAAAGTTGGCCCTTGACCGTCTTCTGGCAGCCAGAGAAGCAGTGTCTGACACCATAAATGGAAGAGTTAGATGTAATAAAGTGCCAAAGCTGAATTTCAAAGCTAATACTTATTACGATATGATTAACTGGAAGACGATTACCTTGACTGTTCCACCAGTTCTTTGTTCAGGTTCTAACGAAGAACTCATAAAAGGGCTGTCGGGAGACACTGCAGAGGTATGGAAATTTAGTGAATTCCCCTCTCACACCGTGGCAGTCGAGAGAATCGTCAAACTGGTGACAGAGGCATCTTCTAAAGTTATTGGCCCCCAATCTCGTGATCTTTTTATACGCTCTACACTGAAATCTAGGCAACAAGTGCCAAAGTTTAGTACAAAATCTGATTTTATCAATAAATTTGACACAGATTCAGACTAAAACAAGCTTGACATATGGTTGGTTGGTTGGGTTGGGCTTGGGAGGAACCCGAAGGGCAGCTACCTCCACGCGGTGGGTTCTGGGTGACCAATACAGGTTAGCTGAGAGCTGCAACAATTTTGACCTTGCGCTGTGGCGCGCCGCCTTTTCGCTCGTATCTCGGGAATGGTTCGTCCTACGGCCATGATCACATATACCATTACGGTAGCAAATGACGTGACAAATAACTTTTGTTTTATACATTTGAGATGCGTATTTCAGGTGCTAGGTAGACAATTTCACGATTTTAGGCGAATTTCCGAAATTTCAAGGCCGAGGTTTGGGTTGAAGATGCAATCCGATCTCAAAACAAAAAGTTGCATTGGAATCAGGAAGTACTAAGGCAACTTTTCCGCACTATTAGAAATACCGAATCGAAAAAATTCCGGAATCGACCCACCCTAACACCCACTCCACCACCGAGAGTAGAGCTGCCACAAATTCAAAATCAAGAGCCAAGTTCGGGTATCCACCCCAAGGTGCCCGCTTGTGACACCGAAATTTTCCATGGTGCTTATGAACAATGGCCGTCCTTCCGGGACATGTTCACAGCTGTTTACATAAACCATCCGAAATTATCAAATGCTCAAAATTTGTATCACCTCAAATACAAAACAAAAGGTCAAGCAGGCGTCATCGTAAAACAGTTCGCATTACATGACGACAATTTCCATTCGGCTTGGGAAGCTCTGAGATCAAGGTACGAAGATAAGCAAATAACGATATTAATGAACTTGCCCAAAATTCAAAAGGAAACAAGTGAAGAATATATGAAACTTCAATCCACTGTTTCCAACAAAAAAATATTCCCACAGACAATTGGGACCCAATTCTGATAAATATGTGCACCGCCGCATTATCAGAAAAATCTTTATTGCTATGGGAACAAATGCAAGATTTCCTAACTACCCAATATGAAATCGCAGAAAGAGTTGATAAAAAGATAATTAAACCAAAAGGTATTTCCCATGACCTTAATAGAAGCTTCCAAAGATCCCAAGCCAGTAGCAACAACAATTGAAATAGAAGCTTCTTCAAACATCAAACGTTCACATCTGAACAATACAAACAAACGTCATGCGAATTGTGCACAGGGGGACATAAACTTAAATCTTGCGAGAAATTTAAGAAGTTATATATAATTGACCGAAACAATTTTGAAAAGTCAAAAAGACTTTGCACAAACTGCTTATCACATGCACACATGCTTAAAGATTGTGAAAGCAAATTTAATTGCGATTATTGCCATAAACGACATCATTCGATGTTACACATTACCAATTTTTCCAGCTCACCCCCAAACAGCGCAAACATAAAAAAAGCAACAGGTTTAGTTGCAACAACAAATTCAGAAAACTGCCAAGAAGCACCATGCTGCTCAAAGGCGTTGAAAACTCAAACGCTACACAGCGAAAATCAAAGTAGGGTACTACTACCCACAGCAGTCGTCTCCATCGAACATCGAGGAGAACTGTTTAAGCTCAGAGCCCTAATAGACCAAGGATCACAGCGATCTTTCATAGCGTCTCGGGCAGAAAACAGGCTACAGTTGCCAACAAAACTGGGCAATTTTGAAATCACGGGAATGGGCGGAAGAGTTGTTCAAAACTCAAATATAATCTGTCCCATTACCCTTCTTTCCCCCAAAGCGGATAAGCGCATACAAGCAGAAGCTATTGTCTTACCGCAATTAACAAACATGCTTCCAAGCTATCATATAAATAGCAAGCATTGGCAAAAGGTTTCACACCTTAAGTTAGCAGACCCCAACTGCAACACTCCCGCTCAAATAGATCTTCTATTAGGCAGCGATCTAATACCACAGATAATACTCGAAGGTATTGAGATAATTACAAAAACACTTCTGGCTCAAAATACCATTTTCGGATGAGTCCTAAGTGGACTAGTTGCGGAACCAGTTGCCACGATGACAACTCAAGTTGAGGAAATCTCCAACGAATACCTCAATTCGCAATTAAGAAAATTTTGGGAGTTAGAAGAACTCCCCCTCGTATCAATCACAACCCCTGAAGATCGGTACTGTGAGAATTTTTACAAAACCACAACTACTCGATCAGATGATGGCCGGTACGTCGTACGACTACCACTGAAGCCAGAATTTCCCCGCACACTCGCTTTAGGTCATTCCCGCACCTCTGCTATCCAACAGTTTTTAAGTATGGAAAAAAACCTACTTAAAAAAGGCGAACTGAAACCAGAATACGATAGCGTTGTAGAAGAATACCTCCATTTAGACCATATGGAAGAAGTCAGCGCTGGCGAAAAAATCATACAAAGTAAATACTTCTCGTTTTATTTGCCACATCATGCAGTATTAAAGCCAGACAAAACAACCACAAAGGTAGGAGTTGTTTTCAATGCGTAAAAATCCACGAGTTCGGAAAATTCCCTAAATGATTATTTACGGGACCCACGCTTCAGCCAGACCTACTGCTGCTTATCTTAAATTGGCGTATCTTCCAATACGTCTTCAACGAGGACGTCGAGAAAATGTATAGACAAATAGTCGTACATAAAGACGATCAAGCTTTAAGTTAAAACAGTTACCTTTGGCGCCAACTGTGCACCATACTTAGCCATTCGGACACTGCACGAATTGGCAGAAAACACCAAGTCAGAATTCTGGCAACCTAGGTGTTAAAAACTCAAACGAATGTTAACGACATTTTGTCTGGAAGTCACAGTCTTCCACAAGCATACGAATCCTTATCACAGGTCATAAGAGCCCTTAAAACCGCGGCAAATCATTTAGATATAGTAAAACACATACCGAAAGAAAACTTGCTGGACACTAATTTCCTTAAATTCGAAAAGGAAAGTACAACAAAGACTCTGGGGATTCAATGGAATGCGATATCTGACCAGTTTTCATACACTACCGAGTCAATATCTGCATTATTCGCCATTACAAAACGCCAAATTCTATCCTCTGTGGCGAAACTTTTCGACCCCACAGGATGGCTTTCCCAATTATGATACAAGCGAAAATCTTGATACAAGAATTATGGCTAGATGGGACCGACTGGGACGAACAAGTAAAACCACTTCGTTTAGAAAAGTGGTCACAGTTCGCGAGCAATCTAAACGATATCTCACAGATATAAATCCCACGGTGGGTAAACTGTTCCCCCGAGCACAAAGTCGAATTACACGGCTTCTGTGACGCCTCTTAGAAGGCATACTGTGCCACTTTATATGTGCGCACACAAAGCGATAACGCGACCACAAGCCACTTATTAGTAGCTTAAACTAAGGTGGCTCCTCTAAAAACGCTAAGTCCACCTCGACTTGAGCTCTGTGGCGCCCTACTACTCGCTAAATTGGTTTCCATGGTGCAGACCCACTTAAACATGAAGAAATACAGATTGCATCTCTGGTCCGATTCTGAAATCGTTCTAGCCTGGTTGGAAAAACCACCACACGCATGGAAAACGTACATTTCTAATCGTACGTCACAAATACTTGACCAAGTGGGGTCAGCCACTTGGCGACACGTAGCCAGTGCTGACAAAGAGCCACTGAAAAGGAGTTTGTGGATTTTATCAAACAAGTCTCACCAGAGATTGTACAAAGGTATGCTCCCCAAGGTATTAACTGAAAATTTATCCCCCCAAGCGCTCCTCATATGGGTGGTTTATGGGAATCAGCAGTAAAAAGCTTTAAATCCCACTTCAAAAAAGTAGCTGGAAACTACAAATTTAATTATGAACAGTTCACCACACTGTTAGTGCGAACTGAAGCCGTTCTCAAATCACGGCCACTCACAACCCTCTCGCAAGATCCCTCTGACTTCACAGCCCTAACACCAGGGCATTTTCTCAAAGGAGCACCCATTCTGGCCACACCTGAGCGAGGCGTGGGGTCGCTATCCTTATTAAATCAATTGGAGAGAATAAAAATTCTCCATCACGATTTCAGCCGCCGATTGAAGGAAGAATATATAAAGAATATAATATATAAAGAATCATATGAGGTACAGGTGGAAAAGTCCAGAAAAGGCGCCAAAGATTGAAGATTGTGTCATCATCCATGATGACTGTCTACCCCCCACCGAATGGCGGCTTGGCCGCATAGAAAAACTACACTACGGTTCCGATGGTCATCCCTCCGCACTCAAAGCCGCATAATAACAAGACCGCTCGTGAAACTATGTTTTCTACCACACATTGACGAAACCGCAAATAACGAAAAAACCGCCGATACTACCGTAACGCAAATAAAATAACCGAAAACCCGGCGTAATAAACCCGTAAATGAAAAACTCGCTTAAACAAATTCGGAACCTAACGCAATGGTCGATCTACGTGACGACCCTTTCATGCCACATAACGTGGCACGATCGCCATACACATTTTAATGACACACATTTTTAACCACATTCCTCCTCCCACACAGATTACCATGGATGTGGATATGCCAACTGTGCCAACGCCAACGGTAAGGTCAAACAAAACCGTGCCGCGCCCTGTGGCAACTCCAGCGCCTCGAACTCCAGCGGCAACCGCCACTACTACCGCTCCTTGTAGTGGCACGCGAACACGCTGCAACATTGTAGCATTTTCCAAAGCATGCAGCCCATGCAACGGCAGAAGGTTGCTCAAGCTCACGGGCACTGCTTGAACTGCTTGGCAACACCACACAGGAGTGCACATCAGTGACCCTATGCCAACTGTGCAATAGGCCGCACCACACCATGCTGCATCGAACCCCAAAACGGTCTGTAGCGCGACAGCTTGCCACGAACCGGTCACAGCAGCCCAGTCGGCACCGAAGGCTAGTTGCTCCTCCATCGTCCAGAGCAATGCGAAATGAAGCATCCCCGCGGCGCCGGCAACATCGTACATCAAACCGTCGTTCCACTGGTCTTAGCAGCGTTGTTGCCACGCTGCAGCAATTACAGCGACTGCTAGGCTAATATTCGCCTAGGGGGCCCGGGATGGCTAGATGAGTTAGCTCTCCCCTTGTAACGTGGCTTTTACCACCTTACAATAATTTACGTCAACTTACCTCACTACGATGTTGAACGCCGCTAGAGCCTTCCACCGTGTACCCGCACCATACGCACACAACTTACCTCACTATGACATTGAAAGCTGCTAGAGCCTTACATCATGTACCCGCACCATACGCACACAACTTACCTCACTACGATGTTGACATGTAATGTAAGGACAGTGCAAGAGAGTCGATAGGGGGAGGCCAACGAAGACGGTTGGCTAATAACGAAATCTCTCCTACACAGAGGAGTCCCTTCATTTTCATCAATTCCGTTCGTTTTCATCACCGTGCCAGCTTCAACAACCGTCAACGCCTGGCTCATCAATCCCGTTCGTTTTCATCACCGTTCCAGCTTCAACAAGCGTCTACGCCTGGCTCATCAATCCCGTTCGTTTTCATCACCGTGCCAGCTTCAACAAGCGTCAACGCCTGGCTCATCAATTCCGTTCGTTTTCATCACCGTGCCAGCTTCAACAAGCGTCAACGCCTGGCTCATCAATCCCGTTCGTTTTCATCACCGTGCCAGCTTCAACAAGCGTCAACGCCTGGCTCATCAATCCCGTTCGTTTTCATCATCGTGCCAGCTTCAACAAGCGTCAACGTCTGGCTCATCAATCCCGTTCGTTTTCATCACCGTGCCAGCTTCAACAAGCGTCAACGCCTGGCTCATCAATCCCGTTCGTTTTCATCACCGTGCCAGCTTCAACAAGCGGCACGCCTGGCTCGCCAATCTCGATCGTTTTCATCGCCACTGTATACATCACGCTGGTCTGGCTGTCCACTGAAAGGGGGGTGTGGACACTTCATCTATTGAATTAAATCTTTTATTTGCAAAGGGTTCGTGGGTCCCAAGGCTGACCCTGGAGCGGCTGAGCATACCTCAGCTATGGAAGAAACCCCATTACACCCTCTATAGATCCGACACTGAACAACCACACGACAACACACCACACTAACGCGATCCACAAATGAAAACACCACACATGCAGACATTCCACATGAAGACACCACACACTACTACACACGAATATACCACACATGCTGACATCACACCACAACTCTACACTATCCAACCATCAAAAGCGACCGCTCCAGAGGACGATCTTCCCTTTTTTACATCGATCTCGCACCGAGCGAACGTGTCTTCGCAGCGTCAGTTTCCGCACGTATCCGTAATAATTCATCTTTATTTATTTTGGCAGTAGTGACTAAACCGAAACCTAAATTGTGTATTTTTTACTTAAATAAAATAAAAACCCCAAATTGTGTTTTTCATAACCAAATCAAACGAAATAGAACCGAATTGTGTCTTTGCTTCATATTGCCGGTGAAACAACCAGTGCTGATGTGACGGAGTGGTGACGGAGACGAAGTAAGTAATAACATAAAAAACATCACATATTCCAGAGAAATGTATTCAATACATGTTTGTATATACTTATATACCATAACTTAAAACAATATTTACATGTATTATATATTAGATATATATTCTGACCACACATTTCTTTATTTTTAGCATTTTCGATAAATTATACAAAATACTAAATTAAAAACTTTGAAAATGCATATATAAATGTTAAAATGCAAAATCATTAATTAATTTACATAAACATTTATTTTACCAAAATATGTTCGCACAGATCAATGAAATTTCATTTCACTCTGATTTTGTCAGCTAAAGTGGTTTACTTCAGAACAGGTCAGAAATGGAGTGCTTGCTAATTCGAAACAGTGTTGCCAATAAGTTTGATGGCAAACCGTTTAACAACAGTGTCATTTCATTTGGCGACGCTGGCATTTTTAGTAAATACGGAACAACAGGATTACTTTAATATTAATTAAAATATTTTGGAAATATTGTAATCGTATTCGTCCATTCGGACAACATGACCTAGCCAGCGTAGCCGCCGTCTTTTAATTCGCTGAACTATTTCAAAGTCGTCGTATATCTCTTAGAGCTCATCGTTCCATCGAATACGATATTCGCGCGGCCCACAGTTATTGTCATCGTCCAAGCCTCTGCACCTTATAGCAGGACGGGAATTATGAGTGACTTATAGAGTTTGGTTTTTGTCTGTCGAGAGAGGACTTTACTTTTCAATTGCCTACTCAGTCCGAAGTAGCACCTGTTGGCAAGAGTTATCCTGCGTTGGATTTCTAGGCTGACATTGTTGGTGGTGTTTACGCTGGTTCCAAGATAGACGAAATTATCTACAACTTCAAAGTTATGACTGTCAACAGTAACGTGAGTGCCAAGTCGCGAGTGCGACGACTGTTTGTTTGATGACAGGAGATATTTCGTCTTGCCCTCGTTCACTGCCAGACCCATTCGTTTTGCTTCCTTGTCCAGCCTGGAGAAAGCAGAACTAACGGCGCTGATGTTGAGGCCGATGGTATCAATATCATCGGCATACGCCAGCAGCTGTACACTCTTATAAAAGATTGTACCTGCCCGATTAAGTTCTGCAGCCCGAATAATTTTCTCCAGCAGCGGATTGACGAAATCGCACGATAGGGAGTCGCCTTGTCTGAAACCTCGTTTGGTATCGAACGGCTCAGAGAGGTCCTTCCCGATTCTGACGAAGCTTTTAGTGTTGTTCAACGTCAGTTTACACAGCCGTGTTAGTTTGCGGGGATACCAAATTCAGACATCGCGGCATAAAGGCAGCTCCTTTTCGTGCTCTCGAAAGCAGCTTTAAAATCGACGAAGAGATGGTGTGTGTCGATTCTCCTTTCACGGGTATTTTCCAAAATTTGGCGCATGGTGAATATCTGGTCGGTTGTTGATTTTCCAGGTCTAAAGCCACACTGATAAGGTCCAATCAGTTTCTTGACGGTGGGCTTTAATCTTTCACACAATACGCTCGATAGGACCTTACATGCGATGTTGAGGAAGCTAATCCCACGGTAGTTGGCGCAGATTGTGGGGTCTCCTTTTTTATGGATTGGGCATAGCACACTTAAATTCCAATCATTGGGCATGCTTTCGTCTGACCATATCATACAAAAAAGCTGATGCATGCTCCTTATCAGTTCTTCGCCGCCGTGTTTGAATAGATCGGCCGGCAATCCGTCGGCCCCTGCCGCTTTGTTGTTCTTCAGGCGGGCAACTGCTATTCGAACTTCTTCATGGCCGGGTAATGGAACGTCTGCTCCACCATCATCGATTGGGGAATCGGGTTCGCCTTCTCCTGGCGTTGTACTTTTGCTGCCATTCAGCAGGCTGGAGAAGTGTTCTCTCCATAATTTTAGGATTCTCTGGGCATCGGTCCCTAGATCAACTTTGGGGGTTCTACAAGAGTATGCTTCGGTTTTCTGTTAGCCGCCGCATTTCTTCGTAGAACTTTCTAGTACCCCGCACGTGTTGTGGTCGATCGTAACGTTGCGAGGTAAGTAGCCTATTTTCTCTCAGCTGCGATATGGCATTCCTCGTCGTACCAGCTGTTCTTTTGCATTTTCCGAAAACAAATGGTATCAGTTGCAGGTGTACGTCAGGAGCTTAAAATGCTATCCCACAGTACCCTTATACCGAGTTGTTGACGAGTGCTCTCGGAGAGTAAGAGTCCAAGTCGAGTAGAAAAATGTTCGGCTGTCTGTTTTGATTGCAGCTTCTCGACGTCGAACATTCCTTGTCTTTGTTGACGTAGAATGATTTCCTGCACAGAGACGGGTGCAAATCTTGACTCCAACAAGATAGTGGTCCGAGTCGATGTTAGGACCTCGGAGCGCACGCTCATCTAAAACACTGGAGACGTGCCTTCCGTCTATCACAACATGATCGATCTTTCTGGTGGTTTTTCGATCTGGAAACAGCCAGATGGCTTGAGGAATTTTCTTGTGCTGGCATCTATTACCACAGATAACCATTTTTCGGGCCCCGGCGAAGTCGGTCAGCCTCAACGATTTTGATATCGTGGCGAGAGCAGCTCTCATAGGTGCGCTCCAAACGCTCATAAAAGGCATCTTTGGTCACATCATCCTTCTCTTCCGTCCGGGCGTGGACGCAAATGAGCGATATGTTGAAGAACCTCGCCTTGATGCGGATTGTGGCTTCACGTTCATCCACCGGAGTGAATGATAGTACTTGCGCTCCTTTATATAGCCACTGGAGTAAATGCCACAAGGACTTACTCTCCTCAGTTCTTGTCCCGTCCATCGCATTTCTTGGACGGCGGTGATGTCAGCCTTCACCCTAACGAAGACATCAACCAGCTGGGCAGCGGCGCCTTCCCAATTAAGGGACTGGACGTTCCAGATGCATGCCCTCAAATCGTCGTCCTTATTTCGTTTGCCATGGTCGTCATCAAAGGGGGGTCTCTCATCCGAGACATTTGGTAATCTTTTGTTGGGGGCGCTTTTTATGTGGCGGGTCCCAAACCCAGCGCACAACCCTGGGGAGGGGTTGTTTCGCCTTTACACTTTAACTCGCCTTCAAACGGATATTCTTAGGCTAACCAGAGTATACTTGGTCAAAGACCGGAAGTCGTGAGCTGCTTAAGCCTTATGTAAAAGAATCGTTTCTGGCCACTGCCAAGTGAAAGGCGATCAGAGAGCTTTCCTCACTTGCCATGTATAGAAGATATGGCTCCATCCTCCAGGACGTTAGAGCTGTAAATTTTTGTGTAGTGTCAGAAAAATTTATTATTATTTATTATTTATTTATTTTTTTTTATAATGTTGATTGTAGCAAGACTCTTATTTAATATTGTTAATTGTGGGTTTCTCAAAGGAACTTTTCAGTAAGTAAAGGTATGAGTTAATGACGAATTGTGGTCCAATTCGCGAAAAAATCCTGCATTAAGTTCCTTGCCACCATCGAAAAAACTGACGTACGACAGTTTGGTGGATTGACGAATATTATCTTTACTAACGAGTCTGTGCTTGTAATTTTCGGGCCGCAGTATCCGATAGAATTACACACAGATGCAAGTTTAATCAGTTATGGTGCAATATTAATGCATTGATTTTTATTATTTTAGTAAAACTACTTCCACTGCAGAATCTAGATATTATTCTTAAGAATGCAAAATCATGTATATGAGGCAACCAAAATTGAAAAGTGTTAAGTCTCTCATAAGTGTGTAAACTTTGCAGAAATGGCAAGTAATAGGCTTGCAGCCGAGGATTCTGAAAATACTCCTATCAATAACAATCTTAGATTTAATGAATTGATAGACGATGTTGCACGGACTCATGAGTTATGAAAAGTCTTGTTTCGCAAAGTTCATATGAACGGTGGGACCCTTTGCTTGTAAGCAGACGATATAGTGTTGTTGGTATCAGGCATGTTTCCTTCAACAGTCAACGAGATTATGGAAACAGCACTTCGAAGGTTAAACCTATGGGCTAAAAACAATGGACTAGGAATTAACACGAACAAAACAAAACTGATGCTATTCACAAGCAGAACCAAAATACCTCAGTTTCAACTTCTGGTACTGAACGGTACAACACTCTATCCCCCACAGCTAAATACTTGGGGGTGGAGATTGACACCAAACTGTCCTGGAAAATAAATATAGAAAAAAGAATAAACAAAGCATCCATGGCCTACTATACTTGTAAGAGAATCGTCAACAAGGATTGGTGCCTCAAACCAAGTATAGTCATGTGGATGTATACGGCGGTCATAAGACCTATCTATACTAATTATATAAAATCGCTTATATGAAAAATGTTTGTAACGGCTAATCTCCTAAAGTTCTGAAGCGATTTTTATAATTTTTTTTTTTAAATAAAGCATTTGCTCTAGGCTCGCGAGTGGTATACTTTTTTTTTTAATTTTCCGAAATCAAATCCTTTTTCTTTCGGGTTGAAGTTTTTGAAAAACCAAAAATATTGCAAGCATAAGGTTTTTCGTTCACCAAACGCAGTCTACAGCGAAGCGCGCTTTGTGTGTGTGCGTGTGCCCTTTATCGTTTGCGGCACGCACTCTCTCTCTCTTCCATCTCTGCACATCTTTTCCAGCATAACGTAATGAAGTAAAGTACATACATATGTACATATGTATGCACTCTCTCTTCCATCTCTCACATCTTTTCTACATAACTTATTGAAGTAAAGTACAAAGCAAAAAAGTTTGCATATATAAATGATCGCAGAACAAGTGAAATAACGCTAAACAGCACAATCAAATGCTCGCATAAATTGCCGTATGTATGCATGTATGTAGTTATGTAAATACAGTGTCAACTATATTTATTCTGTTTTACAGCTACTTATTTTGCAGCAACGCACCGTTGCTTGAATTACTTTTCTTATTGTCTTTGTACTTTTTTGTAACAAAGCACATTGAAAATAAAAACAGAACGCTCTCCGTAAGGAACATCCAAAAACCAATAAAATCAAATATTAATATGTAATGTGGTTTTCATGTGTGTCTGCGAAATACTTGCTGGTTTCTTCTAACTTTATTGTATTTATGATCGTATTCTGCAAATGGTAGAGTAAAATTGGAAATTCATTGTCTTTAAATCAAAAGGTAAAGATTAGATTTAAGCGAAACTAATTTGGTTAATAATAAATAAACGGTTTTTACAATAAAAGCTTTCAGAGATGCCAAAAGCAAAATCTCAATTATTTAGATCCTCATCAAATAGACGGCAAATTCAGCTAAGATGAAATGAGACGGTCGACGAGAGTGCAAATCGCGTAGAGAATGTAAGGTTGCAAATGATGCAGAATAGACAAGGGGCGATTGCTTTCAAATCAGCGTTTAACTATAGACAGGATTGTAATTATTTGGACCTTTCCCTTTTATTCATTGGTCGAATGAATGGCATTTGCAATTTTTGTAAGGCTAAAAAGTGGGTGAAAGAGGCACCAGGTTTGTGTTGTAGCAAGAGACATGCAAGTGAGACATATAGGTGAGCCTTCGCTGACAATCAAAGCGCTGCTTTGAGGTGAGCATCAGTCGTCCTGTCACTTAAAAAAAAAATATAAGAAAATGCAATGGTTGAGACTTCGTTTGGAGGTAATGAAATTAGGGAGGGTAATTTCATGCCAACGTTTAAAATACATGGACAAGTTTACCACGTTATTGGGAGTTTATTGCCAGTGCCGAACGCAACACCAAAATTTAAATTGACTGCCAATATGCGAATAAATCTTTGTGGAGCTGGACCATCCAATCGGTTTGCAGAGTTCCTACTTAAAATAGGTAACGGTTGCAAATCTGTCACCAAAGATAGTTATGTAACAATGCCAGATATTGCAGGAACCTGTGTTAGAACAGTTGACCAACTTATTGATAACGTGTATCCAGATATTATTAATTTGCACCACAAAGATTCTAAGTGGTTATATGAGTGAGCTATAATTACTTCGACGAATTCCGCTGCAGACGAAATCAACAAAGCCGTTTGTCAAAGAATATTATCAGAATATAAAATTTACAATTCTTTTGACACAGTGACAGATGAAGGAGACGTTGTTCACTATCCAACGGAGTTTCTTAACTCTCTTAATCCCTCGGGACTACCTCCATTTCAACTAGAACTTAAAATTGGTACGCCAATAATCCTTCTACGAAATCTTAAGCCTCCCAATTTATGTAATGGCACTCGACTGAAGATAACGCACTTGATGCCTAATATCATTCAAGCAAACATTTTAACCGAACCTGCAGCAGGCGAAAGCACAATGATCCCTCGGATACCAATGATACCTAAAGATCTTCCATTTAGTTTCAAAAGAGTACAGTTCCCCGTTAAGACGTGTTTTGCGATTACCATTAATAAGTCCCAAGGGCAAACATTTAATACTGTTGGCATAGATCTTCGAAACGAAGTATTTTCTCACGGTCAGTTATATGTATGTGGCTCTGTCACGAATTGGTTCCCCGCAAAACAAACTGTTCTCATTTCTGGCAATGGAAATAAAACAAAAAATGTTGTATTCACTAAAGTTTTTAATAATTAAAATATATCCTTTTTGGTTATTGTTCCAAAATACATCAATTATAGTATACCTTATTTCATATCTTGAATTAATATTTACTCTATACAATCCTATTTATTTTAAGTAAGAGTTTTGAATTGTTACCTTTTTGTTATCTATTTTTAATTTTTCTGTAAAAAAAATTTAATAAACAAATTATTTATAACGTTAATGAATTTGAAAGTGTTTGCAATTAATTCAAATATGGGTAGTAAATATTTGTAAGTCTAACATAAGATACACATTATACTCATGTATGTGTGTTTACATGTACGAATAAAGGTATTCTTTTATTTGCATTTTAAACTACATTAAACTCTTTCCAATACCCTCATCGTTTCAGTTTTTGCGGCGTAACAAAGTACGCCGGGTATTTGCTAGTATTTACATATGAAGCTCTGGTATGGTGGCCAGCGCTAAACAAACAATACAACATTAAAAAATTAACTGGTATACACAGAGCAGCATCTGCGAGCGTTACTGGTGCAATCAAGTTATGTCCGACTGATACGCTCAACGTGATCCTGCATCAACTACAAATGGACATTTTTATTCAAAGACAAGAGCTATAGAAAAAATGTACGTGACAAACCTTTATGAAATTTTATTTTCTACAAAAAGGGTCCAACATCAAAATGGCTGTCATTAATAATAATTCTCAAGATAATGGGAAAAATGTCAACCCCTCAAGCCCGCAAAATGCTGAAATAAGTGACAAAAGTGGCAACATAGCCACGGCGGCTGCGGCTCGCAAAAATCTGCGACGATATTTATGCGATATTTAGGCGAAGCTGTTACAGCGGCAAGGGAAGCGGTGATAATCGGCATACGTTCGTTTGTGTTTCGGATTTTCTACCAATGTCGTCCATTGGTAGTCTGGGACAACGGAGATTTCGCATTAAACAATAGATCAATCCCTAATACGCTCTTATGCCGTTGTTATCGAAGGATGAAGGATGCAGTCGGTAGGTTCTACCAAAAAGATCCTTACACGAATCTTCTATTAAAAATTAATAACAATCATAATAATAAAAGAGAGATAATAAAAATAAAATATAAAAGTATGTTCTAACGTCATGGCGTTGGTTATCAATATAATGTTCAATGTCAGAGTAAGGTAGTTCAATGTCAAGTAAAAGCAGTGTAATGTCGTTCAATATCATACCACTAACAATGTGACTGGGGGACAAACTAGTGTCAAAAAAGATATCTACAACGCAATATAAAAAAACAATAAAAATGTTCCAGTGATTTACACAAATATTAACTAATTAAGAGAAAAAACTCAAAAGTGCTCAGAGTGTGTGAAAAATAATACTCTTGGGCAATAAAGAATTTATACAACTATAGAGAGTTCTAGAACAAATACTAGTAAAGTAAATGATAATTTTGCCGATATCTATTACTTAACTTTGTTAAAATAATTTGATTAAAAAAACACTATATAAAACAATAATTGAACTTACACCCCTATTCTGTGCACTTGACAAATTAATAAAATTTTGAAAATTAATTCAAATATTTATCAAGTAAGAGATATTTTGGTATTCTGTGGCAATCCTGATAAAAGTAAAAACTTCAGTTCGCACAGCTTTTCCCCACACGTGTGGTAAACAAGATAATGTAAATAGAACCAGCTGATTTCTATTCCAATTATATTTATTCGTTAAAATGGACTCTTCTGCAACGTAAGTTTTCACATATTGTATAATATTATTTAACGTTTAACGCCAATTTTGTAAGGTGAACTTTGTACCAACCAATTTTAAATTGCATTTTGCAATAAATAGAAAGTTTATAACTATCTCTCGGAATTTGTGCATTTTTCCTTTCAAAAGAAATTGTGAATGACCTATAAGGTGAGTTTTTGCACAAAGCATAATATAAAAATAAGGAGCAAAAATATTTTGTTTTAATTTGTCATAAAACAATTAAATCCTTAATTTTTCAAGATATATATTTATTATATATTAATAATAATAGAGCACTAATTCTTTAAACATAATTATTCTGTTTTAAAACCCTAATTAACTAATAGGTAGGTACAAAACAAAACCTAGGTAATAACGAAGGTAGGAACTAAACATTGTTCGATGGGTAGGTAGAAAGTATAACTGAGGTATAAAAAACATCTTCAATGCCTTTTTTGTAACACCTTAATATTTCCACTAAAATTGCTAGATGAATTTTCGCATGGAACTACGACAATGATACAGTATCTAGGGAAATTATACAGATCGGACAGTTATATCATGTAGCTGCCTTATAAATTTACCGATCAAAATAAATTTTTGTAGGGAAGATTTTTTTTGACAAGAGTATATATGGCATATAAAATAAATAGCAAAAATATGATTAAATTAGTCATATACTAAATAAATCCCTAATTTTTCCAGACATATTTAGATATTTATGAATAATTAACATTGTAAGCACAATTATCCGGCCCTAATTAACTGATGGGTACGTAAAGAACAAAATCTAGATAGAAGGTAATTTGCCCTGTTTTAAAACCCTAATTAACTGATAGATAGGTTCAAAACGAAACCTAAGTATAAACAAAGTTGGAGATTAGGTAAAGTGTAACCAGGATTTTACGTATAGGGTTCTAAAAAAATTTATAAATAGGGTGCAAACCCATCGGATTACTTCCGTTTATGAGTGCAACTTATACTTTGAACAACACAAGCAATTTAGAATTAGAATAAGAATAGTTAATTGAGGTAACGCACCGCGACCTAGGGTCTATTGTGCCCTCTCCTATATCACATGACCTCACAGAGCCCCAGCAGCCTGAGTTTCAGCAGTTTGCCGGGCTCAAGCGATGTGATGTGATCCCTACTGATATAAACAGAATCCAGGGCCTTAAGCCTTTTCCCACAGATTGCTGTGCAATCCAGAATCAGGTGTGCTGGTGTCTCCTGTTCCAGGTCGCAGAACCGGCAGTTGGCACAGGAGACCATGCCCATGTTGGACAGGTGCTTCCTGAGCTTACAGTGCCCTGTGTATATTGCGACGAGGAGGCGGAATTTCTCACGGGGTAGGTTAATTATTTCTTTAAACCTGGAGAGATTGTACCCTCCCAGTGGCAGCTTAGCGTGACGCATACTTGCTGCCTGCCGCCAGTGCCGCTCTCTTTCCTCGGTCTCCTCCGTGCGGAGTAGCTCCTTAAGAGTGTGGGGTCCTACCGCTATGTATGGCTCTGGTCCCAACATCTTGGACGCTGCTGCCGTGCGAGCCAGCTCGTCGGCCTTCTTATTTCCTTCTACTCCCTTGTGCCCTGGTACCCAGATTAGGTGTACCCGATTGCACAAGGACAGGCGGTTTAGCCTTTCTGTACATTCCTCATCTAAAAGCGATTTGGTCTCGAATGATAGGATCGTTTTTAGTGTCGCTTGACTATCACTAAGAATAGCTATGCGCTGGTTGCGATAGTTGCGGCTGAGGTTGACTTCCGCGCACTGACTGATGGCAAAAACTTCAGCCTGGAAGATGCTTGGGAAGCAGCAGGAGGGCCAGCGGTGTACTTTCCACTAGGGCGTCCATCTGTTTAGAGGACATGATCTTCCCTCTTCCACAGCCTTCTGCTGACATTAGCAGCATGGTGTGCTTTGCTGCTAGCTTGATCACCTGTTGAAGCGGTGTGAGCTCTAGTAAGACTTCCAGTGCCATCGTGGGGCATGTGCGCATTGCCCCCGAAGCACAGACACATGCAAGTCTTTGCAGCTTTGACAGTCTTCCTATCACCGAGGACTGCGCGGCTTTGGTGGCCCAGGCAACCGCTTCATAGGTGACGATAGGCCTTACTATCATGGTATACAGCCATCTAATGATGCTTGGCTTGCATCCCCATGATCTGCCGGCAAGGCGTCTACAAATCATAAGTGCTCTGGTTGCCTTGGATAGTGTTAGGTCCAAATGTCTACTCCATCTTAGCTGTGAGTCTAAGGTGAGGCCAAGGAATTTGACCTCCTTAGACATTTCCACCTCTGTGCCTCCGATTGTAAGGGATTTCAGGCCCGGAAGAGATTTCCGCTTAGTGAATGGGATCACGGTGGTCTTTGCTGGGTTGATGTTTAGCCTTACCGTGTTGCACCATCCTTTCGCCAAGTTTAGGCCCCTTTGAACAATGTCACAGACAGTGTTCACAAATCTGCCTCTTGCCATTATGACGATGTCCTCCGCGTACCCTTGGCAGCGGATTCCATTGCTTGTGAGTAGCTCGAGTAATTCGTCTACTATCAGGCTCCATAGCAGAGGAGATAGCACTCCGCCCTGTGGGCAGTCCCTCGTGGTGCCAAGACGAACCTTACTTTCTCCCACTGTTGTTTCTGCTACCCTAGTGCGCAGAAGGGCTTCAATCCATCTGCGTATCGGGAGGGTTACATTCCTTCTCTCGAGTGCCTTGATCACGCTGGTGTGAGACGCATTATCAAAGGCACCCTCAATGTCAAGGAAGGCGCAAATCGCTACCTCGCCATTGACCAGCGAATCCTGCAGTTCAGACGTGAGTTGGTACAGAGCAGTATTTGAGGATCTTCCCGCTCTGTACGCGTGTTGTCTGGCATGCAGGGGTGCGACCTTCAGCGCTTCCGATCTTATGTGGTTGTCTATTACCTTTTCCATCCCCTTTAGAAAGAAGGAGGACAGACATATGGGCCGGAATGACTTGGCTAACGAGTAGTTTCTTCTTCCTATCTTGGGGATGAAAATTACCTTAGCAATTCTCCATGGCTCGGGGATATACGACATCGCCAGGATGTCTCTCATCAGCCTAGCAGGTGTGGTAGGAGAATGTCCATACCTTGCTGCAAGAAAGCCGGGAAGACGCCGTCCACTCCCGGTGACTTGTAGCTCGAAAAGAAGGCCAGTGCCCACCTGACTGAGTCTGCAGTGAACAGGTTTCGTGCAGTCAGCCAGTCTGAGCGATCCGGCCTACGCATGACCGAAGCTGGGGTTAGGTCAGCTTGAACTGTCTCCGGGAAGTGCGTTTGTAGGAATGTTTCCGCCCTCTCCTCCGCGCTTGTCGTATAGGTCCCGTCCTGTCTTTTTAGGGATAATACTGTGTCCTTCTTACCCTTC
Organism: Bactrocera dorsalis; assembly: GCF_023373825.1. NCBI lineage: Eukaryota > Metazoa > Arthropoda > Insecta > Diptera > Tephritidae > Bactrocera > Bactrocera dorsalis. Next base: position 11,419,275 of record NC_064308.1, on the reverse strand, counting down.
GACATCGCTTTGTGCAGTCATGCTGCCACCGGGGTAGAGGAGACGCTAAGACAGAATTTCCTGAAACTGTTTGACTTGGCAAGCCTAATCTCCTTGTTGTAGATAGTTAGCTCCCGTTTGAAGTCCTCCCAGCTGCCCGTGCACTTGGCTTTGTTGAACAGGCACAGTGGTAGGCGTCCATAATGGACTGGTTTATGGCACTTAGTCTACTCTCCAGCCCAACTGCTCCACTCCTTTTATGTTCCTACTTAGATTTTCTCTGAAGATGCCCCAGTTTATATTTCTCGGGGTACGAGTCGGAGGTCGGTCCCCGACTGTCACCCTCAGAACAAAGCGAATGATCCTGTGATCTGACAGTGAGGGTTCTTTTGACACCCGCCACTGCGAGATCAGCCCAATCATGCTGTCGTTGCTCAGGGTAATGTCTAGGACCTCTCTCCGAACACTGGTTACGAAGGTTGGTTCACAACCTACATTCTCTATGTTAATATTATTACTAAGTATAAATTCTTGAAGTGACTCACCCCTCACGTTACAGTCCGTGCTGTCCCATTCCGTGTGATGCGCATTGGCATCGCAACCTCGCTGTCTCTCCCGGAAAATATGCTGATGCGAGGACGAAGTCCGATCCTTCCTTGTCCTTTATAAGTACGGCCACCAGATCTTGCGTTAGAAACTCTGAAATACAGAAAAAGTCTATATCGGCTCTAACGACTACACAGGAACGGGGTCTCTCGCTAGAGAGATCCCAGATTACCTTCCTCTTTCTCGTGTTGAGGCCTCCTACCTCTCCTCTGAACACCCAAGGTTCCTGGATTAAGACGATGCTCAGGGTATCCGAAATGAACCTCTTCACGATGACAGCCGAGGCTGCCGATGCGTCATGTAGGTTCATCTGAGCAACTTCTATGCCGGCGCTGGAGCTTATAGAATTGGTTCGATGAAAGACAGGTCCTCGTCCACGATCTCTTCATCAACCTGCATCTCCAGCCCTTCCAGGAGCTCTTGGGTGGATGACAATATGCCTTCCTGCACTTTGCGGATCTCGTTGCTGCTGTTCACGTCTGCGGCGTTGGTCGCAACCTGCCCAGCCGAGATTAGGTCGTTGGTGAGCTCGTCCCGCCCACACAAAACCACAGCGGCAGTCGCTTCATGCGCTGCTGGGGGGGGGGGGGGGACGGGTAGAGCTGGTGCTGCGGTCGTCTCCGTCGAAGGTTCTTGGCTCGTAGACGTAGCCTTGGGCCTCCATGGCCTCACTACTATTTTGCCGAAGCGGAAATTCAGCCTGTATCCCTTCTGCTTAATGTACTTGTATGATACGTCGTCCATCGTAATGTTGAGGTTCCACCCAGAACCTTCAACACGGCTTGCTACGACCTTCCACTCTGAGGTACTTAAACCTTCGTTCTGGTTTCTCACCAGATTGAGCGCGAAGTCGTAGTTCTTGTCAGCACTCCTAGGAAAGTACGCTACTGTGCAACTGCGGTATTTCCTCTCCTCTTCTTACACACAGGGCCGGACCCTCTCAACCCTCTAGCCTCGGCGTGATATTCTTCAACCAGGTGGCCGACTTCTCATCCTAGCAGTCGACCAGCAGCATGCCGCCCTTGAAGAAAATGCCGTTAAAGGCGCCGGTATAACCGACGCTATTAGTTAAGGCATTTACTAGGCAGTCCTGGAGAGCCGTCAGCTGTTCCGACCCTAGGGCCTCCGCCGGGTAGTTTTGGGGCAACACTGCCATCCGGATGCTGCTAACAGCCTCCGAATACTTGCGGTTCGTGATTCTCATCGGCTGCTGGTTGGGGTTGGGGCGTTTTCCACTGGCTCCCTGTGGTCTGTCCTCCCGTATTCTCTTGGGCATTGGTGGCTCCTGGGGTTTATTTTTACACTCTTCCGTTTCTCCATCCGACTGGGTGCCTCTTGAGGTGCTGGCCTTGCTTCGCTTCGTCCCTCCGACAGGGCTGCTTGAGCTCGGCGGCGTCTCCGATTCCTGCGTCTAGTTGCAGACGAACCACCATTGGCACCTACGCGTCGTGCACTGCTAAGAGAGGGGTTGTTCCCACCGCTCCTATTCAGAGCCCGCTTCAGGTGTCATACCGTCTTCGAGGAACCTTAGGTACCACTTGAGAGTGGCTCCACTCATGCCAGCTCTGCGCGGGTCATCGTGACCTCCTGGCCGTTCTGGCTCCGGGGTACATGCAACGTTCCCTCGTTGTCGTCTCCTTTTCCGTTCTCCCCTTGATTCCACTTTCGTGAAACCACCCTCCTGTCCACAGTCGATCCTGCTCTAGGGGGTTGCGGGGGCAGCGCTTGCGCGATTTACAGTGGTCACGGTTGACACACTACGTGCGTGCTCCACAAAAAGTGCACGTTCTTCCGGCGACAAGGCATCCAGGAAGCTACACTTCCGTCTAGCTCCTGGGCCACCCTTGCTAGCGGCACTAGTGCTGCTGCCAGCTGTTGTTGTAGATGTTGTTGCTTTTTTTGTTGTCATTGTTGTTGTTTTTGTTGTTGTTGTTGATTCATCTTTGTCTTACGACCGTTTGGCCCGTGTTGTGAGCCTCCCGGTCTAGTATTGGAAAGGGGAAACTGAAAGTCCGCTGCGCCAGATCCCCTCGACGCAGTAAGGCCACCGTTACTTCCCAAGGCGGCACGGTGTTGGGAAGGCTCCGTACGAATACAGCCGAATTTACCTCCTGGCTGCAAATCATCTAATGGGCACGGGTCGCATAACACCCTGGATTAGGAGGTGGTAGCTCTTGGTCGCCGCGCACATGCAGCTTCTGCTAGCCCTCAGGAGAGATGCTATGCGGCATCCCCCATGGTGGTTGGGAGATGCTGTGCTGTGCTGCGGTTTAAGCCCCTGCACCACGACAAGGTGCCTAACATTCGCAGAGGACACAAGCAACTTTCAAACATATCGAAAAAATAATTTTTTTTAAATAACCATTATTTTTTTGAAATATATTAATATTTGTTTATTTGTTATTAATTTTTAACAGTTAGTTTTTTTTTGTATTTTGGCATAAATATTTTATTTTAATTATGACGCAATGCTTCGAAAAAATTTGGAAATAAATTGACTGAGGAACGCCGACTATATTGCACAATTACGCAATTACAAATTTGGAGTTTCGTAGTGAAGAGAGAATTTGGGACAGTTCTGCACGTGCCAATAGACGACAAAACCTACTTCACAGAACTGCGGAGCAGGAGCGCGACGCAATAAGATATTCAAACCAACGACTGGATTCAGAGTCATAGTGCTGAGGAGAAGGAATGCAATACCGGAACCTTTAATTAGGTGAGCGAATCCAGAATATAAAGCAGCGGAACAGAAGAGAGACAAAATATGACATTCAATCAGGAGTTTTAATCCGGAGTATAGAATAGGGACGCAGCACCGCGGTAAATATTGGACGGACCAATCGACACGACACAACACAACAAGCGACACAATAGAACATCCAATCAAGCGCTTTAATACGGAATATTCTGTATGACGCCAGAATCCAATAACCAGAGAAGAAAATAACCAAAGCAAGGCAACGAGATGCAGCATTGAGGAGAAATCGTCGAAGAGATCCAATAAGAAGACGTCGGGAACAAATTTTTAATTCTTCTCAAAGAAGAGTGACACGGCAGCAAACCAGGCAACAACTTGCAAACGAGCAGGAATCAACGTTGGAAAGAGTAAAATTCCATAGGAAGGATCGCACAAATCATCAGTTGGAGAGTGAAAGGCAAGGCAGGAGGAATATCAGAAGACGTCGTGAATTTTTTCCTGATGCACTGCTAGAAGCACGTCAACGTCGAGCTACTAATATCTTTGATATGTACGCATTGTTGATAGAAAAGGGCCCACTGTAATATGCGTGTGTGTTGGTTCCCTCACCAAGTAAAAAAGCTAGAAAAACCTCAGACCTCATCAAAGTTCACGCACTCGGAAGATGCTAGAAAAGTTTTCTTCTTGTCATCGAAGTTTCCATCTTCGGACCAATGATTGTCAAACAAGTTAAAATACCAAATATCTGCCTCTCAGAAGAATTGGAGTTTCCTGATCTTCTGGAATGTCTTCAGGACTTAACATGTCTGGAGGATAGGTTAATATCCCCGAGAATACCATTTATGCGGATCATATCCCTAGGATATGAACGACAATATGCTATTCGTGGAATACTAGTAAATATCCCGATTTCTGTTATAGAGACAGTCACCATGATGCCAAGAAGATTTGACAACAACCATATTATTCAAGTGCACCTGAAACGTCTCTTGGAATATCAGCAAAATTTTCTGACGAAGATTGTGCGACCAGCAAAAATATTCCAGGCACTGAATTATCTGTTGGGTACAGAGCTCTACGCCAAGCACAACATTAAAATGTCAATTAATTGGCTGGAAAATATAGGAAACGAGGAAACTGTGCCATTTATTGCGGATCCTGCAGATGAGGCAGCAGTAGGAAAAGGAATTAAATCCAGATGGCCAGGAAATTTTGATGGACAATTAACCCGTTGAAAACAGATCGATTGAACGGGTTGCAATGGCACCAGGGTAAGTGACGTTACAACCGACGATGATGCTTAGGAGTTGTTGTATTCAACAATTTACTGTGGAAATAAGAGAACATCCACGACAACTTTTAGCAAAATTGCGCGATCTGAAATAAGACGCTATGTTCGACGTTGCGTGCGTGTGGGCGTGCTTCTGTTTATTTATAAGTTCTACGAGTTGGAGAGCATCAAAAATGCCATTTCTATCTAAGTTAAGAAATATAACTGCTACAAATGTGAGGAATGAAAACTTTGTCAGCAACCTTATCCAGAATGATGACGTCTATCATATACTCAAAGGACTTCGATCCTCACATGCATATTGGGAGGCTGAAAATAAAAAAGTTTTAGCTATTATCCGTCAGTTTGGATTGCCAATATTCTTCATAACAATGTCAGCCGCAGAGACAAAATGACCGGAGCTGTTGGTCATATTAAATAAACTAGTAGATAAGGTAGACATTCTGAAAGAAGAGTCCACTGCCCTATCAAGTTCTGAAAACGCGAGACTGATAAGTCCAGTTACATGTTCCAGATATTTCGACAATCGATTCCGCCAAATGCTGAAATTGTTACAAAACGGACTTTTTGGAGTACATGTAGTAGTCCAAGTGTACTGGAGCACTTCTCTCAAAGGCTCGATCAATTGGAAGAACTATGCTTAGCAGGTTTTGCAGCATGGTTCACATTTTCCAAAACAAGTAGGAATATTTCTGGTACTAATGAAGATTACAATGAAGTAGAAAACGAGGATGACACGACAGCTGCACTCCAATGGCATTAAAATATGGATCAGATTTTTTTATGAAAAGGAAGCAAGCACTTATTCTGCGCTGGAAACGTTTTAGCGTTGAAATTTCAAGAGCTGATTTTTTCAGAGAAACTGCCATAATGTTTCACCTATGGAAAAATGAGGAGACCGGGCTCTTAAATAATGCTGTCGAGAGTGTTTGCAACACACACAAGGAGCAAACTTAGCAGAATAGGCTTAAATATGACAAATTTTTATCCAACGAGCAATAAACAGCTGACGAGAGAGCTGCCTCCCAATTTTTGCATCCCCAATTCAGAGCTCTAGCTGTTCCGGAGTAAATAAGAGATGTTAATGTTTTTCACGAGGACAACAATAGTGTGCAAGAGGCGGTTCGATTAATTAAACTACCACCTATAATATTAGAAGGAGATTTACTGACAATGGTACAATCAATTAACAACAAGCAGAGAGAATATTTTGCTCATGTAATGCACAATGTCAGTAGGAAGAAAATCTTCTACGTATATATCGGAGGTGGTGCTGGAGCGGGCCAAACCCGGCTTATAACGACTATATATCAGTCGTTGACATTGAAATTAGAGGTCTAACACTTCATTCCGTTTTTTCACTCCCCAGCAACCAGTCCTCCGCCGATCTTCGGCCCCTCAATATTCATGCTAATCTCACAGATATTCGGCTTATAATAATTGATGAAATTTCAATGGTTGAAGCAAAGATGTTTGCGTATTTAGATTGCAGGTAAAGCAAATTTTTAAGAGCACTGCTTACTTTGGAGTCATTCTAATTATCGTGTTTGGTGACTTAAAACAGTTGCCACCGGTAGGAGATTGATGAATATTTGCGCCAAATGGAAATGATTATTACCGTGCAATTACAGAACCCCGCTTTGGGATCAATTTCGATACTTCAAGATCAAGAATTTACCATCGCTTTAAATAACATGTCAGAGAGAAATATGACACACGCTGACATCAAATTAATCAAAAGCAGGGAAACGACTTTTATCGTGATACCCAACTAAGCCTTCCATCTCTATTATTCAAATGCTGGAGCAAATAATTTCAATACAACAAAATTGGCGAACACGATGACCGACGAGTTTATTTCGAAGGATACAATTAAGTCAAGTTCTTTAGAAGAACGCCGCAGGGCAAACGTATTAGAAGCCGTGAAGGGTTTCAAGCCATCAGAAACATAGGGAATGCTTCATTCATTGCAGTTGAAATATATGGTAACAGTCAAATGTAAATGGTGCTACAGGAGAACAAATGCAGGTGGATACCGAATCACCTGGACCTGAATGCACAGTGAAGCAACTTTAGATGAAATTCGCAAAATCAAGAATTGGAAGCTTTGCACGTCCCAAGCAGCCTCATAGTCGCAATGCAGATTAGACACTAACCATGAGCGTGGTTCGATCATTCCAATAAAAGCGAAATGAACAAATAACCATAGAACGTAGACAGTTCCCTGTCATTCCAGCTGAAGCCAACACGATACATAAAAGCCAAGGCGGAACATACGCTCAAGTTGTGGTTCATTTAGAGGGTAGAGTTAGAAGGTCAGCTTTATGCAAGGTCCGGCACTCGAAGAGTCAGACCTTTCGCGCAGCTGTCGCACTGGAATGAGCTGTTTATAAATTTGCTGAATAACAGTTCGGAGAATTGTTCACAAGTGTGCAAAAGCGTTTTGCCAAAAGTCAACGCAAAAAAAAATTATCAGTGATGGAATTCAAACGTAATAGTGTAATTGCTTTATATTTAGCTGGAAAATCACAGCCAGAAATTGTTCGTGAGCTCAAACATCTTAATGTGAATAAAGTTTTTGTTTATCGCACCATCACTGGTTACAATGATACTGGTAGCATCGCAAAACGCCATGGGGGTGGTAATTAAAAGACTGCAACGTCACGTGAGATGGTTCGGAAAGTGAAGAAACGACTTGAGCGAAATCCACGACGAAGTGCTAATCAAATGCCAAAAGAAATGAAAATATCCTACCGCAGCATCCGACGCATATTGAAAAATGAGCTTAAGGTCAAGCCTTACAAGTTCCAAAAGACCCATGATCTCACACCGATGCAACAACAAGTAAGACTTAAGAGAGCGATGCAGTTGCTTCGCTTGGGCTAAAGTAGTCAAATTCCGAACACTGTGTTTTCTGACGAAAGATTTTTCCTATTGAGCAATTCGTAAATTCTCAAAACGATAGGGTTTACTTGACCGACCATTCATACCAGAATCTAAGTCATCGGTTGGCCACCAGGGGGCGGCACCCGCCACAAATAATGGTTTGTGCCGCTACCACTGCAGATGGGCGCTCTCCAATTGTTTTCATCGAGCCTGGCGTCAAAGTAAATGCGGCATATTATCGGTGTTCTGGAGGCTGCCTTGAAGCCGTGGGCAAACAAACATTTCGGTCGCAAACCATGGACGTTTCAACAAGAATTCGCACCGTCTCACAAAGCGCGAGTGAACCAAGAATGGCTGAAAAACAACGTTCCGAACTTCATTACGACTACACAATGGCTCGCGAATTCACCAGATGCGAATCCAATGGATTATTCTCTCTGTGCCATTTTGGAGAGCAAGGTCCAAAGTAAAAAATACACCAGTCTCGAGATGCTGAAGAAAGCCATTGTTCGTGAGTGGGCCGAAATACCGGCAAGTCACATTCGGGCAGCTTGAGACATCTACCCAGCTGGTAGATGTCCTCGTAAAGATAAAGGCTGACATCACCGCCTTCCAAGAAATGCGATGGGCGGGACAAGGACAGAGACGAGTAGGTCCTTGTGACATTTACTACAGTGGCCATATAAAGGAGCGCAAGTTTGGTGTTGGATTCGTGGTGGGAGAGAGACTCCGTCGCCGAGTACTATCATTCACTTCGGAGAATGAACGTCTAGCCACAATCCGCATCAAAGCGAGGTTCTTCAACATATCGCTGATTTGCGCCCACGCCCCGACGGAAGAGAAGGACGATGTGACCAAAGATGCCTTTTATGAGTGCTTGGAGCGCACTTATGAGAGATGCCCCCGCCACGATGTCAAAATCGTGCTTGGCGACTTCAACGCCAGGGTAGGCAAAGAAGGTATCTTTGGCACTACGGTCGGTAAATTCAGCCTCCACGAGGAAACCTCCCCAAACGGGTTGAGGCTGATCGACTTCGCCGGGGCCCGAAATATGGTTATCTGTAGTACTAGATTCCAGCATAAGAAGATACATCAAGCTACCTGGCTGTCTCCGGATCGAAAAACCACCAACCAGATCGATCATGTTGTGATAGACGGAAGACACGTCTCCAGTGTTTTAGATGTGCGTGCGCTCCCAGGTCCTAACATCGACTCGGACCACTATATTGTTGCAGCCAAAATTCGTATTCGCCTCTGTGCAGCAAAAAACGCACGCCAACAAACACAAGGAAGGTTCGACGTCGAGAAGCTGCAATCACAACAGATAGCCGAAAGATTTTCCACTTGGCTTGCACTCCTGCTCTCTGAGAGCACTCGTCAACAACTCGGTATAAGGGAACTGTGGGACGGCATTTCAAACTCCTTACGTACAGCTGCAACCGAAACCATTGGTTTTCGGAAAGTGCAAAAGAACGACGTGTTACAGCGGAGAGAAAACAGGCTGCCTACCTCGCAACGTTACGATCGACCATACTTAGACTATGGAGGGAACACTTCTCCAGCCTGCTGAATGGCAGTGAACACATAACACCAGGAGAAGGCGAACCCGATTCCTCAATTGATGACGATGGAGCAGACGTTCCATTACCCGGCCATGAAGAAGTTCGAATAGCAGTTGCCCGCCTGAAGAACAACAAAGCGGCAGGGGCCGACGGATTGCCGGCCGAGCTATTCAAACACGGCGGCGAAGAACTGATAAGGAGCATGCATCAGCTTCTTTGCAAAATGTGGTCGGATGAAAGCATGCCCAACGATTGGAATTTAAGTGTGCTGTGCCCAATCCATAAAAAAGGAGACCCCACAATCTGCGCCAACTACCGTGGGATAAGCCTCCTCAACATCGCGTACAAGGTTCTATCGAGCGTATTGTGTGAAAGATTAAAGCCCACCATCAAGAAACTGATTGGACCTTATCAGTGTGGCTTTAGACCTGGTAAATCAACAACCGACCAGATATTCACCATGCGCCAAATCTTGGAAAAGACCCGTGAAAGGAGAATCGACACTCACCACCTGTTCGTCGATTTCAAAGCTGCTTTCGACAGCACGAAAAGGAGCTGCCTTTATGCCGCGATGTCTGAATTTGGTATCCCCGCAAAACTGATACGGCTGTGTAAACTGACGTTGAGCAACACGAAAAGCTCCGTCAGGATCGGGAAGGACCTCTCCGAGCCGTTCGATACCAAACGAGGTTTCAGACAAGGCGACTCCCTATCGTGCGACTTTTTCAATGTGCTGCTGGAGAAAATTATTAGAGCTGCAGAACTTAATCGAGCAGGTACAATCTTTTATAAGAGTGTACAGCTGCTGGCGTATGCCGATGATATTGATATCATCGGCCTCAACACCCGCGCCGTTAGTTCTGCTTTCTCCAGACTGAGCAAGGAAGCAACGCAAATGGGTTTGGCAGTGAACGAGGGCAAGACGAAATATCTCCTGTCATCAAACAAACAGTCGTCGCACTCGCGACTTGGCACTCACGTCACTGTTGACAGTCATAACTTTGAAGTTGTAGATAATTTCGTCTATCTTGGAACCAGCGTAAACACCACAAACAATGTCAGCCTGGAAATCCAACGCAGGATTACTCTTGCCAACAGGTGCTACTTCGGACTGAGATGGACTGAGTAGGCAATTGAAAAGTAAAGTCCTCTCTCGACGAACAAAAACCAAACTCTATAAGTCGCTCATAATCCCCGTCCTGCTATATGGTGCAGAGGCTTGGACGATGACAACAACCGATGAGTCGACGTTGCGAGTTTTCGAGAGAAAAGTTCTGCGAAAGATTTATGGTTCTTTGCGCGTTGGCCACGGCGAATATCGCATTCGATGGAACGATGAGCTGTACGAGATATACGACGACATTGACATAGTTCAGCGAATTAAAAGTCAGCGGCTAGGCTGGCTAGGTCATGTTGTCCGGATGGATGAAAACACTCCAGCTCTGAAAGTATTCGACGCAGTACCCGCCGCGGGAAGCAGAGGAAGAGGAAGACCTCCACTCCGGTGGAAGGACCAAGTGGAGAAGGACCTGGCCTCGCTTGGAATATCCAATTGGCGCCACGTAGCGAAGAGAAGAAACGACTGGCGCGCTGTTGTTGACTCGGCTATAATCGCGTAAGTGGTGTCTACGCCAGTAAAGAAGAAGAAGAACCTTTTCGTGGTAGCTTTCTGAGGGGTGAACAGCGGCCATCGTGGATTTTCAGTGGTAGCAACGCAGGGCTGTATAAATTTAGGTAGTAAGTACTTAGCAAATTTATTCTATTAAATAACAAAAACTATAAATATTGTCGCTTAATATAAAAGGAAATTATTTATTAATGACATATATTTACTAATATGTGATTTAAACGTCATCGTGTGTCATGGTTTGCCCATAAAAATATCATTTACTGATAGTCAGATATTCTTTATGTAGTGAGTTCTTGTTAATAAAAAGCAGCCCTCTTATTAGATTTCTCGGTGGTGAGTTTTCTTCTGAATGTATTTGCTTACATTTGACCGACAGAAAGCATAAAAGGTGCAGCTTAATTAAATCAAAACAAAGTTTAGTTTGTATAAAGTTACTAAATCTTTTATTTAAAGTTTAATAATTGGAGTGAACATAGGTTTTATACAATAGAAAATGTCCGTTGAACCAGATATAGCCAAAGAAGCGGTACTTAAACAAAGTGAAAAAACACACCCATCGTGGGGGCTACGATTGGGATCAAGGAATTGATTACTCAAAATTATTTGAGTCGTATGTTAATACGGAGTTTCAAGCTACTAATCCTGGGTTGGCAATAAGAGAAATCAATCTAATGGTAATATAACCATTTTTTTATGCAAAGGTTTATGTATTTTAAAATATTCTTAGCTTGATTGTAGGCAGCAGCCGTTGAAACCTGAAGGAATCTGATTTGCATGAAACGGATGAATGCATTAAACGAAAACATAGCTGTACAAAATTCAAATCTAATCTAGTGTCGTCGGGATTGCGGGCGACATTACGATTCCTCGTTGAACATCAAATGGTGGATTGTGTATTAATGACAGCGGGTGGCGTTGAGGAAGATGATTTGGTCTCCTTCTCGTATTATACAACGACTTGGGGAAAGGATAAACGACACCAGCTTAATATACCACTGGGCTGCGAAACATAAAATACCTGTGTTTTGCCCTGCGCTCACAGATGGTAGCCTACGTGACATGATGTATTTCCTGTCTTTCCGTCACCCCGGATTAGTGGTAGATATTTTGTCCGATTTTCGATCGGGAATGATTATAATTGGTGGCGGTATTATAAAGCATCACATATGCAATGCGAATTTGATGAGAAATGGAGCCGATTATTCCGTTTTTATCAACAGAGCTTCGGAATTCGATGGCAGTGACAGTGGTGCTCGACCAGACGAGGCTATTTCTTGGGGTAAAATAAAGAAAGAAGCTTCACCAGTTAAGGTGTATGCAGAAGGTAGTTTAGTAGTGCCATTGATTGTTGGTGAGACGTTTATTAAAAGACATTTCAATGCAAAAAAAGAAAACGAACCATGATAATAAATAATTGTAAAAAAATGCAAATTTGTGGACTTTAATTTGTAATAGTCAACGAACTTTTTAATAAAGCTTAGTCAATATGTACTTCTCATAAACTCTTTATTCCAACGAAATTAAACAAATTTTATTAACATTATAAATATTTTTAATAATTTATTTTTTAATCTTTAAGTTTTGCATTTTCCACACCACCCCTGAGGTTTGCAATAAGGCGCGTTACCAACTTTTTTTAGGTGTTCGGTTCCCCGGTAGGCCCATTTTCACCTTTACAACTTAAAATAAACATAATTAATAATTTAAATAAAAATTTTGCACAAAATAATTTAATAAGATTTTAAATCTCCCACAATAGATGTATCCAAAATCCTATAACTCTACTAAATATATTAAACTACCGAAACCAACTTTTAAAAGGGGGAGGTAGTTACCTATGTGAAATGCACAAAAATTTGATGTGCCGAAAATGAGGGTTGGCTGCCTGTTTATTAAAAATTCTTAAAGAAAAATATGTTCTAATTCTTATAAAAAGGTATTTTAGAACGTCGGGTTGTGAATTTTCGCAGCAATAAAAAGGCTCTAAATCTTCCATCATACTATGAAATTTGTTTGAAAATCCTATAAGATGACAACAAGAATTCAATATAGCATCAAGTTTTTTCAAAAAATCTATGAAGGGTTCAGGAGCTTTTACCAGATTTGACGAATCGTACACTTTTTCTTTTGTAAAAGTGAATGCGTCTTCAGGGATCTGATCTTTTTCAAAAAGTGGCAAAGGTTGGGAACAATTATGCAATTTAAAATATTCATAATACATATAACCACAAAAATATGCAAATGAATTTCGCTGTAGGAAATCGCTTTCAATTACATCGATTTCGATACAATTCCTAACATTATAGGGGCTATCTAAGAACGGTCTTGGAAAACCTTGAAATGTTTGCCAAGAACTATCCTAAATCAAAGGGTCATTATATACCCTTTCAAGGGTATTGAAAGAAAATATCTCTAAATCTCTACCCTGCAGAGATTCACAATTGCCACGTGTCACGAATTTGACATGTCTAAGGCCCCAAGATTGGCGGAAAAGGTCAGAAAACATAGACGGAGTTGTTCTTGAGTTCAATCCTCCCCCTTTCCTAATCTGTCCGAAGTAGTGTTCTAGTTCGTCTTGGCAAAGTCTTCTTGTCTTGATATATTCAAAACCCTCCCGGGACAATATACGCCACAATCGTCTTAAACTGCGAATGTTAAGAAGCCAACCTCTAATAAACGAAAATGTATTTGTGATATCTCGACCAAACATATCACAAACGGTGATAGAGTTAAGTGCTTCTTCGGCTTCCACTAAAAAATTCATTTGATCTAAGCTGCCCGAAAAGGGTTCACCATATTTTTTTAATGCTCCGAGGCATTTACTATTAAAAATATTGAAGAGTTGGTCGAAAAACAATACAAACTCCGCGGTATTTAAAAAGGTTTGGGACTGAGACATATTTAAGTGACCCGTTGTATACATGGCTAACATTGCGCTAGCAACTGTATTGCTAAAGACTTGGGCAGCTAAACGTACATTCATTTTTTGAAAAGTACTGGGCTTTAAATGTCCGGAAGTCAATTTTGGCGCACATCGAATATCACGTTGTGAATCCTGTTGATGGAAATGAACTATATCTTTCCAATCTACAGGATGCCCACGAAATTTTATATGGTGTTTGAAGTTTTCAATACAATTTCTCATACTCTTTAACAGGTGAGGAGAATCATAAAAGAACACGATTTCTTCACCGTTAACTTCAAAATAGGGCCTATCATCTGTAATCCCCACTACTCTAGCAAAATTAACAAAATTGGATCCTTGACCAGAGACTAATTGACAGGTAGGAAGACCTATTGCCTGGAGTTTCTCAATCACTTCAAAAACATACTTCCGAACCACATCGCCTTTACATGAATTATGGACGAAAAAGTATGCAACTGGTTGAGACCAGGAGTTGCCTCCAATGCCTTGAGCCATTACTGTAAAAACACTGTTGGCTATCCTGGACGTGCGATTTTCATCCCCATAGTCCTCCAAACCTACTATAAAATCCCTATACCTATCATATTTTAAATGAGTTTTCAATGACATTTCATCACAACACAATGAAATGTACTTCTCCTCATTACTAAAGCCTCGGCTACGCAACTCCAGGGACTTAATGCTGCAAAATGAGCATCCAGGATTTCTTGGCCAACCTTTTATAAATTTTGAAAGAGTGGTTGTAGAAGGCCAATGAAAAAGGGGTCGCAAATATCTATAGGCCAAAGGAGATGTGAATTTTACTCCAAGGGCTATAGTCTTCATATTTTTACTATATCTGCGACCTAAAGGGCTGCGAGAAGTATTTTTTACACTATTCCTAACACATATTGCGAGATGTTGTTGTAATTTGTCACAAATCTCATCAATTTGGGGATGAATATGGTTTTGATTAATTGAATAATCTCTTTGGGCTTTTAGCTCTAATATCTCCTGTTATTTTTCTTTAATAGATTTCATTAACAATGAAATTTGATTCATCGCATTGTCAAGCTGTTCTTGGCAATTTTGATGACTAAAGGATCCATCGCAGAAATATGCTTCCTAACACATATTGCGAGATGTGGTGGTAATTTGCCACGAATCTCATCAATTTGGGGATGAATATGGTTTTGATTAATTAAATAATTTCTTTGGGCTTTTAGCTCTAATATCTCCTGTTATTTTTCTTTAATAGATTTCATTAACAATGAAATTTGATTCATCGCATTGTCAAGTTGTTCTTGGCAATTTTGATGACTGAAGGATCCATCGCAGAAATATGCTTCGGTTTGGGTCCCCTGACATCGAACCCCAAAATGAATCACTTCTGCCCTAGCTTTATCTGTTTCCCTAAAATAATCAAAACCCTCCTCCTGAGCAGCAAAATCCTCAGGCCCTAATCGAATTACCCCGTCATTTGCGTCCGTCTGTTCGACTAAGCTACCTATTTCAAACACTAAATTATTTTTTGGAGTTACATCCACTGTGGGTGCGTACAAATTAGAATCGGGGACTGCCCCTTTACTTAACCTTAATTTGTTCCTCATCCGGAACGAGAAATGGCGCTGACAGGCGAATAGCTCCTTTTTTGGGGTGTCTGTTACCCCCAAAAGTTGCATCCATTTTCCTTGCCTATGAAAATTTTCATAAATTTAACAAAATAATATAAAAGCAAAATGGTTAGTATAAAACAAGCAAATCTTGGTTAGTTTTTTTAAGTAAAAATTAAAATGGTACAAAAAAAAAAACGAAAACGCATGAAAAGCATTTAATGAATGCATGAAGTGAACCAACCTTTAGAGGCATCATTTAAAACGTCGCTGAAATTTTTAATAAACTATTTATACGTTTATTTTCATACAAAAAACTTATCTTTTAAAAACTATCATATTATCTGGGACTAATTTTTAAGGTTTAACAAAATGAATTACCTTAAGTAATTAATACTGTTACAAAAGTAGTATTAAGTTGTATTTGTATTGCTATATGCATCCCTTATTATGAACAATAGCTGTAGGTATATGGAATAGCATTTGTCTTGTTGTAGACATCTGGCGTCGCGGCTGTCTGCTTGTCGAAACAATAGACATCTGGCGCCGCACTGTCTGCTTGTCTACGTAAACAATTGCTGAGTCTGGCGCCGCGGCTGTCTGCTTGCGTCTGACGCCGTATAGCATTATGTTCTGGTAATTTCCAGACGCAATATTCTAGAAGGACACGTCGGCATCAGCGAGAAGTGCGTGGCTATATAAGCCGTGGCAGCGCCAACGTAATAAACTAGTGCTAAGAGTAAACTGCTATAGTGTAGACGAGTTGTAAAATAAAGAGATTTTGTTGAAGTGAGTTAAACGGTTTTATTTGTCAATCCAGAGATACGAATCTAGTAAAGTAAACTAGCAAGGAGCAAATTCGCAACAATTGGTGTCAGAAGTGGGATTGTCAAATAATCCAAATTCAAGATGGTTAAATTCGGAGAATTGAGAATTCAGCAATTAAAAAAGGAACTGGAGGAGCGTAATTTGCCGATAAGCGGTCAAAAGGCGGATCTGCAGGCACGACTACGTGAAGCAATGGAAGCGGATGGAATTAATGTGGACGAGTTCGAATTTGATGGGCCAGGAACTTCTACAAAGGTAGAAGAACAACGAACATCATCAAGTGTAAACACGAACATGCTGTTAGTGGCTATTAAGCAAATAGCAGAAAATGCAGTGCAAACAGAAAATCGTCTGGCACAGCAAATGACGCAAATAGCTGAAAATGCAGAAAATGCAGTACAAACAGGAAATCGTCTGGCACAGCAAATAGCTGAAAATGCAGAAAATGCAGTGCAAACAGGAAATCGTCTGGCACAGCAAATAGCTGAAAATACATCCCAGTTAAAGTCCTGCCTTACACATCAAATGACTGAAAATAATAAGCAGTTAGAAAAGCGTTTGGTTCAACAGATTACGGAAAATACTACACAACTACAAAAACAAGTGCAAGAGAAATTTTCAAAATTTGAAGACGAATTAAGCACTTTAAAAAATGACGAAGAAAATTTAAAATCAGAAGTTCTTCAATTAAGTAATCGTGTGCGAGAACTGCAACTGCATGGCCCTGCACCATCAACAAATAATCCAAGATTGAAGGCACCCACATTCGATGGAAGTATTCCATTTCAAATTTTCAAACTTCAGTTTGAAAAGACAGCAATGGCCAATAACTGGAATGCAGCGGACAAAGTGGCGTCCTTGTTTGTATCATTGAAAGGACCTGCGGCAGAAATGCTTCAGACTATTCCAGACTGTGAACGGGACAACTATGAGGAATTGATGAGTGCGATAGAAAGACGATATGGTAGTGAGCACCGGAAACAAATATACCATATCGAGCTGCAAAATAGGGGTCAGAAAATGAACGAGTCATTGCAAGAGTTCGCAACTGAAATAGAACGACTGGCTCATTTGGCAAATGCAGATGCACCTGTGGATTACATTGAGAGGGTGAAAATTCAAAGTTTCATAAATGGAATTCGTGATGTGAACACCAAACGCGCCACATATGCATTGCCAAAAAGAACGTTTGCTGAAACGGTTTCGCACGCCCTCACACAGGAAACAGCTTCGCTACTAAGTAAACCAGCACACAAAGTATGTACAAAG
The DNA here is from genome assembly GCF_023373825.1 of Bactrocera dorsalis. Lineage (NCBI taxonomy): Eukaryota > Metazoa > Arthropoda > Insecta > Diptera > Tephritidae > Bactrocera > Bactrocera dorsalis. The sequence goes on along the minus strand of NC_064308.1, from coordinate 11,402,005 downwards.
AGTTGAAATGGAACAACCGGCGCTGATGGAAGAAATATTCAAGACTCTGAAGACAATTGCTGCACCGCGAGTAAATACAACAGGCAGATGTTTCAACTGTGGAAAAGCGGGTCACTTTGCCCGAAATTGCAATATAGAAGTAAACCCATCAAAACGGAAACAGCCAACAGATAACGAGGACGGAGCATCCACATCTCACAAGTCGTTAAACTAAAACGGAACAGTTCAAAGGGGCGTGAGCTGGTTCCTACAACTATTTGCCCCGCCATCTCGATATCACAAATAGGTCGCCATGACAACAATCTTACTATCAACGGCATCGTAAATGGACGACTGTCAACGCTTACTTTGGATACTGGTGCCACACATTCAATTATCCGACCGAATGTGGTGAGAGGAACGGTTGAACCATTAGTCGGTTGCAAGCTTCGAACGGCCACCGGGGAGAAAGCAGCTGTTGCGGGAAAAGTGTTTTGCGAAGTCATGATTGGTACCCTGGAAGTTAATCACACCTTCATCGTAGCAGAAATCACGGATGAAATTATAATGGGAGTAGATTTCATGATTGATCACGGGGTTACTTTGGATTTAAACAAGCAAATGCTGTTTTGCCAGAACATGGAGATGCCTATAAACACCGGATATGTGACCAACGTTGGAAGTAAAAGGGTGATTGTTGATGATAATCAGAGTATTCCACCAAAATCTGAGGCGATTGTATGGGCTAAAGTGAATGGAGGAGGTGGGACTGAAGAATTGTGGATTGTGGAACCAACAAAAATAGATACACCCATATTGGTAGGAAGAACGCTTGTGAAAACTAGAGAAGACGCCACCATTCCGGTCAGAGTAGTGAATGAATTCAACGCGCCTATAAGTCTGAAGAAAGGAGCAGTAATTAGACAGTGCCAGAATATAAGTGCAATAGCACGATGCGAACGGTCACAACAGAAGCCTACGATTGAGCCACAGCAGATAAGTCCTACACTCCTAAACAATTTGCTGAACGAGGTGCATGGAAATGAAAAATTAAAAGCAGAAAAACTATTAGAAAAATACGCATCCATATTTGCAAACGAAGGAAACACAGGAAGAACCGGCATTGTCAAACATCGCATAAATACTGGAGACGCTAAACCAATCCGACAAGCTCCGCGTAGGGTTCCACTAGCAAAACGTGAGGATGCTAACAAAATTATTGAAGACATGCACAAAAACGGTGTAATCGAACCTTCAATAAGTCCATGGAGCTCACCTATCGTCTTAGTTAAAAATAAAGATGGTAGCACCCGTTTCTGCGTAGATTATAGGAAGTTGAATGATGTCACAAAGAAAGACAGTTATCCTCTACCGAGAATCGACGATACATTAGACACCTTGTCTGGAGCGAAATGGTTTTCTACATTAGATCTACAAAGTGGATATTGGCAAGTCGAGATTGATGAATGTGACCGTGAAAAGACTGCTTTCAGTATGGGCGACGGGTTATGGGAATTCTCTGTGATGCCATTTGGGTTATGTAATGCGCCTGCAACGTTCGAGCGACTGATGGAACATGTGTTAAAAGGACTCAACTGGAAGATATGTTTGGTGTATCTTGATGACATTATCATCATGGGAAAAAGTTTTGATGATCATCTGAAAAATCTAGAGGAAGTCTTTCAGCGAATAGCATCAGCCGGATTACGCTTGAATCCCAAAAAGTGTTCATTATGGAAGAAGCAGGTCACATATCTCGGACATAAAGTGTCAACTGAGGGGATTCACACCGAGGAAGGAAAAATAAAAGAAGTTAAAGATTGGCCTCAACCCACCAACATACATGAACTCCGCAGCTTCCTCGGCTTATGCACGTATTACCGCCGTTTTGTACCTAGATTTGCGAACGTGGCTAGAAGTTTACATGATTTAACAAAGAATAATCGCCCGTTTGTATGGCAGTTGGAACAAGAAAAAGCGTTTGAGCAGCTTAAAGAACTACTTTGTACGGCGCCGATGTTAGCTTATCCAATACCTGGAAAGAAATTCATCCTGGATACAGATGAGAGCGCTTATGGAATTGGAGGTGTCCTGTCTCAGCTCATCGACGGACAAGAAAGAGTAATTGGGTATTACAGCAGAGTGCTCGGGAAACCAGAGAAAAACTACTGTGTGACGCGAAAAGAACTACTAGCTGTGGTGGCATGTGTAAAACATTTCCACAAGTATTTGTATGGACAACGATTCTTGCTGAGGACTGATCATGCAGCATTAAAATGGTTATTACAGTTTAAGAATCCGGAAGGCCAAATTGCACGATGGATCGAAAGATTACAGAATTACGACTTCGAAACGGAACATCGAAAGGGGATTCACCACAAAAATTCGGATGCATTATCACGTCGCCCTTGTCCACTGGAATGTAAACATTGCTCCAAATCAGAGGGAAAGGAAGGTATAATCGACGTGCGATTACTGAATATAGAACCTGAAGATGATTGGACTCCTCACCGCATCAGAATCAAACAGCTGGAGGACCCTGATCTTGCAAAGCTGATAATAGCCAAAGAAAATGATGTACGACCACCAAAGGAACAAATAAGTAACGAGAGTCCAACGGCAAAAGCATATTGGGCCCAATGGAACAGCATAAACCTCGTTAATGGATACCTTCATCGTACCTGGGAAAGCGAAGATGACAAACATTCTCGTCTGCTGATCATAGTACCGAAGTCCATGATCCCGAAAGTGTTGAAAATATATCACAATGGACCTAGTGGAGGGCACCTTGGAATTACAAAAACTATAGAGAAGATTAAACAACGGTTCTACTAGATCGGTTGTCGAGATTCCATAGCAGAATGGATAAGTAATTGCGTAGAGTGCATGGCAGCTAAAGGTCCTAAAGCCAAAAGTCGCGGTAGGCTACAACAGTACAACGTGGGATCACCATTTGGACGAGTCGCAAAGGATGTTGCAGGTCCGTCCCCAACCAGTACGGCCGGAAACAAATATCTACTGGTTGTCATGGACTATTTCAGTAAATGGCCAGAAGTATATGCCTTACCAAACCAAGAAGCGAAGACAGTAGCCGAAGCGTTTGTAGAAAATTGGATAACAAGGTTCGGAGTGCCCGTCGAATTACACTCAGATCAAGGCAGAAATTTCGAATCTTCCATTTTCCAAGAAGTCTGTACATTATTGGGCACCCACAAGACACGGACAACAGCGTTACACCCACAATCAGATGTGATGGTATAGAGATTCAACCGAACGCTCGAAGAACATCTGCGAAAAATCGTTGATAAAGACCAACGGAATTGGGACAAGTGCATCCAGATGTTCCTGCTGGCGTATCGTTCAGCGAAGCACGAGACAACTGGTTACACGCCAGCAAAGATTATTTTCGGATCTGATCTGCGACTCCCTGCTGATCTTAAGTTTGAAACGAATCCTACAGCTGTAAGAAATGATGGAGATTATTGTTCTGCCTTAAAGGAAGAAATGAATGAATTGCATCTAATGGTAAGACAGCATACGCATCTGATGAGCAATAAGATGAAGGACCGGTTCGATTAAGCGGCAAATTCTAAAGGTTTTGAAGAAGGTGATCTGGTCCTGTGGTACAATCCACTTCGAAAGAAAGGCTTGTCCCCGAAACTGCAGACAGCCTGGGAAGGACCCTATATGGTGATGAAACGACTAAATGACGTGGTATACCGCATACAATGAAATGGAAAAGCACAATGTAAAATGAAAGTAGTACATTTGGAGAGGCTCGCCCCATTTGGTTCAAGAGGATTTGTGCCTAATCGGGACGATTAGGCTTTAGTGGAGGGCAGTGTTACAAAAGTAGTATTAAGGTGTATTTGTATTGCTATATGCATCCCTTATTATGAACAATACCTGTAGGTATATGGAATAGCATTTGTCTTGTTGTAGACATCTGGCGCCGCGGCTGTCTGCTTGTCGAAACAATAGACATCTGGCGCCGCACTATCTGCTTGTCTACGTAAACAATTGCTGAGTCCGCCGCGGCTGTCTGCTTACGCGGCTGTCTGCTTGTGTTCTGGTAATTTCCAGACGCAATATTCTAGAAGGACACGTCGGCATCAGCGAGAAGTGCGTGGCTATATAAGCCGTGGCAGCGCCAACGTAATAAACTAGTGCTAAGAGTAAACTGCTATAGTGTAGACGAGTTGTAAAATAAAGAGATTTTGTTGAAGTGAATTAAACGGTTTTATTTGTCAATCCAGAGATACGAACCTAGTAAAGTAAACTAGTAAGGAGTAAATTCGCAACAATACTATTTATGGTATTGATAATTTAAAAGTAACATGTAGTCATATTTTGTATAACTACGCTCTTATAAGTTAATATAATATTTACTTAATGAATTATATTTATAATTAAACACTTTCGTAACAAAAATTTTTTAAACCATTTGTTCTTTAACCTAATTAAAACTAATACATTTTTCATTATACTTAAAAAAAGTTCTTAACTAAAACTGTATTCCGTAGGCCATCCCGAAAAAAAGCATAACCACTTCACTTAGGTAGTTTGTATTGGTGGAAAGGCTGCCTGTAGATAATACACATGTGGCAAAAAAATGGTTTTGAATTAATAAAAAAAGATTTTAAATTTTTATAATGTACACTTTTATGTATGCATAAGAACTAATACGCATTAAGGGTCTATACCAGTGTGACACTTTCAAAAAATCGTTTTTTTTTTTGATAATTTAAACGACGTTTTCAAAATTGCTGACATCATAACTCAACGAGATATTGACCAATCGACTTCAAATTGAAACTGAGTATTCTATAGTATATTATTTACTATACAATGACCTATGATCTTTTTGATTGGTTGAAAATTGTCAATTTGCCATTAAAAAAACGACAATTGTTTACCTAAAAAGACACTTTTTTCGGAACCTCCGAAGACAGCACATAACTTCGTTATTATTCAATATTTTTGTAAAAAAAAAACTTAAAATATAGCCGAAATATACCTTATTATGTCCAAAGAACTTCGAAATATTCGACTGAGTACTTTCTTCAAAAAAATCACGAAATTCGTCTAATTTTCCATGGGTAACACTGGTATAGCCCCTTAAATATTTGATGAATGTACATATGTATATACGCATATATATAAAAATTCACCCAAGTATCAATAAAATACCTAACACATATTCCAAAATAAATTCATACCTTGCTAATTCTCATACCGATGGGAATTTGTAAAAAGATTCAGCTGCCGCACATCCACACACACAAGATTTCGGCATTCTTCTGTAAACACAAACTTATTAAAAACTTCGACATATTTCTAATATATTTATACATCTTACCTTAATTTAGCTTTATCTCAGCAACAACATTTATTCACAATATAAAAAACATAATATAATTAACACTAATATTTATTGTTAAAATCTTCAATATACTTACGTTTGTGTTTAAACTCAATTTCCAATTGATGTTTTCCTATAACGGCTAACGAATTGTCAATTTGTTCACATATGTCAAACGACAAATTACCACCCAGGATTGTATCCTACTGCATGCAAAAGTTTAGAAATACTTGAAGCGTAAAATAATAAAAAATAATAAAATTGAACAGAGATTCAAAATAATTCAATATAATCACTTAAATAACGTAAACACTTGCATTATTTAATATATTTTAAAGTGTTGATCATCAAAATTTAAAATTTATATGTAGCTGAAATGCTAACACAACACCCTGACTACCATGAAAGTAGCAAAAAAAGTGTTACACAACACCCTAAGATTTCTAAGAGGTGAGTATATGTATGTAAACAAAGCAAAGGTTGTCTACTGTATATACTGAGGTCTCGAGGCCACAGTTAAAGCAAAAGGAGGTCATATCGAGCAAAAGTGAATTGGTCCTGAATTTATGACTACTTTTACACATTTTGTACTTTAAAATAAAAAAAAATAGTTTTCCAAAACGGATTTATGTCTTTTTTAATTTGTTACACAGCCGGAACCTGTATGTTGGATGTAGCAGAGCCACAAATGCCAATGGATTATATAATATATAATCGGGAAATTTTCTCCTCTGAACCCCTTTGGACAGAAGGATCCTATTAAAACTTAACTTGATAGATTGGGGATATGCACCGAATTTTTATCAGAAAAATCGGAACAACGCCTTCATTACCAAAATGTAAAGAGTGCAAACAATCATATTGCAGATATCAGATCAAATAAACTGATTTGTTCTGTTGATATTCTGTGCCTTGCTGAGGCTTTGGCTTTATCCCAAGAAGAATTTCCAATAGAGGGATATAATGTTATTGCACGCCTCGATGGAGAAACAAGGTCATCCCGACCACGCCCGGCCAACGACCTTATAATATACTCTAAACAAGATCGGTGCCCAGATCTATTAGAAGGATCATTCTCAAGGAACGTCACAGGTTCAGCAAGCGTTTGCCAACTATTAAACGTAAACAATTCGACAGCTTCTTTATCACTTGTGCACATGAACCCCACGTACAGACTGCCAGAATTTAGAGAGTAAGTGGTGCGTGAAATGAGCTTTCCAAAAAGGTATAGCATGACCCGATGCGACGAATAAAACTAGAACCACGCGCTTTCAGCGCCAACTAGCGAAAATACCGCAAGACTTTTTTGACAACCTAATAATATCCTTCAGATAAATGAGCAGTTTAATGGGATATCAGTATGCCTTGGAGACTTTAACATATGTCGCCTCACAGCAAATGAAGATTTAGAGGCTCTATTACAGCAGTTGGGATTTCAATCTCAATAGATTGAGTATGGACAAACATGGTTCCAGCAATCACCTCATGTATCACATATGAACACCATATAGTGATGATGACGAAATATTTTTAAGTTTTAGAAAATAGATATGTTAGATATCTAGATATATGTTAGATTCAGTTGTTTCTTCTTTTCGCTACGTGGCGCCAATTGGATATTCCAAGCGTAGCCAGGTCCTTCTCTACTTGGTCCTTCCAACGGAGTGGAGGTCTTCCCCTTCCTCTGCTTCCCCCCGTGGGTACTGCGTCGAATACTTTCAGAGCTGAAGTGTTTTCGTCCATTCGGACAACATGACCTAGCCAGCGTAGCCGCAGTCTTTTAATTCGCTGAACTATGTCAATGTCGTCGTATATCTCGTACAGCTCATCGTTCCATCGAATGCGATATTCGCCGTGGCCAACGCGCAAAGGACCATAAATCTTTCGCAGAACTTTTCTCTCGAAAACTCGCAACGTCGACTCATCAGTTGTTGTCATCGTCCAAGCCTCTGCACCATATAAAGGGTGATTTTTTAAGAGCTTGATAACTTTAAAAAAAAAAAAAAAACGCATAAAATTTGCAAAATCTCATCGGTTCTTTATTTGATTGGTTCATGACATTTACTTTTTGAAGATAATTTCATTTAAATGTTGACCGCGGCTGCGTCTTAGGTGGTCCATTCGGAAAGTCCAATTTTGGGCAACTTTTTCGAGCATTTCGGCCGGAATAGCCCGAATTTCTTCGGAAATGTTGTCTTCCAAAGCTGGAATAGTTGCTGGCTTATTTCTGTAGACTTTAGACTTGACGTAGCCCCACAAAAAATAGTCTAAAGGCGTTAAATCGCATGATCTTGGTGGCCAACTTACGGGTCCATTTCTTGAGATGAATTGTTGTCCGAAGTTTTCCCTCAAAATGGCCATAGAATCGCGAGCTGTGTGGCATGTAGCGCCATCTTGTTGAAACCACATGTCAACCAAGTTCAGTTCTTCCATTTTTGGCAACAAAAAGTTTGTTAGCATCGAACGATAGCGATCGCCATTCACCGTAACGTTGCGTCCAACAGCGTCTTTGAAAAAATACGGTCCAATGATTCCACCAGCGTACAAACCACACCAAACAGTGCATTTTTCGGGATGCATGGGCAGTTCTTGAACGGCTTCTGGTTGCTCTTCACCCCAAATGCGGCAATTTTGCTTATTTACGTAGCCATTCAACCAGAAATGAGCCTCATCGCTGAACAAAATTTGTCGATAAACACATTTCGAACCGAACACTGATTTTGGTAATAAAATTCAATGATTTGCAAGCGTTGCTCGTTAGTAAGTCTATTCATGATGAAATGTCAAAGCATACTGAGCATCTTTCTCTTTGACACCATGTCTGAAATCCCACGTGATCTGTCAAATACTAATGCATGAAAATCCTAACCTCAGAAAAATCACCCGTTAGAAGGACGGGAATTATGAGTGACTTATACGAGTTTGGTTTTTGTTCGTCGAGAGAGGACTTTGCTTCTCAATTGCCTACTCAGTCCGAAATAGCACCTGTTGCAAGAGTTATCCTGCGTTGGATTTCTAGGCTAACATTATTGGTGGGGTTTACGCTGGTTCCAAGATAAACGAAATTATCTACGACTTCAAAGTTTTGACCGTCAGCAGTGACGTGAGAGCCAAGTTGCGAGTGCGACGACTGTTTGTTTGATGACAAGAGATATTTCGTTTTACCCTATATGTAATCTTATATATAAAAATGAATCGCAAAATGTGTTGGTAAGCGCATAACTCAATAACGCCTGGACCAATTTGGCCAATTCTTTGTTCGTTGTGTTTCAAAATGGGTTTTACGGCAAGAAAAATTCGAATATTTGCCGGAAACTCCCTAAAAACAGTCCCTTTCTTTTTTCCATACAAACGAATGAATGTTGGTTTATTAGTAACGCTAAGGGAACGACGGAACCAATCTTGATGAAATTTTCATAGAATGTTCTGTGTGAATCCGGGAAGGTTTAGAAATAAAGAAACCTGTATGCTTTTCGTGAGGAAAAGTCGGAAAAGTGGATATTCTTTTAAATTTTATTTGTTTTGTTTTTCAATTATTTCAATCGTTCAAATTTGTCGTTTGCTTCAAAATTTTTCGAACAATATTCAGTGAAAACGTAAAGTGTGTTGCACACAAAGTAATCAATTACAGATTGAAATTTGTTACGATGTCACGAAGAGGTCGCGCTAATATCGGTCGGCGTTCTTTTTGGCATCAACATACATTAGTAACCCAAGGCACATGACCGAGTACTCCCAGGATGCGATGACATACGTGCGGTATTATGTATCGCGGTCAATCAGCAAGCGATCGTCACGATGTCACAGCATGACTTTTCAAGCAACACTTACGACGTTTGATGGACTTTATCTTGAAGTAACTTATATATGGTGATGTTGGATGCTAGATGTACTCTGTTGAGTGGCAAAAGACAGTTTTGCCGCACGCACACATTCTTCTTTGGATGGTGGATGGTGGTTACACCAGATCAAATTGATGAAATAATTTCTGCAGAAATTCCTGATGCAGAGAAAGATTCAGTAATATGCGAAGTGATGAAAACCAATATGGTTCATGGACCTTGCGGACACCACAATCCCACTTCGGTTTGTATGTCTGTAAATAAATGCACGAAACACTATCCACGTATTTTTCGCAAATTGGGAATGATGGATATCCACTGTATCGGCGTCGCTCACCAGACGACAATGGCAGAACATTCAGCATTCAATTTAGAGGAGTTAATATCGAAGTTGACAACACATGGATCATACTATATTCACCATTATTGTCTAATTCAGATTCAAAACTCATATAAATGTTGAGCATTGCAGTTTGGTGAAATCGATAAAATACGTTTGTAAGTACGTCACCAAAGGAAGCACCATGGCGGTTATTGGTCTTGAACGATATGGTCGATACGTGATCTGCACTAAAGCGCTTTGTAGGACATGTACTTTTGCAATTCAAGAACGTTTTCCGACTGTTGTGCGTCTCGCAGTTAATTTGGAGAAGGCCAAAGTGTGTACTTCAACCCAGGGAATACAGTACAGCCAGTGGAAACACCGCCAGCAAGAAAATTAACATTTACGAGTTTTTGCTCAACTTTCGTCAGTGATCCGTTTGCGAGAACATTCGGAAATACCTTGATATTATACATGGAATGCATCGTTGAAAGCAAGGCCAACCAGTAGATGGATATCCAGGTGTGTTATCAACTAATGCATTAGGATGAATGTACACAATCCACCGGAAAAACGACGATTGTTTCTATTCTGCTATTGATAAATGTACGTGGTTCAACTTCATTTGAGTCATCGTTTACTGTGAATGATACGGGGTGTGCAACTTTTTGAGAAGCAAGCCAGCAATTACAATTGCGGGAAAATGATAATTACTGGAATGCAAATGCCTTCAAATCCGCGTCTATTATGGGATACGAACAAAAATGGCATTGTCGAAGACATTTTACATCATCTTCGATAAAAATTGGAAAGGGACCAACTCCGGTTGATACTTCCGGTGGTTTGATATCAATTCCAACTGCCGTTTATCGATTCACGAAAGATTGACTCATCACACATGTTTATCAGAACATTGGCCAAATTATCGTAACTACGATTTCTTGAGTGCACGTGCAATGATAGCTGCCAAAAATAAACTGGAAGATTCAAAGTCAAATTCCAGGAAACTTGCGCTCATACAAATCGATCGATCGTCTTGACAATGAAGATCTCAAAGTTGGATCTGTCGTTATTATGTTTCTGCAAGCGCCGAAACTGTGTAATGGACTGATTGTGACGCACCTATCGAAGGTGCCCCAAGGGGGCAGAATGCTAGATTCTACGAATTCGTTTGAGTTTTATCAAACGGATTCCGTTTCCAGAAAAAATTGCATTTGAGATGACAAAAGGATAGTCGCTAGAAATGTGTGGCATACATTTGGACCTGCTATGTTTTTCACACGGCCAAAAATACGTGGCGTGCTCACGAGTTGGAAAATTATATTCGCTGTACATTTACGCACCGGAACAGAAACCAAAAAATGTTGTTGTTGCATTGAAAAAAAAAATGAAATGATAAATTTAACTTTCTTTTCATTTCAAAACACATAATTTCATGCAGGAAAATGGCTGCGGGGTCAGCTAGTAATATATAAAAATTATAATTTTTTTCCATTAAGTTTATGTTAATAATAAATCTTTTTAAAATTTTAAATGTTTAAAAGATCCATTTGCTTTATTAGAAAACATTAATGTTTCTAGCAAACAACATGGCTAAAAAGAACTAATAAAATGTTTTCCTTTGGATGAAAACCACTGGTCGGTTACGTCTTTAGATTTACTAAAAACATAGTTACCAAAAGAAATACACCTGTGAAGGTTATATTAGCTTCGGTGCAGCCGAAGTTAACGTTTTCTCTTGTTTAATAAGCATTTGGCTGTGGGTGATTTAGAATATTTTGTAAATATTATTAATCATACAGTAGATTGTTCCAGAATTGTACCTATTTTTTGGTTGTTTTCGACTCCACTTTTGTACACTTAAATTTTTTAATATACAAATGAATATTCTTTAAAGTTTTCATACATGTTTTTCCATCACAAATACCTTTTCCCCAAAAAGTGAAAGAGCTTTCTACTTTACTTCCATTTATTTATGTCAAGATGATCCCATCTGTGTACAATTCTTGGAAAACAACGGATTTTTTTGTTAATTGTAGGTTTATACAATGAACTGTTACTGATGACCTAAACGCATAACCTTGCATGCACTCTCTTTGGTACAAATAGCAGTAAGATTGTAAGAGGTAGTCAGTAAGGAATAACGATCAATAAAGGGAATACATACGGTCTTAACAAAAATATCGTTTTTTTACTCAACGCTAACGGACTACTAGCGTTTAACTAGTGCAAAGCTGACGAATGCAACAAATCATTTTACTTTCAAGTATTCGCTACTGTATGCTTATAAGTTCAGAAGAGGAGGACCACAATAATCTTATAAATCAAAATGAATCGCAAAATATGTTGCTAAGCGCATAACCCAACAACGTCTGGACCAATTTTGCCAATTCTTTTTTTTTAATGTTCGTTGAAGTTCAAAGATGGTTTTTACGGCAAGAAAAATTCGAATAATTGCCGGAAAACCCCTAAAAACGGCACTTTTGTTTGTTAGTAACGCTAAGAGAACGGCTGCACCAATCTTGATGAAATATTTAGAGGTTGTTCGTTGTGGATCGAGAAAGGTTTAGAAATAAAAATTCCTTATACTTTTCAAGATAAAAAGTAACTTTTTTCCATAAATTTTTTTTTTTCAATTTTTGTTAGTTTTGTTTTTCAATATTTTGATTTGTAAATTATTTGAATCTTTCAATTTCGGACCCTTGCTTTTTTATTCCGGCTATTCAAAGAAAAATTATTGAAAATTATTCAGTGAAAACTTAACGTGTGTTTCACACAAAGAGATCAATTGCAGATTGAAATTTGTTACGAAGCCACGAAGAGGTCGCCCTAATATCGGTCGGCGTTCTTTTTGCCATCAACGTATGGCAGCCCAAGACAAGGCAAGACAAGAAGTACTCCCAGGATGCAGTGGCATACCGACATAATCAGCAAGCGGTCGTCACGTTGACACAGCACGACTTTTCAAACAACAGTTACGATGTTTGATGGACTTTATCTTGAAGCAGCGTAGTATATGTGGTGCTGTTAGATGCTGGATGTACTCTGTTGAGTGGCAAAAGAGAGGTTTGCACACATTTTTCTTTGGATGGTGGATGGTGGTTACACCAGATTATTTTGATGAAATCATTTCTGCAGAAATTCCTGATGCGCAGAAAGATCCAGCATTATACGAAGTAACGAAACCCAATATGGTTCGTGGAGCTTGCGGACACTTCAATCCCACTTCGGTTTGTAAGTCTGACAATAAATGCACGAAACACTATCAACGTGCTTTTCTTTCAGAAACGCATACTATAAATGATGAATATCCACTCTCTCGGCGTCGCTCACCAGACGCCAATGGCAGAACATTCAGTAATGAATATAGAAGAGTGAATAACGGAGTTGACAACACATGGCTCGCACCATATTCGCCACTGTCGTCTAATTCACATTCAAAACTCATATAAATATTGAATATTGCAGTGTGGTGTAATTACGTCACCAAAAAAAAAACAACATGACGGTTATTGGCCTTGAACGGGATGAGATGAGGAAGTATCAAATGGGTCGGTCGTGAACTGCAATAAAGCGCTTTAAAAGATATTTACTTTTTTAATTCCAAAACGTTTTCCGACCGTTGTGCGCCTCGCAGTTAATGGAGAAGGCCAAAAGTGTATTTCAACCCAGAGAATACAGTACAGCCAACGAAACACCACCAGCAACAAAATTAACATTTACGAGTTTTTTCTCAGCTTTCCTCAGTGATCCGTTTGCGAGAACATTGCTCTATGCCGAAATACCTTGGTATTATACCCTCGACATTGCATCGTCAAAGAAATTGTTGCGCAGAAAGCAATGCCAACCAGTAGATGGACATCCAGGTGTGTTATCAACTAATGCATTAGGACGAATTTACACTATCCACCCGAAAAACGACGATTGTTTCTACCTTCGGTTGCCATTAATTAATGTACGTAGTTCAAATTTATTTGATTCATTGCGTACTGTGAATGGTATGGTTTGCGCAACTTTTGGAGAAGTAAGCCAGTAATTACGATTGCTGGAACATGATAATCACTGGAATCAAACGATGGACGATGCGATAGCTACTTCGAATGGAAATGAAGGTCGCACACTTTTCGCGATAATCATTCCAACATATCAGCCCTCAAATCCGCATCAATCATGGGATACGAACAAAAATGACCCTTCCGAAGACATTTTACATCTTCCTCGCTAAAATTGGAAATGGCTCAATTCCCTTTATCAATTTACGAAAGATTAACTCATCACGAATGTTCGGAACTTGGCTAAATTATCGTAACTTCGATTCCTTAAGTGTAATTCCAGAAGACTTTCGCTCATACAAATCGATTGATCGTCTTGACAATGAAAACTACGCCGTGAGTTATCCAGTGGAACTTCTAAATCCTTTGGTATGCCACCGCATCATTTGGATCTGTCGTTATTATGTTTCGCAATCTGCGGTATCGAATACAGGGGGTTCTAACGTTTTGCCATTTCAGTTCAAACGATTTCCGTTTGCAGTGAAAATTGAATTTGAAATGACAATCAACAGGACACTAGGATAGTCGCATAGTGGCATAAATTTGGAAAAGCTATGTTTTTCACACGGCCAGATATACGTGGCGTGCTCACGAGTTGAAAAACCATATTTTTGGTACACCGGAACAGAAACCAAAAAATGTTGTTTGTTAAGCTGGGTTACGTTGAAAAAAGAAATGAAATGATAAATTCAACTTCCTTTTCATTTCAGAACAGATAATTTCACGCAGGACAACGGCTGCGGGGTCAGCTAGATGGTAATAAAAAATTCGTATATAAAACAACCGCGATCGGATGGCTGACGAAACGTCTATGTCACGGGTAATAATCGAATAGGACCTCATTCCGTTCTCATCAATCCTTTTTGATAGGTTGGGTTGTGAAAAAGCAATGTTTGAAGTGTTGGTGTGTAGTGTGGTTGGTTAGTTGTATGACGTGGTATGGTTATTAGGGTGTGTCATCCTAAGGCATCCTTTTTTTCAACCGAAAAACAGGCTAAAAACTTTCGAAAATGTGAAAAAAAGTCACTCAAAAGATGAGCTCTTAATATTAATATTAAGAGGTGCCTCTTTCAAATTTTCTATTTTCCATTTAAATAACATGGAAAAAAAATCATTTTTTTGTGGTGGTTACTGTGCGGAGGTTATTATATGTGCACGCGATGGGTGCCAGTAGGGATGGTAAACTCGATTCCGCGTCTACTCGAGAATCGAGTTTTCTTGTAAAATAATCGTTTTTTCGGAATGTCAAGAATCGATTCTTAATCGACTTCGACTACTGAAGATCGATTTCGAAAAATCGATTATTTTACGAGAACAAAAAAAACTGTAACAAATCAAATTTAAGTAGAAACTATAAAGACTATTTAAAACTTACCTTCATCAACATTTTAATGGCGATATGTCTTTATGTAAAATTACAGCTAAAACAGGGTTGGAATTATATTTTTACGTGTCATTACACAAAAATAAACATAGGTTTTGGTCTGACATAATTTATAGCCATTGCAAATAATTTTGCATGTGTTTGTTGTTGTGCTGTTGCACCAAGTGGAAAAAAAGAGCAAGAGAATACCCCTAAAGATTTACCATGAATGTGGTAGAACAATATTTAGAATACCCGCTATTAATATTTTCGAGAGAGAACTGATATGATGATGATAATATCTTAAAAGTATTGACGGAAATTTCAAAAATATGAAATAATATTGCAAACAAAATTTATGTTTCCCACCTTGGAATTACAGTAAGTCGTTCACATGGCGTTATTGGTATTTTTATACAATTATTCCAATTTTTAGTTGATTTGGATATAATAAAATGTGTAATTTTTCATTCGGTTATATTCCAAAAATTATTGCGGATAACAATTTCAATCTTTATGTCAATCGTGAAATTCGTCAATATCATCCCGTTTTGTATTTATCGATGTTTTCCAATTTTTTATATTTTTTTTTAATATTTAGCACAAAGCTGGAAGCAAATAATCGTTACATGAAAAATCACATGCATAAGCACAAATAAAATTCCCATTTAACCCTTTCGATCCGAACCGGGAAGTATGTGTCCCAGTGTTTTTTCATACCTAGCGTAGAAAATAAGTGGTTAAAACGGGTTAGACCCATTCGTGGCTTATACTATTCTTAAACACGTGCTCATTCGGATGCGTATTGATAGTACGAATATGATTTATTTACTTCAACGGCTTTTCGGATCGAAAAGGTTAAAAGGTAATTATGTACCAGTATAATGACAAAATACGGCGAAATTTATCGCTGAATCACGAACCCATTTTTCTGCACCTAAAATTAATCAGCGCTGTTTGAAATCCGCTTTGAGCGTCCGGATACGTGGTAAAAAGTTGACTGAGTCATCTAATTAACAGTAAAAGAAAAGTTGAACTAATACCCAAGTGTTTCAAAAGCTCTGAACACGTTCATGAAGCAACAGAGTGTACATGCCTAAGAACATTGTGAAACAAACAGGTGCCTTAGAAAACTCAACAAAATTGAGAAAGATAAATTAACGGAAATGAAGCAACAAAACGTGTTTATGGAAAAAATATCAATCGATAAATTGGAATCAAAAACAAAATTGAAACTTTGACCACAACATTTAAGTAAGCCATAAGTTATTATTTTTAATTTAAAATAGTTCGTTTTTGTTTTTAGTTTCTATATGAGTACATACTATGAACTTGTTTATTTATATAAATCTCGACGTCAACCGGTTTTATACAACTAAAATAAAAATTTATAAAATAAAGTTATGACGGATAGGATCACTAAAGAATTAAGGGATCGTCTCAGTGTGAAATTTTCGTGAAATCGATGTTTTTGTTGCATCATCGGAGAGTATACACCGTCACAAACCGTATCTAAAAGTTTAAATCGAAATTTAAATTATTACGGTCTCTACGGACAAGCTTAGCGGCGCGGTTGTCATGGCCGTTGAATACATAGCTCTTGGTAGTTTTTATAATTATTTGCGGACGATTACGTCTTAACGAGAGAGCCGCAGCCACAAAATTGAAACAACTTTTGATGTCAGGGGCATAAATCTGACCGTTTACCATTAATTACAGGATGTTTACATTAAAATGGTCGGTGAAGTCATTTATTGAACTATATCCTCTCGAAAGATCATAAAGGAAGCCTAAGCTCTTAAAGGGTTTGAAAGCCCCGAGATTGATCTTATCAATATGCTTATTGAACATCAGTTTGTTGTCCACGATGATGCCCAGGTCCTTTACTACTTCGCTTATTGTCTTGTTTTTTAAATTATAGTTGGCTGGCGTCAAGAGTGTTATTCCGTGTATGAACGACTACACCCTTTTTGATGTTCAAAACTACTTTGTTTTTGTAGCGTTACCACTCTGAAGAAAACGGAAGTCTTGTTTACTGGTTATCGTACTAAAGATCTTCAAATCGTCTGCATAAAGCAGATATTCAGAATGAAAGTTATTACCAATATCATATACAAAATTGTTAAAGTTGGCCCGGAATTGATCCTGAAGGCACATCATGCTTGGTAGATAGATGCCCATTAACTTTAACTTGAAATTGCCTTCCAATTAGGTATGAGTAGATCCATCTCACTGCGTCCTATTGTGTTAAAAATATAAAATCTAAACCTATCTCTAATTCTATTTGCATCGTGGGTTGGCATATCATCTATATCATTTTCATCTTCGTTGGAATATGCAATTTAATTTCAATCTAGGTTTGACTAATTAAAGTTAATGTATTCATTTGAATTAAATGCAAACGAATATTAAGCAATGAGTAGCATGAACTATCATACACGCTTCTTTATATGTATGTAATGTAGTCCGCGTTCACTATAAAAACAACCTAATACCGATTTTAATATATGTAGCAGAAACAGTCAAAACGCTACTCCCTTCCTGACACGACTTATCTTATGGGCGCGCAATGTAAGTGGACAGTGAAAAACGCTACTCCCTTCTCTCTTTGACGTAGATGCCGTGCGAATTCACGGCATTTGGATTTTTGCCGTAGAAACGTAGCTCTCTCACAACGCAGGGTTGCCAATGTCGATATATTGTAGTAATTATCAACTTTTATAATTCAATCTGTTCAATATGTTTGAATTTTTCTTAAAATAACTCAAAATCAGAGTCGAATGCTATTATTTATAAAAATATAAACTATTTTTAATAGTTTTTTTTTCAGTTTTGATATTTTATATATTGTAAAAAATTGTAATTGAAAACATAGATGTGTACAAAACTATATATGCGTATTGAGCAATGGCAACATTATTCAAATGAAAACAAAGCAAAGATGGCTGATTTCTACGTGCTCAACTGTGCACACATTTTGCCGATAAGGAAAGAAAAGGAAAAAAGGGAGTAGCGTTTTTGACTGTTTCTGCTATTAGAGTGTGATCGGCACAATAAAATAAGGCTTATTGCCTTGTACTGATAACTTCGCACATACGCACAGGCTCAAACCGATTTCGTGCTCTTTTTCTGCATGTACATGAGTTGAGCCCGACGAAAATGCTAAAGCAAAAGGAATGAGCGACATTGAGAGCACAACACTTGAGACAAACAATATGTGAGAGACATGTGTGATGTGGTTATCCTTACATTAGCTTCGTACATGCTTACATATTTGCTTCTGAATATGCACATATACATACATATATGTGAAATGAAAATAAAAAATTTAGCAAGTGAATTATTAAAAATGTAAAGATAACTTATTCTGATTTGTTCATATGCTTATAATAAGAGTGTTTTTTTTTTGCCGGAGGGGAAATCTTACATAGATACTGCTACTTAGCTGTAGCAATATGCACGATTCGTACCGCCCGCTATAGGTGCACCTCATTCGGGACCACGCACAGTCAGTATTACCTACTGTTCTGGACTTGCGAAACGGTACGCCTACGTATTAAACCCTAACTCCGTCTCCTTTAGCTTTACTCAGACCCTGTGGGACCGCCGTTAGGCATTTCATCGCAGAGCAAGCTTAGCCTAGCTGCTCTAGCTTCGCTCCTTCTTTGCTGTTCTGCTCTTCTCAGGTCATGGAGTACCATGGCTGTCATCTTCTCCATTAAATTCCACACATGCCTCGAATGCAACATATATGTCACTATATTATCTGGCGTTATTCGATTAGATACTTCCTTTTCCATCATCATTCGCTCCTTTGTATATTTCCGACAGTGGAAAGATATGTGTTCTGCCTTCTCGGTATTGCTACCACAGAAAGAGCAAGCTACTCCCTCCTCGTGACCGTACTTATGCAAGTACTCCCTGAAGCATCCATGTCCTGTTAGAAACTGCGTCAACTAATGATCTACCTCCCCGTGTTTTCGTTCCATCCATGCTTGTATGTTACCGATTAAGCGGTATGTCCATCTTCCCTTGCTTGATGTATCCCAGCGTGTTTGGCCTATCTTTCTTCTCTACGCTCTGCCACTGCTAGTTTCCGGCCTGCGCTTTTACTTTTATCATATATTCGCTTAAGTTCGAGAGCCATTTTGTCTGGAGGCATAATTCCTGCTAGAACCCCGATTCATTAGAAACCGTGCGAAATGTACTGACTATTCTAATGGCGCTCAACCGGAACACAGATTGCGCCACTCCAGCATATGTGTTATGTATTAATGATGGTCCCCATACAGGCGCCGCATACATTACAATTGACTGGCTGACCTTGGCCAGAAGAGCTCTCCTGCTCTGTTTCGGCCCTCCTATGTTTGCCATTATTCTTGATAAGGCCATGTTTACACGCGCCGCTTTTTCACATGCTTTTTCAATATGCATTTTGTAGTTGAGCCTTGCATCAATCATTACACCAAGATATTTCACAGCGGAATGTGTTGTAATGTTGTTAAATGGTTTCGCGTTTTTTCCTGCTAGTTATAAGCACTGCTTCCGTTTTGTGGCCGGCAAGTTCGAGTTTTGCCTTCGTTAGCCACTGCTTTATCTGCAGTACAGTATCACTACAAATACTTTGTATTTGATGGAGCTCCTTAGCTACTATTGTCACAGCAATATCATCTACGTATCCAATTATTTGCACTTCATAGAGTGTATTCCAAAGTAGTGGGCCTAGCGCAGATCCTTCGTCAGTGTCATACAGCAGGATCCTATCGGCCAAATAACTTTGTATGACGTACTATTTGTTCTCGTACTCGGTGTTTTTTTGAGCACTAATGCATTATGTGGGGCCAATGGGCCGAGTTAAACGCGTTTCTCACATCAAATCTGACGACCACACAATATTCTTTGTTCCCGTACATCCACCTGTCTCCTTCAATAGCCTTTTCTGCTATACCTGCAACTTTCTTGATTGCATCAAGAGTTGACCGCTTTCTACGAAAACCATATTGGTTATCAGAGAGACCACAATCACCTTCTAAATAATTTTCTAGACGGATACAGATTATCCGCTCCAAGATTTTGCCCATCGTATCGAGCATACAGAGTGGTCGATAGAAACTTGGTTCTCCTGCCGGTTTGTTTGGCTTCTGTAGGATTACCAGTGGTTGTACTTTCCAAATTTTTGGGAACACTCCTTCACGAAGGCAACGTGTATATAAATCCGAAAATGGCTGTTGATGATAGCTGATCGCAATTTTAAGAGCCCTATTCGGAATATCATTTAGTCCTGGTGCTTTGCTATTTTCAAAGCGCTCAGCAGCTTGAACAACTTCCTGCCCGGTGATTTCTGAGGCATCTGCGACTTCTTCGCGATGATAATTTCCTTCTTCTTGATTTTGTTGTGGGAATAGGGTTTCTACCATATTTTTGAGTAATGAAGGACATATAGGCGCTTGACATTTGCCACCTTTAATCCTTGACATTACAATCCTATACGCTGCTCCCCACGGATTCTCGTCCACTTTTTCGCATAATTCTTTGAAACATGTCATTTTGCTCTTTTTTATTGCCTTTTTTAGGTCGTTGCGTTTCTTTTTGAATGCTTCTCGCAGGCTGTCACAATCTAAGCTGCGTATGTTTCGTTGAAAATGGCGCCTCGCTTCGTGACTTTCACTTCTCAGAGATTCGATTTCTCAATTCCACTAATAAGCAGGCTTTCTCTGTGCGGCAGTCTTCTTTTTTTCATAGCGGCATCAAAGGCTTTGCTAATGTGTTGTACCAACAATTTAGCCTGTTGGTCTATGTCATCACTTCCGTTTACGTTTTCATCCAGCATTAACTTAAAAAGCTCCTCATCTAGGGTTTCAATTCTCCACCCCTTGGACTGCACCTTTTGGTGGCAAACATTTCCCTATTGTATACTCTTGCTGATACTTAACATTATAGCTAAATGGTCACTTTGGGTATATATGTCGCATATCCGCCAGTCTATATATCGATATAGCACCCTGCTGGCAAAAGATATATCTATAATAGAGCCACGCCCATTCTTCTCGAAGGTGTTTTGTCTTTCTGTGTTAAGCAGTACTACGTCTAGAACACCAAATGCTTTAAGTAATGCGCTACCTCTTAGATTTGTATTTTTGCTACCCCATTCTAGCGCCCAGGTATTAAAGTCAACTGCAATTATATTAGGTGTAGTTGTCATCGCATCCTTTACCAAGTCGTCAAGTATTTTTTCATATTCAGCCTGTGGTATACTTGGCGGTACATAGCAGCTGGAGAAGTAAATCCCCCATATTTTGGCTCTTGTATAGTATGCATTGTCAATTAATGGTTTGTCTTGCATCATCTTATCTCCGCATGCCCATATTGCAACCTTTTTTGTGGTGTCGGAAATCCACTTGTCAGAGTCTTTATTTTCATACTGTTCACAGATTAATGCAATGTCTATTTTATTTTCGTAGATGTTTTGCGTCAAGAGATCCTGGGCCGCTTCGCAGTGGTTCAGGTTTATTTGCAATATTTTCATCTTTTAGGTTTTTTGAGCGCTGCTGTATATATGGGCATGTTTGTGTTTCCACTGCATTAAGAGTGTAAAAATAGTAAACTGTCAAATGTCAACCAATCTATTCCGCTTTTCAGTAATGACATTGCCTGCTAATGAAAAAACTCTTTCAGCCGGTGCACTACTTGCAGGTATTGAAAGAAACTTCATATGCTGAATGCAATGCTCGCGACACGACATGACAACACGACAGTGAACTGAAAACGGCGTTGTGCATTCTACTACATGAACGCATGTACACAAGACAACGCAGTTGTCCATTTTGCATGGACACAATTTCGTTGTGGCCATACTAATACCTTGCACTTCAATGAAATTTTAATATTTTGTTCAAAGTGAAATTTTTTATGCAAAAAATAAGTAAATAGGTAAATTTATTTGTTTTAAATTATCAATTGTTATTACAAATGGTATAATATAGCTATTTTATGCTCTTATTTGTAAAATAACGTCAAGTTTGTTAGAGATGTGAATAATTTTACATTTTACATATTAGTGGCATCACCACTCTTCCTCATCTCTCTATCTTCCATTCTACTGTCGTTGGCAAATATAGTAGAACATTGAAGTTAGCGAGAACGACAACCGTCGGCCTGCAGTCGTGCAGCTGTTAAAATATCAGTGTCATAAGAACGCGTGTATTTTAATATTTGACAGATGTCGTTTGTCGTCTGTCGCCAGCATTGTATTCAGCACTTCCATGCCACCGTGGACAGAAGAGGGTAACGATTTTAATTTACTCCCCACCACTGCAATACATCGAAATCATGATTTAAAATAACCCTTTCTCTACAATATTGTTCTATTTCTTCTATTGGAGTTTGCCTAGAGTTGTTAGATGGAGCAGCAACTAATGTTGGAAAAAAAAATTCTGGTTTTGATACAGATCTTAAGCTTGGTGACGGCTCTGCTGAAGTGAAGCTTTCTGAGCTGGATGTATATGAAGTAGAAACATATTGTGTTGTATCACTTTCTTTTGAAATAGAAAATTTTGACATTTCTAAAACACACTGCTCTTTAATTTCGGCCAGATCTGTATCCTGCATATGTGCAGCCGAAGGATGCAGAAAAAATGCCACCTTAAAAACCTGTCAAATTTTTTGACCATATGCCAACAACTTTTGTTTTTATTGTTTCTTTTAATGTTGCAATTGATGAGATATCTGATATATTTGGCTCGCATAGCACACACATTTTTGTAATTGAAGGCAGCACAAAACAAATTGAAGGCGAGCTGCAAGTTTGAAGTTCTTTAAAAACTCTTTCGAAGGTTTCCAGCAACCCAACTAATATTTTTAATGTTGACCTATTGACATCCATCAATCTTTCGCGCCCTTTCTCGCTTAATATAGTGTTAACAGCCACCCAATTATAGTTGATAGATTTCAGCATTGCGTAGTTTGAGTTCCATCTTGTTGGGCATGAACTCTTTAAAGAAGTGTTTAACTTATGCTGCAAATTAGCTTTCTTGAAGTACCTTACAGTTTTTTTGCATGCCGTCACTGTTTCGTCTAGATCCGTTGTTTCTGTAAATGATTGTTGTAAACAATTATTTAAAAGATGACTGCTGCAGTTAAGCCTGATGTTGTTTTCTAATGCTTTTATAATGTTTCTGCCCCTATCTGTCACAAATATGATCTCATCAATGTTTTCAATATTAAATTTTGAGAATACACTTTTAATTTTAGTTAAAATGTTTTCTGTGGTGCTTTTCTCTGATTTCATTGACTTAAGACCCAAAATTACATCACAAAGAACGTTGTTTTTTTGATAATGAATTGTGATCGACATATCGAAGGTGGCAGCTAATCCTGAAGTATCTGCAGCTATTTTATTTTCCGATGATATCAACCCTATTTTTTCTTCAACGTCTTTGTGGACCTTTCGACTAACTTGGACTAGGCAGCAAGTCATCCACATCTATGTCATCCCCATAGGCGGCACCAATTTTGATAAAAAAAACTGCACCATTCTTTTAAATCCAGGCCCGGCTACTGATGAAAACGGCTGACAATCTTGGACAATCCATTGACTGCATATTTTAATAGCTTCTGCTTTGTCTGTTGCCGACACTTTTGTCACTTCTCTTGGTTGCCTTAATCTCATACAACAAAATTGATGTGTGACCAGCACTTTTCGGCAGGTGCTGCAAAATAGCCACCCTTCCACGGCACTTTCGTCTTCCTTAACAATGGAACGTAAAATGTTCCACATAACACTTCTTCCCTTATGTTTTCGTGTTAAAGTGTACGTTCCACAATCAATTTTACTTTTTATAGAGTCCGGCGTTTCAGTCATTTTGCTTATTCCTTATAATGCGTCAATTAACAACTGAAATTAAGCGACTACAAAACAAACCAGCGATCAGTGCTCAATGGCCTGCTCATGCATAAAAGTTGAAGACACTCGATCTCATAACTGTAAAACATGAGTGTTTCGCTCACAGCTCATTTTTGCGCATTCCTTTTTGTGATTTATCATTGCTGTTCTCACATTTGCTTTCAGTACATTGTGCCGTTCACTTACCTACGCAAAATTTTTGGGTGTCTGGTGAAATAGAATCGACGCTTACTGTTTGAGTGAGTGACGAAATGCAAAAACACAAAACACGG
This sequence comes from Bactrocera dorsalis, assembly GCF_023373825.1. Taxonomy (NCBI): domain Eukaryota; kingdom Metazoa; phylum Arthropoda; class Insecta; order Diptera; family Tephritidae; genus Bactrocera; species Bactrocera dorsalis. The sequence continues at coordinate 11,377,911 of NC_064308.1, read as the reverse complement.
AAAGCGATTTGTGCGTTTGGGTGTGTTGTTCTTTTCTTGCTGTTTGTGAGTGTCACAAGCACTCCACATTTATAAGTGTGATTCGGGTGCCAAAAAGTGACACCTCTGACGTTCTCTGATATGTAGCTATTATTTTCTCAACAACTCAGCTTTTACCATGATGTGTGTTGAATTTCGCTTTGTTGTTGCATGTAATCGACGATGCTCTGAAGTGTGCGTTAACGCTCGCGTATACTACGACGACGATTAAATGTTTCTGCCAGCGCTCGTGTAGGCTACGGCACGATTCGTACTGTTCGCTAAAGGTACACATTATGGGGACCACATCTAATCAATATTATCTTTCTATATTGGACTTGCAAAACAGTACGTCTATGTAATAAATGCCCTGCGGCTCAGTCGCTAAGCTTACATCGCAGGACCAGCTTGTCGTATTGGCTCACGTCATTAGCTGGCTTTTCCCGGCTCTAGCTTCACTGCCTTTTTGTTGTTGAGCTCTTACAGTATCAGAGCTGTCGACTTTTCCATCGAATACCATATTTGTCTAGACGGCAGCGTATAAGGCACTATATTATCAGGTGTTATTCGGCCTGCCACTTCCATCTTCAGATAATGTCACTCTGTTGTAAATATCGAACAATAGAAAAATTTATGATCTGCATTTACAATAAAATTGATTGACTAACATTCTCCAAAAGTGTTCTGCTGCTTTGTTTTGGTCTATGTTGACAATGATTCTGGATAAAGCTACATTTACACGGGCAGCTTTTTCGCACCCTTTCTCAATATGGACTTTGTAGCTGAGTTTCGCATCTATCATTGCACCAAGAAATTTAGCGCTAATTGTGATGTAATGTTATACCCATCAATATTAAGGCAGATAATCTCGCGTTTTTTCTGCTTGTAATAATAACTGCTTCCGTTTTTTGGCCTGCGAGTTGATGCTTTGAGCTCTTTAGCCATGTTTTTACAGCTCCATTTATATCATCGGCGTATCCGATAAACTGTTCTTCTTTAGGGAGAGGAGGCGTAGTATTCCATCATACAGGACATTCCATAAAGTGGGAGCCAAGGTTTCGTACCTTGTGACACACCATCAGTTACAGTAGCAGCCTTTCAGACAAATGCACGCAATACGTGGGGTCGGTAAGCCAAATTAAATGACAGTTTTTTGACCGTGCAGTATTCTTTGTTTCCGCACATTCATCTGTTTCCTTTTGTGGTATTTTCCACAACACCTCTGAGCTTACTAATTGCGTCGATACCCATTGTGTCAGTTATGCAAGGCGGGCGATAAGAACTCAATTCTCCAGATCGTTTGTTCACCGTCTGCAATAGCACTACTCATTGCATTTTCCATATCTTAGGGAAAAATTTAGATATCATGTAAATAGCTCTATGAATGGTTTTGCGTTGTATTTCACTGCTTCAGCTCCTATTCGAGATTCCATGCAGACTTGGTGCTTTGGAATTACCCAACCGCAGGAGCTTGCAGCACTTCCAAATCATTTACTTGCGCTAAAACTGTGGCCAAATAGTATACTTCTGCCTTTTAATCAGGAAGTTTTGCTCGCCTTTATAGCTTTTTTGAGCTCACTGCGTTTTTTCCTGAAAATTTCTTTCAGTTTCATACATTCGTCCTGCCTGTACTACGTTGAAATTAGCGGCTCTTTGCTTCCTGCAGGTCATACCCGTATCACAGGCTTAATATGTGAACGAACCGGCTCTCGGCCGGAGCAACGCAGTCTACTAGTTCTGAGACCAATGCAAACTTTCTGATCAAGGCCCGAAGAGCCTGGTAAGTAATTCACAACGTGGCTAATACTTCAGAATAGCAAACTCACATCACCTTTTCCACACCATCAGTGGGAAAAAGCTATTGTAACAGGCTTTGGTTTTTGATGTAATAATGATTATTTTCAATATTAAATTTTAAGAGATATGAAGAGATAATTATGGAACCGATCTTTCCTATAATTTAAGTATACATACATTTCTTTAATCCCAAATTTTATTTGTGTTTTATATTTTAGCATTTAGCGATGGAAATATATACATTAAAATTACCATTTTATTATACGAGTTTAAATACTTGTATATTATGTAGTCTGTATAGTTATTAAATAAATTATTTGTACAATTCGTAGTCATAGTATTGGGTTGTCAAAAAAGTCTTGCGGTATTTTTATTGAATTTTTTTTTATTGAAATTGAAATGAATTTTTGATGACTCATGCCCAGCTCTTGACCGATGCCGGTCTCTTTCGACCAATTCAGCGATTTTATCGCAATTTTCGACGACAGGCCTTCCGGAGCGTGGCGCATCTTCGACCACCTCTACACCAGAACGAAAACGTTGAAACCATCGTTGTGCGGTGGAAATGGAAACTATATCGGGTCCATAAACTGCACAAATTTTATTGGCGGCTTGAGATGCATTTTTGCCTTCATCGTAGTAGTACTGTAAAATATGCCGTATTTTCTATTTATTTCTTGCCGAAATACTGAAACAGCTTTCTTATAAATTGGTTAGACTAAACCTAAACATAAGCATTCCGTCCTGACTTGCCGCGTACACCTCCCGAATTTTATATATTAGGTTGTCAAAAAAGTCTTGCGGTATTTTCGCTAGTTGGCGCTGAAAGCGCGTAGTTCTAGTTTTATTTGTCGCATCGGGTCATGCTATACCTTTTTGGAAAGCTCATTTCACGCGCTAACACATGTTTGATTGATTGTCGTTTCTTTCAAGTCGTTCGTGAATTATAGCGTCGCATATTGGGGTAAAATGTGTCGATTTTGGAGATTAATTCAAAAATCAAAATTCAAGGTACAAGTAAATTTTTGGTATCAAACAAAAGTAGATAAAATTCTACATCACGAACTGAACAAATATTTGGCAAAAAATTTAGAGTTTTCTTGTAATATTCTCTGAAAATTGCAAGTTTATTTCTTTTTGTATGCGCCCAGTGATATGCGTAATTTTTTTAATTTTTCGAAGTTTTTTATTTTCTTTAATTGGACAAATCTTGAGAAAATTGTAATGGAGCCTTCTTGTTCAGGTAATTTAGTAAATACAAAAAGATTTCATTTGTGTTTTTACGTGTCTCTAAGTATTTTAATTTTTTTTTGGGCGAAAGCCTTAAAATATTGGGATTTCGACCTTATATGCAGACATATAATTGTGAGTTAAGCGGGGTAAAGCAAATCTTCGTAATCTATGGCTGTTGTAGTTTCTTTTTGTAAAAAAAAAAGTTGCGCCAATACTGCGCACTTTCTCAGTATATGCATTTTTTTATGCGAACTGCCTGGTCAAATATACACGAATTTCTCAAGGCAGAAGAAGAACAAATACAGCAATTGCAAAAAAAAGGTTTGTTATTGGTTTTGTTGTTCAGTGGATGCCTGTTTGCTTTGTTCGCACCCTACGTTACGATAAGCGGCAGTTTAAATGCATAAGAACATATTCCGGAATAGTCTAAAATTCGCGTTTTACTTACATATGTATAATAATAAACATCACCACATACATTTTTGAAATAAAATTTTGATTTCTTATATTTTGTAATAAATAATTAATATGGCATAAGGTTCTTATCTAAGGTTTAGGGGATATGTAAAATCATGATAACCGACATTGTTTTTTCCCGCGCAATTTTTATTACTAATGTTTGTATGTCATGTGCAGTCGAGAGAAATAATAATAGTGATGTATATTTAACTAACATGATAAAAGCGATACCGACATTGACTACATTTAAAGAGGATAAAAATATTATTATCTTCCTTATAGGAACCAGTTCTAATGTAATTTGGGTTCCTCGTCAAAGTCTTTATGACATAATGAAAAACTCTAGCTGTGATAAATTTAATGAAAAATTTGAATTTTTAAAAGAGCAATTGAAAAAGCGTATTGAGCCATCTGATGAATTTATAAAAGAGTTTGATGACAGGATAAAAACCTTTATTAGTAAATTTAAAATTCGTTGGATCAGAGCCAATAGGCATGAAGAGCGTTTCCTTAGAATAAACCAAAGTTGGCTGGATTCTTCGATAGGTTTCACCCATTCACAAGGAATGAAACGTGGCCGCAAAGAACTTTCATTTGAAGAATCAAATGAGAAAACGAAGCAAAAAAAAATAAATTTTTAAGAGATAGTGTGCCTTTGCCTTTATTAGCTTATGCTGCACAAATGAGTTTTAGAGCGTCAGGGAAAGTGGAAGCGTCAAAGATAGTGAAAGAGGTTGCAAGTTCACCATCGAGAGCGAAAAAATTTCATAAAAGTATTGCCAAATCATCACTATCACAGCAAATGTCCAAAGAAGACGCTTTATTTGTTTTGCTGGAAGCAAAGTTATCTCGACAACAGTACAATGTTATAAGGCAATCTGCTCAAGATAGGGTTCCTTGCTATTCATATGTCCAATCAGCAAAAAAGGATTGTTATTCTAGACGTGAGAGCATGCATTTTTGCGAGATTTCAGCACAAGTAAGCTCGCAAGCCCTTTTAGACCATATCACTGAGCGTATAACTTTAGCCCAAAATAACGTAATTAAAACATTGAACGATGAGGAAATGACGAATTTATGCTTGTACACTAAGTGGGGATTCGATGGAAGCTTTGGACACAGCTCATATAAGCAAGCGTACCATAATCCGGGTGCAAATGATTCATCAGTTTTCATCACCTGTATTGTTCCAATCAGGTTGATTTGTGGAAGCAAAATTATGTGGCAAAATGCGCGCCCAGCTTCTACCAGGTTCTGCAGGCCTTTAAAAATTGAATTTGTAAAAGAGTCCACAGCTGTTTCTAGAACTGAAAACGAAAGAGTTGGTATAGAAACACGAAATCTTGTTAATTCGGTTATACCTTATCGAAATAAATATTTGGAAGTTAAACACAATTTAATTTTATCTATGGTTGATGGAAAAGTATGCAACGCATTCACAGAAACAAGCTAGCTCGAAAGATTTTAATAAAAATGATGAAATGGCGAAGAAAGTTGTAAAAACAGAAAATTTACAATTTGGGCTTTCAATACTTCATGGGTGATTTAGGTTCTTTGAATGCCTCTCCACTTATCATATTGTTGCGAATTTACTTCTTACTAGTTTTACTTTACTGGGTTCGTATCTCTGGATTGACAAATGAAACCAAAAGCCGTTTAATTCACTTCAACAAAATCTCTTTATTTTACAACTCGTCTACACTATATCAGTTTACTCTTAGCACTGGTTGATTACGTTGGCACTGCCACGGCTTATATAGCCACGAACTTCTCGCTGATACCGACGTGTCCTTCTAGAATATTGCGTCTGGAAATTACCAGAACATAATGCTATACGGCGCCAGATGCAAGCAGACAGCCGCGGCGGACTCAGCAATTGTTTACGTAGACAAGCAGATAGTGCGGCGCCAGATGTCTACAACAAGACAAATGCTATTCCATATACCTACAGGTATTGTTCATAATAAGGGATGCATATAGCAATACAAATACACCTTAATACTACTTTTGTAACACTGCCCTCCACTAAAGCCTAATCGTCCCAATTAGGCACAAATCCTCTTGAACCAAATGGGGCGAGCCTCTCCAAATGTACTACTTTCATTTTACATCGTGCTTTTCCATTTCTTTGTATGCGGTATACCACGTCATTTAGTCGTTTCATCACCATATAGGGTCCTTCCCAGGCTGTCTGCAGTTTCGGGGACAAGCCTTTCTCTCGAAGTGGATTGTACAACAGGACCAGATCACCTTCTTCAAAACCTTTTGAATTTGCCGCTTGATCGAACCGGTCCTTCATCTTATTGCTCATCAGATGCGTATGCTGTCTTACCATTAGATGCAATTCATTCATTTCTTCCTTTAAGACAGAACAATAATCTCCATCATTTCTTACAGCTGTAGGATTCGTTCCAAACTTAAGATCAGCAGGGAGTCGCAGATCAGATCCGAAAATAATATTTGCTGGCGTGTAACCAGTTGTCTCGTGCTTCGCTGAACGATACGCCAGCAGGAACATCTGAATGCACTTGTCCCAATTCCGTTGGTCTTTATCAACGATTTTCCGCAGATGTTCTTCGAGCATTCGGTTGAATCTCTCTACCAGCCCATCTGATTGTGGGTGTAACGCTGTTGTCCGTGTCTTGTGGATGCCCAATAATGTACAGACTTCTTGGAAAATGGAAGATTCGAAATTTCTGCCTTGATCTGAGTGTAATTCGACGGGCACTCCGAACCTTGTTATCCAATTTTCTACAAACGCTTCGGCTACTGTCTTCGCTTCTTGGTTTGGTAAGGCATATACTTCTGGCCATTTACTGAAATAGTCCATGACAACCAGATATTTGTTTCTGGCCGTACTGGTTGGGAACGGACCTGCAACATCCATTGCGACTCGTTCAAATGGTGATCCCACGTTGTACTGTTGTAGCCTACCGCGACTTTTGGCTTTAGGACCTTTAGCTGCCATGCACTCTACGCAATTACTTATCCATTCTGCTATGGAATCTCGACAACCGATCCAGTAGAACCGTTGTTTAATCTTCTCTATAGTTTTTGTAATTCCAAGGTGCCCTCCACTAGGTCCATTGTGATATTCTTTCAACACTTTCGGGATCATGGACTTCGGTACTATGATCAGCAGACGAGACTGTTTGCCATCTTCGCTTTCCCAGGTACGATGAAGGTATCCATTAACGAGATTTATGCTGTTCCATTGGGCCCAATATGCTTTTGCCGTTGGACTCTCGTTACTTATTTGTTCCTTTGGTGGTCGTACACCATTTTCTTTGGCTATTATCAGCTTTGCAAGATCAGGGTCCTCCAGCTGTTTGATTCTGATGCGGTGAGGAGTCCAATCATCTTCAGGTTCTATATTCAGTAATCGCACGTCGATTATACCTTCTTTTCCTTCTGATTTGGAGCAATGTTTACATTCCAGTGGACAAGGGCGACGTGATAATGCATCCGCATTTTTGTGGTGAATCCCCTTTCGATGTTCCGTTTCGAAGTCGTAATTCTGTAATCTTTCGATCCATCGTGCAATTTGGCCTTCCAGATTCTTAAACTGTAATAACCATTTTAATACTGCATGATCAGTCCTCAGCAAGAATCGTTGTCCATACAAATACTTGTGGAAATGTTTTACACATTCCACCACAGCTAGTAGTTCTTTTCGCGTCACACAGTAGTTTTTCTCTGGTTTCCCGAGCACTCTGCTGTAATACCCAATTACTCTTTCTTGTCCGTCGATGAGCTGAGACAGGACACCTCCAATTCCATAAGCGCTCGCATCTGTATCCAGGATGAATTTCTTTCCAGGTATTGGATAAGCTAACATCGGCGCCGTACAAAGTAGTTCTTTAAGCTGCTCAAACGCTTTTTCTTGTTCCAACTGCCATACAAACGGGCGATTATTCTTTGTTAAATCATGTAAACTTCTAGCCACGTTCGCAAATCCAGGTACAAAACGGCGGTAATACGTGCATAAGCCGAGGAAGCTGCGGAGTTCATGTATGTTGGTGGGTCGAGGCCAATCTTTGACTGCTTTTATTTTTCCTTCCTCGTTGTGAATCCCCTCAGTTGACACTTTATGTCCGAGATATGTGACCTGCTTCTTCCATAATGAACAGTTTTTGGGATTCAAGCGTAATCCGGCTGAAAGACTTCCTCTAGATTTTTCAGATGATCATCAAAACTTTTTCCCATGATGATAATGTCATCAAGATACACCAAACATGTCTTCCAGTTGAGTCCTTTTAACACATGTTCCATCAGTCGCTCGAACGTTGCAGGCGCATTACATAACCCAAATGGCATCACAGAGAATTCCCATAACCCGTCGCCGATACTGAAAGCGGTCTTTTCACGGTCACATTCATCAATCTCGACTTGCCAATATCCACTTTGTAGATCTAATGTAGAAAACCATTTCGCTCCAGACAAGGTGTCTAATGTATCGTCGATTCTCAGTAGAGGATAACTGTCTTTCTTTGTGACATATTCAACTTCCTATAATCTTCGCAGAAACGGGTGCTACCATCTTTATTTTTAACTAAGACGATAGGTGAGCTCCATGGACTTATTGAAGGTTCGATTACACCGTTTTTGTGCATGTCTTCAATAATTTTGTTAGCATCCTCACGTTTTGCTAGTGGAACCCTGCGCGGAGCTTGTCGGATTGGTTTAGCGTCTCTGGTATTTATGCGATGTTTGACAATGCTGGTTCTGTGTTGTTTCCTTTGTTGGCAAATATGGATGCGTATTTTTCTAATAGTTTTTCTGCTTTTAATTTTTCATTTCCATGCACCTCCTTCAGCAAATTGTTTAGGAGTGTAGGACTTATCTGCTGTGGCTCAAAAGTAGGCTTCTGTTGTGACCGTTCGCATCGTGCTATTGCACTTATATTCTGGCACTGTCCAATTACTGCTCCTTTCTTCAGACTTATAGGCGTGTTGAATTCATTCACTACTCTGACCGGAATGGTGGCGTCTTCTCTAGTTTTCACAAGCGTTCTTCCTACCAATATTGGTGTATCTATTTTTGTTGGTTCCACAATCCACAACTCTTCAGTCCCACCTCCTCCATTCACTTTAGCCCATACAATCGCCTCAGATTTTGGTGGAATACTCTGATGATCATCAACAATCACCCTCTTACTTTCAACGTTGGTCACATATCCGGTGTTTATAGGCATCTCCATGTTCTGGCAAAACAGCATTTGCTTGTTTAAATCCAAAGTAACCCCGTGATCAATCATGAAATCTACTCCCATTATAATTTCATCCGTGATTTCTGCTACGATGAAGGTGTGATTAACTTCCAGGGTACCAATCATGACTTCGCAAAACACTTTTCCCGCAACAGCTGCTTTCTCCCCGGTGGCCGTTCGAAGCTTGCAACCGACTAATGGTTCAACCGTTCCTCTCACCACATTCGGTCGGATAATTGAATGTGTGGCACCAGTATCCAAAGTAAGCGTTGACGGTCGTCCATTTACGATGCCGTTGATAGTAAGATTGTTGTCATGGCGACCTATTTGTGATATCGAGATGGCGGGGCAAATAGTTGTAGGAACCAGCTCACGCGCCTTTGAACTGTTCCGTTTTAGTTTAACGACTTGTGAGATGTGGATGCTCCGTCCTCGTTATCTGTTGGCTGTTTCCGTTTTGATGGGTTTACTTCTATATTGCAATTTTGGGCAAAGTGACCCGCTTTTCCACAGTTGAAACATCTGCCTGTTGTATTTACTCGCGGTCCATCAATTGTCTTCAGGGTCTTCAATATTTCTTCCATCAGCGCCGGTTGTTCCATTTCAACCCTTTGTACTTTGTGTGCTGGTTTACTTAGTAGGGAACCTGTTTCCTGTGTGAGGGCGTGCGAAACCGTTTCAGCAAACGTTCTTTTTGGCAATGCATATGTGGCGCGTTTGGTGTCCACATCACGAATTCCATTTATGAAACTTTGAATTTTAACCCTCTCAGTGTAATCCACAGGTGCATCTGCATTTGCCAAATGAGCCAGTCGTTCTATTTCAGTTGCGAACTCTTGCAATGACTCGTTCATTTTCTGACCCCTATTTTGCAGCTCGATATGGTATATTTGTTTCCGGTGCTCACTACCATATCGTCTTTCTATCGCACTCATCAATTCCTCATAGTTGTCCCGTTCACATTCTGGAATAGTCTGAAGGATTTCTGCCGCAGGTCCTTTCAATGATACAAACAAGGACGCCACTTTGTCTGCTGCATTCCAGTTATTGGCCATTGCTGTCTTTTCAAACTGAAGTTTGAAAATTTGAAATGGAATACTTCCATCGAATGTGGGTGCCTTCAATCTTGTATTATTTGTTGATGGTGCAGGGCCATGCAGTTGCAGTTCTCGCATACGATTACTCAGTTTAAGAAATTCTGATCTCAATATTCTTCGTCATTTTTTAACGTGCTTAATTCGTCTTCAAATTTTGAAAATTTCTCTTGCACTTGTGTATTATTTTCTGTTATCTATTGTACCAAACGCTTTTCTAACTGCGTAATATTTTCAGTCATTTGTTGTGTAAGGCAAGACTTTAACTGTGATGTATTTTCAGCTATTTGTTGTGCCAGACGATTTCCTGTTTGCACTGCATTTTCTGCATTTTCAGCTATTTGCTGTGCCAGACGATTTCCTGTTTGTACTGCATTTTCTGCATTTTCAGCTATTTGCGTCATTTGCTGTGCCAGACGATTTTCTGTTTGCACTGCATTTTCTGCTATTTGCTTAATAGCCACTAACAGCATGTTCGTGTTTACACTTGATGATGTTCGTTGTTCTTCTACCTTTGTAGAAGTTCCTGGCCCATCAAATTCGAACTCGTCCACATTAATTCCATCCGCTTCCATTGCTTCACGTAGTCGTGCCTGCAGATCCGCCTTTTGACCGCTTATCGGCAAATTACGCTCCTCCAGTTCCTTTTTTAATTGCTGAATTCTCAATTCTCCGAATTTAACCATCTTGAATTTGGATTATTTGACAATCCCACTTCTGACACCAATTGTTGCGAATTTGCTCCTTGCTAGTTTACTTTACTAGATTCGTATCTCTGGATTGACAAATAAAACCGTTTAACTCACTTCAACAAAATCTCTTTATTTTACAACTCGTCTACACTATAGCAGTTTACTCTTAGCACTAGTTTATTACGTTGGCACTGCCACGGCTTATATAGCCACGCACTTCTCGCTGATGCCGACGTGTCCTTCTAGAATATTGCGTCTGGAAATTACCAGAACATAATGCTATACGGCGCCAGACGCAAGCAGACAGCCGCGGCGCCAGACTCAGCAATTGTTTATGTAGCCAAGCAGACAGTGCGGCGCCAGATGTCTATTGTTTCAACAAGCAGACAGCCGCGGCGCCAGATGTCTACAACAAGACAAATGCTATTCCATATACCTACAGTATTGTTCATAATAAGGGATGCATATAGCAATACAAATACAACTTAATACTACTTTTGTAACAATATAAATTGTCTATAAAAAACTGGCAAGCTCGAACAGAAAGCGATAAACTATTAGTTTCGGAAAATAAAGCACGGATTCAAAAAGGATTTAAAGATAAAATTGGTCTGCTTGTTGACCAACCGAAACCTGGCTTTGGGAATTCTAACGATGGCAATACAGCTAGGCGTTTCTTTCAAAATCTCGAGATGTCAGCAGCAATTACTAAAGTTGACATAAATTTGATTAAAAAGATGCATACAATACTCGTAGTTGTTTTTAGTGGGCACGATATTGAGGTACAGAAGTTTCGTGACTACGCTTTAAATACAGCAAAATATTTCGTTGAATGTTATCCTTGGTATAACATGCCTCCAACACTTCACAAATATTTTATCAATGGACCAGAGATAATATCGCACGCTATGTTGCCAATCGGACAATTATCAGAAGAAGCTCAGGAAGCTCGCAAATGCAGCAGAAAAAAAGCAAATGAAGACATATTTAACAGACTTTTAATCAGTTCTAACCCCGTTATATCAACCACAAGAAAATTACCAAAAAAAAGTGCAAGATTTACCCGAAGAAGCATTAGAGTTGATCGTGATAGAGAGTGGCAATAATAATGAAGTTGATGATGACGATGATGATGAAGACGATGATAAAAATTCAAGCGAAGACGACAATGATCATGAATATGATTATAGTGATGAAGAAACAGTTTATATATTTTAAATAAAATTTGAAGATTAAAAAAATTAAAAATTTAGAAAACCGATGTTCAGCATATTTTTGTTTTTTAAGATATAAAAAAAACAATCAAAAAACTCGAATTGCATTATTATCTTACTGGGCATGAGTCATCAAAAATTCATTTCAATTTCAAAAAAAAAAAAAAAAATCAATATAGAGAGAATGGCCAAAGAGTGTATTTCAACCCAGGGAATACATTACAGCCAGTAGAAGCACCACCAGATACAAAATTGACCTTGACAAGTTTTTTCTCAACAATGCTCTATTCGGATGCCTTGATATTATACAGGAATGCATCTTCGAAGAAATAGTTACGCAGAGAGCAACGCCAACCAGTAGATTGACATCCAGGTGTGTTATCAACTAATGCAGTAGGACGAATTTACACAATCCACCCGAAAAACGACGATTAACTTTCGCTGCTATTGATATATGTACATTGGAAATTGGAAAATTTCGTTTGATACATAGGCTGCTATATATATTTCTGGACTAGGCAACACTAAGTGTTGCCAGGTGCAATCTGACATTTCTATTGGAAAGTTTGACATTTTTTAGCATAACATCACTCAGAACGTTTTGTCATTTAATTGTGAATTGTTTTATTTACAGAGAATTAAAAAATTCATCTCGGCCAAAAAATGGAATTAACTCGTGAACATTTTCGTGCGATCATTTTTCACAACTTTCGACGTGGATTATCACGACAAGAGTGCATCGATGAACTAAAATCTTTGTATGGCTATGAAGCACCATCCTATAAAACTGTGAAAAACTGGTACAACGAATTCAATCGTAGCCGACGCTCGCTCAAAGACGAATTCCGTGAAGGTCGTCCAAAAACAGCCGTTGTGCCAGAAAACATCGATGCCATACGTGAACTGATAATGCAAGACCGACATGTAACATACCTTCAGATAGATGCATGCCTATGCATTTCTCCCACCAGCATACATTCGATATTGCATGAACACCTGGCCGTAAAAAAGGTTTGTTCTCGTTGGATCCCGCACAATTTGACAATCGCTCAAAAAAAGGTTCGTGTGGATTGGTGTAAAGAAATGCTAAAAAAATACGATCGCGGTGCTTCAAAAGACGTTTATAAGATCGTCACAGGTGACGAATCATGGATCTATGCGTATGAGCCCGAAACGAAACAGCCATCGACCGTGTGGGTCTTCCAAGACGAGTCAAATCCAACAAAAAAAAAAAACCATTTTCGTTGATAAATATGCCTATTTTCATTATTAGGCCAGAAATATATATAGCAGCCCTCGTACTACCAGTGCTTTGATATCAATTCCACCTGCCTTTTGTCAATTCTTCTTCCTATTTACTGGCGTAGACACCGCTTACGCGATTATAGCCGAGTCAACAACCGCACGCCAGTCGTTTCTTCTTTTCGCAACGTGGCGCCAATTGGATATTCCAAGCGAGGCCAGGTCCTTCTCCACTTGGTCCTTCCACCGGAGTGGAGGTCTTCCTCTTCCTCTGCTTCCCGCGGCGGGTACTGCATCGAATACTTTCAGAGCTGGAGTGTTTTCATCCATCCGGACAACATGACCTAGCCAGCGTAGCCGCTGTCTTTTAATTCGCTGAACTATGTCAATGTCGTCGTATATCTCGTACAGCTCATCGTTCCATCGAATGCGGTATTCGCCGTGGTCAACGCGCAAAGGACCATAAATCTTTCGCAGAATTTTTCTCTCGAAAACTCGCAACGTCGACTCATCGGTTGTTGTCATCGTCCAAGCCTCTGCACCATATAGCAGGACGGGAATTATGAGCGACTTATAGAGTTTGGTTTTTGTTCGTCGAGAGAGGACTTTACTTTTCAATTGCCTACTCCGTCCGAAGTAGCACCTGTTGGCAAGAGTAATCCTGCGTTGGATTTCCAGGCTGACATTGTTGGTGGTGTTTGCGCTGGTTCCAAGATAGACGAAATTATCTACAACTTCAAAGTTATGACTGTCAACAGTGACGTGAGAGCCAAGTCGCGAGTGCGACGACTGTTTGTTTGATGACAGGAGATATTTCGTCTTGCCCTCGTTCACTGCCAGACCCATTTGCGTTGCTTCCTTGTTCAGTCTGGAGAAAGCAGAACTAACGGCGCGTGTGTTGAGACCGATGATATCAATATCATCGGCATACGCCAGCAGCTGTACACTCTTGTAAAAGATTGTACCTGCTCGATTCAGTTCTGCAGCTCTAACAATTTTCTCCAGCAGTAGATTGAAAAAGTCGCACGATAGGGAGTCGCCTTGTCTGAAACCTCGTTTGGTGTCGAACGGCTCGGAGAGGTCCTTCCCGATCCTGACGGAGCTTTTCGTGTTGCTCAACGTCAGTTTACACAACCGTATTAGTTTTGCGGGGATACCAAATTCAGACATCGCGGCATAAAGGCAGCTCCTTTTCAATTCACTTCAACGAAATATGAACTCATTACGAATGTTTATCTGAACATTGGTCGCATTATTTACGCCTCAAAGTTGGATCTGTCATTATTATGTTTGATGCCTCATTTTTGAATCTACAAATTCCTTTGAGTTCCAACGATTTGCCATTTCAGTTCGAACGAATTCAGTTTCCAGTGAAAATTGCATTTGCGATGACAATCAACAGGACACAAGGATAGTCGCTAGAATTGTGTGGCATAAATCAGCCGAAAGCCTATGGTGCTAGTGCTGCGTAGTATAGTTTATATAATAATTTGTTTATTATGTAAGCTTTAATAAAATAAAATAAAATAAAAAAATCCGGAAATGCCATGTTTTACACTCGGCCAGTTATACGTGGCGTGTTCACGAGTTGGAAAACCATCTTCGCTGTACATATACGCACCGGAACATAAACCAAAAAATGTTGTTTATGAAGCTGCGTTACATTGAAAAAATTAAAAAAATGAAACAAGAAAAAAAGTTAACTTCGGCTGCACCGAAGCTAATATACTCTTCACAGGTTCATTTTTTTAGTAACTATGTGTTCAGTAGGTATGGGAGCTATACGCTATAGTAATCCGATCTGAACAATTTTTTCGGAGATTATATTATCACCTTAAGCAGTAATCCATGTCAAATTTCGTGAAGATACCATTCCAAATTCAAAAGTTTTCCATACAAGCCCTTGATTCCAATCGTTCGATTTGCATGGCAACTATATGCTATAGTAAGCCGATCTGAACAATATCTTCTGATGTTTCATTATTTATATGAACAATAACTCGTGCCAGCATTTGATTCCGATCATTCAGTTTGTATGGCAGCTATATGCTATAGTTAACCGATCTAAACAATTTCTTCGGAGATTACATAGTTGCTTTAGATAATAATCTGTACCAAATTTCGTGAAGATACATTGTTAAATGTGAAAGTTGTATGGAAAATACAAGAACTTGATTCCGGTCGATCAGTTTATGTGGCAGCTATATGTTATAGTGGTCCGACATCCGACAAATGAGCAGCTTCTTGAAGAGAAAATGACGTTTGCAAAATTTCAGAACGATATCTTAAAAACTGAGGGACTAGTTCCTATATATTCAGACGGACAGACAGACAGACGGACATGGCTAAATCGACTCAGCTCAACATGCTGATCATTTATATATATACTTTATAGGGTCTCCGACGCTTCTTTCTGAGTGTTACAAACTTCGTGACAAACTTAACCCTTAACAACCCACAAGTGTCTGGCGGACACACTTTTAATTTTGTTTTCATATAAAAGCTAAAGTTTTTATTTTCGGCCAAAAGTAATTTTATCTATTTTATCCGCAAGGTTTTGAGAACCGAAACGTCTAATTAAAACAGGTTTCATATGAATAGTTTAAAATTGATAAACAGTATACCAAAATTGTAGCATATCAACCCACATGTGTCTAATGGACACAGTAAGATTTCGAATGATTTGAGAATGAAGGAGGGTTCTTCATGCATATCTATTTTCCACCATATGGCAGCTTGGAGGCAAATACAACTCTGATTTGAATTTGAAAGATAATCGGAGCAATAATAGAACCAAAGGAAACCGACGGAAAACCAACGAATAGCGAATAAGATAAAAGAAATGGGGATTCCCCTTTTTAGATTTATTTTTCACAAACAAAATAATAGCAACAAAAAAAAAATGTATTGCAAACTTTGATTCTAAATTCTGGAAATTTTAATAACTGAAGGTTTTAATTTGTGAGCGCTAACTGCAGTGCATTTTATTACTAGTTGGTTTCGTGCGTTGATTTGATACGTTCTTGTCTAAGTAATGGCTAAGAAACTTACATCGGGCGAAATTCAACTTGCTCTTCAAGAAAGTGACAATGAAAATTTGTTCGGTCGGAAATTCGACAGCGAAGATGAGAATTTTGCAGCTGACAGTTGTTCTGAAATTGAAAGTAATGCAACAGAGTCAGCATCTGAATGTGAAGATGAACAATTATGGAGTGAGAGTGATGATATACCACTGCAGGAGTTCGTCGCAGTTTCTACTTATCAAGGCAAAGATGGAACTATTTGGAAATCTGAACCTGAAAAACAAAGTCGCACTCCCCGGCACAACATAATTGCAGGTGCTCTTCATAAGGTGATTCTTCCTCCCGGGCGCAATATAATAGATCCAAAAGACAGCTTTAATCTCTTTTTCAACGATACTGTATAAGAAATTATAGTGAAACACACCAATGCTGAGGCGGACAGAGTTTCACAGAAACAATGGAAAAGAACTGACAAAATTGAAATGCAAGACTATAGGTGTTAATAAACAGGGTGGTGAGGATTTTAGAGAAAACTGGGACCCTATATTTGGAAGTCCCATATTTCGTGCTACAATGGGAAAAAACAGATTTGCTTCTTTGCTCCGATTCCTAAGGTTTGATGATAAAAATACTAGGTCTCTCCGAAAGTCAAGAGATAAACTCGCTCCAATTAGAGAATGGGAGTGTGTGAATCAAAACTAAAAAAAAATGTATTTACCAGGAGAAAATCTTACAATTGATGTGCAGCTCGTACCTTTTCGAGGACGAGTTTCATTCAAACAATATCTGCCCAGTAAACCTGACAAATATGGAATGAAAATTTGGTGGATTTGCGACAGTAAAACTAGTTACCCTCTATTTGGTATACCATACCTGGGAAAGGAAGGACAAAATAGGGCGGACAATTTGGCGTTCAACGTAGTCAATCAGCTATGTGAACCATACTTCCGAACTAACAGAAACGTTACTTTTGATAATTATTTTACAAGCCTGAATGCTGCAACATCCTTGGGTCAAAATGGTCACACAGTAGTTGGAACATTAAGAAAAAATAAGCGTAGTATACCTCCAGCTTTTCAACCCAATAGAAGCCGTGACGTCGAATCTAATCTGTTTGGTTTCTCTAAAAATATGACATTGGTATCTTACGTACCGAAAAAGAACCGTGCTGTTATTCTCTTGTCTACGATGCATCATAGTAAACAAATAGATTCGCGTAATAAAAACAAATCTGAAATAAATTTGTACTACAATTCCACCAAGGGAGGTGTTGATACACTTGACCAGATGGTTCATGAATATACAGTTCTATAAAAACAATTCTTTGTAATATGTGTAAAGAAATTAATATGTAATGGAATAAAATATAACAACATAAAAGTTAATAAAGTTAAGTGCATTTTACTGTTTAATAAGTTTTTTGCATTCAAAATGTCTTTGTATTCTTTCAAATGCCTTAGAATTAAATAATGTGTCCGCTGGACACCACTGGTCAGTTACGTTACAAAGGCGTACTGGGTTGTTAAGGGTTAATATACCCTGTTCAGGGTATAAAAATCTTAAATAAATGATTTTTAACGTAACGTAAAATCTACTTTCTTTTCATGTGAAAACACATAATTTCACAACGCTTACTGGGTCAGCTAGTTTGCAATAAAATAAACTGATTTTATTTTGAAAAAGTATTACAGTTTTACATATAACCATTATTTCTCTATGGTCATCTCTTAGCTATGGCTTTATTTACATTGGAGCAACTGATAGTTTTCCCCTTTACGATGGTGTGTAAGCTGTCACAGTTCTGTGAAAGGATAAAAGAATGCCCAACTTATTCCAGTATGAGAGCGCCTCAAAATAAGCGTTTTTATAACGTTTGTGACCAGATTGAACATAATAGGAATTTTTGGGAATTTAAATTAAAATGCCCAATTACAATTTCCACGCCACCCGGGAGGTATGCAAAAGTGCGCGTTACCTAAGTTAGTTTTGGGTGCTCGGTTCCCCTATAGACCTATGTATATCACCTATTAAAAATTTATTTACACAAAAAATCAACAAAATAAAAGCATCACAGATGTAATATCTACATATATACAAAAGCCTACATTAAAATCCCAAATTTTAATTTAGCTTACTAAAAATTACATTCCAATTTTAGTGCCTCTTTTTTTAGCCTATCTGTGCAAGGCAATGGCAAGGAATTAGCTTCAAGTAGGTATTTATTGAGGACAGTTCCTTTGCAGGAACCTTTAGCGAAAGATGTGCGGAAGGCTAAGTTCGAGAGCAACCGAACACTCTGTATGCTTGAAACTCAAGCCAGGGAAATATTTTAAAGTGTAAACCCAATCATAAAGAGTAAAGTCAGCAGAATGTTCGAAAATACTGATATTAGTTATATACGGGCTAAGCCAAGTTTTCGCTCAAATGTATTTATTTAAGGCACAAAGATACACTGTTATGAATAAAACAGGCTCTCTTATTTTCATTGGGATAACTCACATATCGGCGGATATATGCAGTACAAAGTCACCCTGAAGTTCGAAAATCTTTATAGTAAGTATATGGGGCTAAGGGTCCGCTTCAACTCAATTTCGACACACAAACATACCATTATAAGAGAAGGATTACCCCTTTATTTTATTTACCCGACATTTTCCATCAAAAGGTAACTATAGGCACTGGGGTCTAAATTCTAGTTGAACACCCTAAAGGCTTTATTCGTGTAAAGTTTTATCCCGTTCCATCAATTGCTTCTTGATTTCTGTACTAGAAAAGGATCGTAAGGATTGTAAGGGAGTAGGCGTGGTTGTTATCCGATTTCATCCATTTTCACAATGTGACATAAGAATGTAAGAAGAATGCCACGTACCAATAGGTTGGTCGTGTCCCGAGATATGTGATTTCCAAAAAGTGGTTGGTGTCACGCCCGTAGTCCAATTCCCACACCAGCTCCTATAAAGCCTTCTCACGCCATTTCAGTGGTAAAATTTAATTAAATTTATCGCACTTTTAGTAGTTTTTAACAGTACAGCAAATTTGGTTGCTGTTGCTTAAGTAGTTCAGGAGATATGTACACTAAACTTGTTAGAGGCCGAGACCACGCCC
This sequence comes from Bactrocera dorsalis, assembly GCF_023373825.1. Lineage (NCBI taxonomy): Eukaryota > Metazoa > Arthropoda > Insecta > Diptera > Tephritidae > Bactrocera > Bactrocera dorsalis. The sequence continues at coordinate 11,358,825 of NC_064308.1, read as the reverse complement.
ACTTTTTCGGAAAGTTTTGCAACAGGTGCTTCTTGCTCTTCGATCCCCTGTGCAAATTACAGTTGTATGTCTTAATTATGTGCTTAGTTATGGCACTTTATCTGTTTTCGATTAATGGCAATTTGCGGGCCTGACAGCGGGCCGTTTCGGCCCATCTACGAACTCGAAATTTTTTTGTACTAGGGAACCTGTACAGGGTTTGTCCTGAAAGTAATAGGATTGATTTTCTTCTTCCGCGACTGTACTTCGGAGCGTGCGCGCACGGACTGGATTGGGTAGAGGGCGTTCCTAGCTAACGAACGCTGGTCAGTTGTCTCCGAGCATCTGGAGAGTCGGGACAAATATTTTCGCGCGACGTGTTTCTGTGAGTGGTGCAAGCCGAAAACGCAGACCGTGCTGGGAGACCTGTCAAAACTCGTATGTGCAAAGTTTTGAGCTTAGACCATTGACTAAGTATTCGTTTAATTGCCCAGATGCTAAATTTATCAAAATCTGTTGTTCTTGACATTGTGACAACGCTGCCGCAGCGCCCTGCAGACAAGATGTGACACCACCACCTCCCCCCCCCCCCCCGAACTCGTTTTGGTATCCTTGCCTGATATGGCCGATGAAAGGCAAGCATTTTAAGACGACAGAGAGGATCCAAGAAGCACGTACCTCGGCTCTCAAGGCTATCAATACTTCAATACTCGGAAATCGCGCTGGCAGAGCTGCATCGACGCAGAAGGAGCCTATTTTGAAAGTTTTTAGAGAAAGTATTCAATATTTTTTTTTTAAATCGACTCAGTCCTATTACTTTCCAGACAAACCCTGTATACTAAGTATCATCTAGATATCTCAATTTTTACTCAAGTTGCAGCTTGCATGGATGAACAGACAGTCAGCCACACGGATTTCAAAATTTCTCGTCATCCTGATCAATTACGAGGGCTGTCCGATAAATAACCGACCTCAACGTGAAGCTAGCGGCACATCTGAAAAAAAAGTTTCTACTTCAAATTGTGCATCTATATATATAAAAGAAAGTCGTGTTAGTTACATCACTTATAACTCAAGAACGGCAGAACAGATTTGGCTGAAAATTGGTAGGGAGGTAGCTTAGAGCCAGGAGACGGACATAGGATACTTTTTATCTCTTTATGTCAAAATTTAATCATCTATATATATAAAAGAAAGTCGTGTTAGTTACATCACTTATAACTCAAGAACGGCAGAACAGATTTGGCTGAAAATTGGTAGGGAGGTAGCTTAGAGCCAGGAGACGGACATAGGATACTTTTTATCTCTTTATGTCAAAATTTAATACAACTCATAAATACAAAAATTATATTTCAAATCATAAGCATTTGTTCAAAATTCATGTTTGTAGGAATCATTTCAATATTTCATTTCTTCAAAAAAAAAAAAAAAAAACAATAAAAACAACCTTACATCTTCGTCTATATAAATATGTATGTATGTAAAAATGAATCGCCAAAATGTATGTACGCTCATGACTTTAATACGACTGAACAAAATTTGATAATTCTTTTTTTAAAATATTCGTTTAGGTTCAGGGATTATTCGAATAATTGCCGGAAAACCCCTAAAAACAGTCCTTTTCTTTTTCTCATACAAACGAATGAATGTTTGTTCGTTAGTAACGCTAAGAGAACGGCTGAACCAATATTGATGAAATTTTAAGAGGTTGTTCGTTGTGGATTAAGGAAGGTTTAGAAATAAAAGCATCTTATATTTTTCATGAAAAGTCGGCAAATTGGATAATTCCAAAAAGTAACTTTTTTCCAAAAACATTTTTTTTCAATTTCTGTTTTGTTTTTCAATATTTTGATTTGGAAATTATTTGAATAGTTCAGTCTCGATCGCTTGCTTTTTTATTCCGGCTATTCAAGAGAAAAATTATTACTATTACGATTTACGATGCTTTACGACAGGTTGTGAATTGAACAATTGAAAATTATTCAGTGAAAACTTTACGTGTGAAAGATCCAGTATTATATGAAGTGGTGGAAAGCAATATGGTTCATGGACCTTGCGGACACTACAATCCCTTTTCGGTTTATATTCTTTCGGAATCACAAACTGAAAATGATGGACATCCACTCTATCGTCGTAGCTCATCAGACGACCATACAACTTAGAGTAGTGAATATCGAAGTTGACAACATATGGATCGTACTATATTCTCTACTGTTGTCTAATTCACATTCTAAACTCATATCAATGTTTAGTATTGCAGTTTGGTGTAATCTATAAAATACGTTTGTAAGTACGTCACCAAGGGAAGCAACATGGCGCTTAATGGTCTTAAACGATACGGTCCATACGTGAACTGCAATAAAGCGCTTTATAGGATATTTACTTTTGCAATTCATGAACGGTTTCCGATTGTTGTGTGTCTCGTAGTTAAAATGGAGATTGGCCAAAGAGTTTATTTCAGCCCAGAGAATACATTACAGCCGGTGGTAACACCGCCAACAACAAAACTAACATTGACGAGTTTTTTTCTCAACTTTCGTCAGTGATCCGCTTACGAGAACATTGCTCTATTTGAAAATACCTTGCATTCATGGAATGCATCGTCGAAGAAATAGTTACGCTGAAAGCAAGACCGAACAGTAGATGGACATTCAGGTGTGTTCTCAACTAATGCATTAGGATGAATTTACACAACCCACCCAAAAAACGATGATTGCTTCTACCTTCGGTTGCTACTGATTAATGTACGCGGCGTATTGCGTACTGTGAATGGTATGGTGTGTGCAATTACAATTGCTGGAACACGATAATCAGTGGAAACAAATGTTGGACGATGCGATAGCTACTTCGAATGCCACTGAAGTTCCCACACTTTTCGCGATAATCATTTCACCATATCAGCCTTTAAATCCGCGTCAATTATGAGATACGAACAAAAATGACATTGTCGAAGACATTTTACATCGTATTCGCTAAAAATTGGAAATGGGTCAATTCCGGTTGATGCTTCCGGTGGTTTAATATCAATTCCATCTGCAGTTTATCAATTAACGAAAGATGAACTCATCACCAATCTTCGGACATTGGCCAAATTATCTTAACTATGATTCCTTAAATGCACGCGCAATATTAACTGCCAAAAAATACAGATGTTCTTGACTTAAACTGGAAGATTCAAAGTCAAATTTCGAAAGACTTGCGCTCATACAAATCGACCGATCGTCTTGCCATTGAAGACGTCGCCGTGAATTATCCAGTGGAGTTTCTAAATTCTTTGGAGAGGCTTGGTATGCCACCGCATCATTTGCGTCTCAAAGTTTGATCTGTCGTTATTATGTTTTGCAATCTGCAAGCGCCGAAACTATGGGCTGAATGCTTGATTCAACGAATTTCTTTGAGTTCCAACGATTTGCCATTTCAGTTTCCAGCGAAAATTGCATTTGAGATGACACTCAACAGGACACAAGCATAGTCGCATAGTGTGTGCAATAAGTTTGGAAATTCTATGTTTTTCACACGGCCAGATATACGTGGCGTGCACACGAGTTGGAAAGCAATCTTTTCTGTACACCGGAACAGAAACCAAAAAATTTTGTTTATCAAGCTGCGTTACATTGAAAAAAAAAAATGAAATGATAAATTCAACTTTCTTTTCATTTCAAAACACATAATTTCACGCAGGACAACGGCTGCGGGGCCAGCTAGTATTATAATAACTACTCGCCAAAATTTCAGAAATTTATCTTGCGCAATTATCTGTTGACAGTCGTTTTTGTGAGTCTATTTCGATGATTTTCCCAAAATGGAATAAATTGAATATCGAGCTGTAATTAATTTTTTATTTTTAAAAGGCAATACGCCTTCACAAATCAAAGATGAGTTGGACTCTGTGTATGGTGACTCTGCACCATCGTTTACCACCGTAAAATTTTGGGCAACTGAATTTAAACGTGGTCGCAGGAGCTTGGAAGATGATGAACGTCCTGGGCGTCCAAAAACTGTAACCACTAACGATAACATCGCTAAAGTTCATCAATTGGTACTAGACTACCGCCGGATTAAAGTTAGGGAAATAGCTGAGATTATGAAGATGTCAAAAGAAACTGTTTGTCACATATTAAACCCAGATTTGGGCATGAGAAAGCCGTCCGCGCGTTGGGTGCCGCGTTTGCTTACGCTAGACCACAAACGTGCGCGCATGAACATTTCCAGCGCTCTGTTGGCTCAGTTTAGAGGCAGTAAGATCGAGTTTTGGCGCCGATTGATAACTGTAGACGAAACTTAGATTCATCACTATACGCCCGAAACAAAAATCCAATCTAAACAGTGGATTGAAAAGGGGGAACCAGCCCCAAAAAAACCTAAAGCTGTGTATTCGGCTGGGAAAGTGATGCCGAGTGTTTTTTGGGACAGCCATGGAATTATTTTTATCGACTATCTTGAAAAAGGAAAAACTATAACAGGGGTATACTACGCATCAGTATTGGACAAGCTAAAGGAAGAAATATCGAAAAATCGGCCACATTTGCAAAAAAAGAAAGTCTTGTTTCACCAAGCCAACGCACTATCTCACACCTCAACAGTCGCCATGGCGAAAATCCACGAATTGCGGTTCGAACTGCTTGACCATCCACCTTATTCATCGGATCTAGCACCAAGCGACTTTTTTTTGTTTCCTCAACTTAAAACTGCGCTCGGCGGCAGAGATTTTCGTCAAATGAGGAGGCAATCTCTTTCGTGAACTCGTATTTTGCAGACAAAGACGCCAAGTACTATTTGGAAGGGTTGCAGAGATGGGAGCATCGCTGGAACAAGTGTGTGGAGTTACAAGGAGACTATGTAGAAAAAAAAAAAAAAATTTGAAAAAGTCGCGTGCATCATGGTTAGGTCGGTTATTTATCGGACAGCCCTCGTATATATATCTATCTCGTTTAGTTTTAGGTGATACGTACGACCCTAAGTAAGCAAAACTATAATACTCTGTTCAACTGGTGGCAAGAGTATAAAAATAAGCTAATGGGTGGGACCAAGGCTCACCATCTATACCTTGCACCATTGTGATCTTTGCAGTTGTCGCTAATCTTGAAGTGCGATTTTTATCGCCATAATCCTCAACTATTATCAACCTATAAAATTTTCTATCACATGATATTCACTTGAAACCGATACGAACTTTTGTTCGAAATGGAATTCTTACTCCTAATCTTTAACGATTTTATGCTGCTTTGGGTACACCCTGGGAAACGGGGTGAGTACTTTGAGTGTAGAAAAGCAACTGGCGACATAAAAAAATACACCTAAAGCTATAATTTAAAAAAAATGTTGTATCGCCGACCTTAGCTATGGAAATTACTATTTATAAAACTATTCCTAATAGAAGCACCTAACTGAGGAGGAACTTTGCTGCAAACTAATGAAAACGGGTCTGACTGTTCCCTAAATAAAAACTCACCTTAGGGTTCACTTATAATTTGTGTCACTTTCTTTAAAAAAAAATGTGCAGACAGTTCCGAAAGAATTGTTATAAATATTTATTTAGCTTAAAGTCGATATTTTTACACAAAATGCAATTTTAATAAAAGTATGTAAGTTAAAAAATGTTAATAGTCCTGTCAAAATAGACTGAATTATGACTCAAATTCGCATTAATTCCCAACAAGCTGGATTTTTGTGCAGGCCTTGGATCCGTTATTACAAATGACATGTCAAAAGTCCTCATCGATCCCGCTTGTTCGTTGTTTTTTATTCGAGGTCAAAGGTGACAAATTCGCGTTTTTTTTGCGTATATTATTATTCAAACAAAATTTATAGATCGTAAAATTGTCCACAAAAATGTCCTGAACACTTTTTCTTCTACAGTGCACTGTTCTCGAATTATGGCTATTTTAAACATAGAAAATACGAATATGCACTCATACGTGGCCAGTATGCATCATCGGGTTAACCAGTTGAACATAGTTTTATTTGCTCCATGTACACAGGTACGTACAATATACAATTCTGAGTGAGTCATCAACCGTCGCTAACTCTATTTGGCGGTTTACCTTGAGAAACATCTGCCTGCATCGCTCCATTTTTCGGGTCGAAACCAGCAGATACCTGCTTTTCCCGAAAAACATAGCTTTAGTAAATGTAGTCCGTTTTGAACGATTTTTCGTAGTGAATAGACGTGTTTGTGAATTATATTCTCTTTTTTAACCGTGCCGTTACAAAATTTTGTAAAAAAGTCAGAAGTTTGCTTTATTTGCCATGAATCTTTGACTGAAAGTGAAATTGTGGTTGTTGATCGTGGGCTAAAGACTTTAATGGATTCAAGTACTGAAGGGGGTGATGGGTTCGATGAATATTATAAGGACAAAACATCTGTAACGATACGTAGCAGTGCTGTAAAGCATACACCCGGAAGAGCAGCATCGCAGCAGCTAAAAGACAGCGTGAGGCGAAGGTAGATACCACATCTGGGATTAGTCCTCCTCGTACTAGAGCACGAGGTAATGAGACGTCTTTTTGTTTCAAGAAATACTGTTTGTTCTGTGGCAATGAAGCAGATAAAACTGCTGAAATGAAAACAGCTCAACATCTTCGACGAAGAGTGTCTCAAGTTTCAGCCGTTGATTTCAAGAAAACCATCCTAAAGGAAGCTCAGACTCGTTCTGATGAGTTAGCAAGAAGTGTCTTTGCCCGCATGCAGTATGAATATGACTTAGTTGCTGCTGAGGCTAAGTACCACAGTGATTGTTACACTTCGTTTCTGAAAACCATTACTTGAGGTAAAATGGGTCGTGCTGAAAGTGATTCTATTTCTTCAGCGATGGAAGAAATATTTGCATTTATTGAAAGTCATAATGATTGTCAATTTTCAATACAGGAATTGAAAGATTTTTCCAAAGAACCATCGATCGATAATAGAGCAATTAAGTCAAAATTCAAATTAAAGTATGGTAATAGAATCATTATAACTGAGAAATGGGGAAGTTCAACATTCATTTACTTCATCGACAAACAGCATGACGTCTGATGTCTTCATTATTGAAACCACAATTGAACAATTCAGCCGCACCAATCCAATCGTTGTTGGAAAAGATGTAGATTTGTTAATAATATTAACTGCACGAACACCTCATTCACTTTTTAAAACCTGGGAGAGGTCAAGTTCAAAAAAAAATATATTCTTCACAAAGATTAGCTGAATATCCAAAATGTCAGCCTCATATATTATTCCTTTATGTGAAATATCATATTGATGGAATCAACAACCCTGAAGCAGAAGTTATAGCTCCAATTGCTCCTGTTAAGGATCAGGGACTATAGTCTACTAAATGCAATGGGTGATTTGAGTGTGTTGACATTATAACCCTGACAGACGACAGCGCTAATATGCATTAGCGAGCTTAATTTACATTTATTTGCGCATTTGACCCATGTTAATGCAAGTTTGTAATGCACAAGAATTTCGTGCATTTGGTTGAATTTACCAAATTTGAGTAGGCAACACTGCTCAAAAATGGCAGATTATTGCTATTTTTTGACAGATGTCGCACTGTTGCTATCCATTTTTCCAATATTCTTAACTTTTTTGCACACTTTTTCCGCATTACAATCACGTAGATAATAATAAATGAATTTTTTCGTTAATTTATATTGATTTTCCAAAATTACCAAAATTTTAATTTTTCTTATTCATTTTTATTTCACTTTTTTTTTAATAAATAAACAAATTTCAGTATCAGCTGTCTAAATGCACAAGCCTGCCGTCTGTCACCATAAAATTTCAATGCGCATTAGCGTTGCTTAAGGCGCATTAATTTTGCTCGTCTGTCCGGGCTATTAGTTTATTTCTCTAGGGCAGGGATGGGCACATTAGCCCTCAGTGGCATTTTGCCCGTTCGGGCACGAGTGCACATTTTAAGGGCTAGGTGAGGGGATCATCGCGGGCAAACATGAAGAGGGAAGTGAGAGCAACGTTTTACCACTCCACATTTACAAATGAGAGCAACGTATTTTCCACCACCATTGACTGATCTATCACATGTACAGTGGTGTGAACAAAATGGAAACAACCATAAGGTGTTGTGAAGTTTTAAAATATGCTGTTTTCTTATTAAATAAAATTGTTTTTAGATATATAACATAACATATATATATTTTTTCCTAACAGTGATTAAAATTTCCCACCATGCAAAGGTAAATAAAAACAAATTTTAATGCGAAACTCTAAACCCTGCAAATTATGTTTACCCCTTTTTGTTCACACAACTGTACAATTCCGATATGAAGTAAACTTCCACCCTTAAATTTGTGTACAATGTCAGTATTGCCGCAACCACTCTGCGATGAACATCAAGTTACGGAGGAATGTAATTCATTTTTTTCGCAATTTTTCTCAACTTGTTATGCCCTTCTCTCCGTAAACTGATATTCCCCTCATCTAGCCCCCGTGCGCACTTTGCTAACTTTGCGGGCTAAAAATGTGCCCATCCCTGCTCTAGGGTATAATGTACTTAGAACTGCGAATACATACGATTGAATAGTGGCAACAGCTGATTCTAGTCCTAATAAAGCAATTTGACCAATTAGTAATAAAGATACAATTGCGTAAGAAAGGAAAGGACCAGTATTTCCTAAAGGAGTAAGTAATAAATGTCCTGCAATTATATTAGCTGCTAGTCGAACAGCTAAAGTTCCAGGTCGAATATTATTACTAATAGTTTCAATACATACCATAAACGGTATAAGAACTGCAGGAGTTCCTTTGAGGAACTAGATGAGCGAATATATGCTGTGTATGGTTAATTCAGCCATAAAGTATAAAACATAATCACAAAGGTAGAGCTAATATAAGTGCAAGTGTTAAATGACTTGTTCTTGTAAAAATATAAGTAAATAATCCCATAAAATTATTGAATAAAATTAATGAAATAGAGAAACAAAAAGTAAAAGTTGAACCTGAATATCCTGATGGGCCTGAAAGAGTTTTGAATTCCTTATGAAGTGTAAGAAGGATTGAATTTCAAAAAATATAAAATCGGGACGGTATTAATCAGTAAGCAGAAGGAAGAAGAAGTCTTAAAAATGTTCTCAGTTTCAGTTTAAAGAAGTTGTTGAATTGAATACTGAAATTTAGGAATTACAGAGTGAACAAGATAAATGTAATTGAAAAGATAATAAATAAACTTAATCAACCAAAAAATATTAAATGGTTTAATAATTTTAGTTTGACATACTAATGTTATTCTTTAAGTAATATATTTTTTCATTACAAGAAAGTGCTAATTTACAATAAAGTGGCTTAAGAGACCAGCACTTGCTTTCAGTCATCTTATGAAAATTACTTCTATTAGCTACTCATTTAATAACATGATTTACAGGAAGTCTTTCGATTACTCGTACAATAGGTATAAATCTATGATTAGCTCCACAAATTTCTGAACATTGACCATAAAATAATCCAGGACGATTTATAAGGAAATTGGTTTGGTTTAATCGACCAGGAGTTCCATCAACCTTTACACCTAAAGCTGGCACAGTTCCTCAGTTAATTACATCTGCAGCTGAAATTCGAATTTGTGAATTTATAGGCAGAACTACACGAGTATCAACATCTAGTAGTCGGAATCCGTCTGTGGCTAATTTATTAGTTGGAACTATACACGAATATGAATCGAATTCTACATTTATAAAATGTGAGTATTCGTAGCTTCAGTTTCATTGATGTCCGATAGCCTTTAGTGTAATTTCTAATAGGTATAATAGTCGAAGAGGAGGGAAAGCAATAAATAGTAGAACAATTGCTGGAAGAATTGTTCAAATTATTTCAATGGTTTGACCACGTAAAAGGTTTCGGTTTGTATATGAATTAAAGAATAATATAAAGTAAATATTAAATAACCTACTAGTGATGTAATTATTACTAAAATTATTAAAGCGTGATCATGAAGAAGGTAAGTTGTTCTACAATATAAGAGGAGAAACTCTGCCTTGAAGGCCAAGGGCCTTCTTCATTAGTTTCTAATAAAAGTAAAATACTTTATATATGTAGCTTAAATCCATTGCAATAATCTGCCATATTAGATAATTAGTTTAAAGAGGTAGTTCTGTGTTACTATGTTCAGCTGTAGAAGTATTTTGGAGTCATTCAATTGAAGAACTAAGTTGTATAGGGTAAACTACTTGTCGTTGTGTTACCAAATGATCTCAGATGATGAATAGGAAGAATAAGATTCCTAGTAAAGAAATATGTAGATGAACCAATTGTAGAAACTACATTTCATGTCGTCTCCTATTAACAATACATAGTGGAAATGAGCTACTACATAATATGTGTCGTGAAGAATAATATCTGCAGATGAATTAGCAAGGACAACTCCTGTTAATCCTCCTACTCTAAATAAGAATACAAACCCTCATAATATGGCTGGGAATAGGTTACCATGCAGTGTAGCTAATCAACTAAAAATCTTAATGCCTATGGGTATTATTGTAGCTGAAGTGAAATATGCTCGAATGTCTACATCTATTCCTATTGTGAATATATGGTGAGCTCATGCAATAAATCCTAAAAGACCAATTGCTATTATAGCATAAATTATTCCCAGAGAACCAAAGGTTTCCTTCTTTCCTGACTCTTGACTAATAAAATGAGAAATCATTCCGAATACTGGTAGAATTAAAATATAAACTTCTGCGTGTCCAAAGAATCAAAATAAGTGCTGGTAAAGAATAGGGTCCCCTCCTCCGGCGGGGTCAAAAAAGGAAGTATTTAAATTTCGATCTGTTAATAACATAGTAATAGCTCCCGCTAAAACTGGCAATGATAATAAAAGTAATAGGGCTGTTAATACAACTGTTCAAACGAAAAGGGGTATTCGGTCAAATGAAATTCCTGTTGAGCGCATATTAATTACATTTGTAATGAAATTTACGGCTCCTAGAATTGAAGAAATTCCAGCTAAGTGAGGTGAAAAATTAGCTAGATCAACAGATGCTCCTCCATCACAACAGATGATAGGGGTGGATGAACTGTTCACCCTGTACCAGCTCCGCTTTCTACTATACTTCAGGCTCCGAAGATAAAATGTAAGGTTTCAATATACTTATGATTTGTTGAGAATAGCCATTGTCGCGATTAAATGGCTGAAGTTTAGGCGATAGACTGTTTGATTTATGTTGTCAAACATTGGCCTCAAAAAAGAACTTCTCATTCCTTACCACTGGTGGGGGGAAATGAAACGTCTTATTTCGAGGAAGAATATATTCATTCTAATTTTATTATTAAATTTGTAAACCTTATATACTATTTTAGAAGTCTAACTTATCTAATTAAATATATATATTTACAGCACACCACATGGGGTTGTTTTTCAACTATACAATACAATACATGTGTGTGTGTGTGCTGTCATACAAGTATAATTTTTATTGCTTGGTTTGGGTTGTTTTCAACTGCACATGTGCATTTGTAATCAATTGCCCAAACCTAAGTAAATATGTTTAGTATGTATTTCTTGAGTGCATGCGTATCACTTATTAATGCATACGTGCCTCATATACATACATATGTTTGTATGCTGCATATCAATGCATATATTTTTATGTGTTTTTTGTACGTATGTTCAATATATTTGAACATAGATATCTATTAGTAGTGGACTGTATGATTCCAATAGCTAGATTATTTCTTATCTTATTTAACATTGAAATATATAAAAGGTTTAAATATAATATTGTTGTCCGTGCTTTGGCAGCAACGAACATGTTCAATTTTGAACATTCTCCCGGGCGGCAAAAGTGACTGCTGGGAAAGTGATTGCAGTTTGTAGTCGTCGCCTGGTTTTCAATCGATAGTGAATGAAGATTGCTACTAGCACGCCGACTATAAAGAATAGCAATGTTATGTGTCCGGTTGTTTTAACGCAAGCTGCCATGGTATTAGTAACTCCCAAATGGTTGTTACTACATCCGCTTTTCCAACTGGATCTATTTTTGTTTTATCCATTAGTGTTTTGGCGAGACTTGTTCAGTTGCTGATTTCGTTTTTAGTGAGCTCTACCGATATTATCCGTCCATGGAGTTCGGTATGATGCAAATTCTCAATGCAACGACTGGCATTCGACGATGATGGCATTGTTACGTAGTCATAACAACGTGCAGCCGGAGTTCGGGTGTTGGTGACCACCTTGGCTTCCACAACTTTTCCATATTTAGAAAATATAGTTTTCAGATCCCTGGCTCTCGTTAATGAAGATAACCCGGATATCCAAAGATTACGTGAAGGTGTTGTCTGCTTTCCTGTGGACGACGATTTTGTAGAGATATTCACTGAAGACTTTTCTTTGTCATCCTTCTGCGAAGACTTGTTTGAAGATGGTTTTTGTTCACTAATGTCTTTATCCTTTTTGTCGCCGGACTTCTCATCTTTTCTCTTTGATTTATCGTCATCAGACTTGCTGCATTTACTGCTGCTGGATCCACCCTTGGATGTTCTTGTGTCATCCAAAGCTGCAACCGTTTTTGTACTTTTTTGCGCTGAATTCTTGCCGGTAGTTTCACCTTCTGCATCGGTGCATTTTTCCTTTTCATCAGGTGCCTTTTCATGCAAAAGTTTTTGTTCGTCTTCACCAATAGTTACATTTATCGATTCATCATTCGATTCGCCTGCATTTTCCTCTTCCCCCTCTGGACCATCGTTTGAAACACTTCCGTTATCAACTTCAACATCTCTTTCTGCAAGATATTTTATTTCATCTTTTGCATTCTCCTCAATTTCCAAAGGAGACATTTTATTGTTCACATCGTTAAATGTGCCTTGCTCCTCAAAAGTAATTTCCTCTACGCGCAGCTTGTCTTCTAAAATGTATTCAATTACTTCAGTTTCGTCCTTATCTTCAAACGATTTCGTCTGGATTTCACTGTCCCACATTTCTCCAAAATGTGAGCCTGCCGGAAGAGATATGAGATTGTGAGATTCCTCAGTTTTTGAAGGCTTACGAAGTTCTTCAAGTGATTCTGCTTCAGCTTCATTTTTCTTTCTATTTTCCTCTATTACTTCTGCTGTTTCTTCCTCAACAGAAGATAGATATATACAAGGTAGATAAAAGATTGGAACCTTTGTACATTTTAAATCCGAGTCAAAACGGTACAAAATTTCTGGTTCTTCTTCTATCGTATAATCTTCCAACAGCACATCACGCTGAAGAGAACTGTACGTAATTTCGGGCTCTCCTTCTTTTAATCTCGATTTACAAAGTTTGAGATTTTTGAAATACTCCGCCGTTATTTCAAAATACAAGTTCTCTACTTCAAGAAAAATTTTTGAAAAGTACATTGTGTGAAAATTGTGCATTTGAAGAAACACAATTTTCAAATGTTTAATATCATCACTTTTTATTGAAGTGATTTTGTGGAGATCATTCATTACTTTTCTGAGGAGTTGAATTATCCTCTTGAATATGAAGATTCCAAGATCCAAATCACATGTATCTGATTTGACTTTATTTGTCATGATATTAATATGCGGGAATATACACCCGGCTTACAATTATTTTGGTTTTAATTTGCTAATATGCGGGAATATACACCCGTCTTATAATTATTTTTGCTTTAATTTGCCTGTATTTTGATCAGGGCTTTTTTGTATTTTGCCTGCTTTGTAAGTACAGGACTTTTTAATTTGGCCGAGCTCTTTATCCGGCTCGAAGGACCAAAAAATGTTTGCTTTATGTTGTCAAACATTGGCCTCAAAAAAGAACTTCTCATTCCTTACCACTGGTTGGGGGAAATGAAACGTCTTATTTCGAGGGAGAATATATTCATTCTAATTTTATTATTAATTTTGTAAACCTTATATACTATTTTAGAAGTCTAACTTATCTAATTAAATACATATATATATTTACAGCACACCACATGGGGTTGTTTTTCAACTATACAATACAATACATGTGTGTGTGTGTGTGCTGTCATACAAGTATAATTTTTATTGCTTGGTTTGGGTTGTTTTCAAGTGCACATGTGCATTTGTAATCAATTGCCCAAACCTAAGTAAATATGTTTAGTATGTATTTCTTGAGTGCATGCGTATCACTTATTAATGCATACGTGCCTCATATACATATGTTTGTATGCTGCATATCAATGCATATATTTTTATGTGTTTTTTTGTACGTATGTTCAATATATTTGAACATAGATATCTATTAGTAGTGGTCCAATAGCTAGATTATTTCTTATCTTATTTAACATTGAAATATATAAAAGTTTTAAATATAATATTGTTGTCCGTGCTTTGGCAGCAACGAACATGTTCAATTTTGAACAGACTGTAAATCTAGTTATAAGAATTTATTCTTTTTAATCATTATTAAAGATTTAACTAATACTTGACTTGGCTTTATAGTCAATAATAACATTACACAGCAACTCTAATGGAGTAATAAATTTACTAAGGCTTAAAAGACTATACTTATACAGGATGGGCCATATAAAATTTTAAATTTAAAAAGTCAATAAAAAAACGGTTTGATATTTTTCAAAGGTCTAACATTTATTTAAAATGTTTTTTATGATATTTATTTGTGAAAAACAATTTCGGACAAATGACCACCACGGCTGAGTTTACAATAGCTTATCCGATACACCCAATTTTGGAGTACTTGCTCGATGGTTTCAGGCCTTATAGCAGCTACAGCAGCTTGATTCTCGTACTTTTGAATTGTTTCTGTATGGTTGGCGTAACATTTATCATCAACAGCTTCCCCCAGAAAATAGTCCAACGGAGTTAAATCGCAGCTTCTGGGAGGCCAATTCACATCACCCTTTTGTTGATTATGCGATCTTCGAAGATAGGGCGTAAAAGATTGAGTGTAGCGTTTACTGTATGGCACGTAGCGCCATCCTGCTAGAACCAAATGTTGTCCAAGTGTTCTTCTTCAATTTGCTTGAAGAAAAATTCGGTTCGGTTTGCGATATCGGCGGTTCTTTCTTCATTTTCGAAGAAAAATGGGCCGATGATTCAACCAGACCAAAATCCGCACCATACAGTGATTCGTGCTGGGTGCATTGGCAACCCCACAATTACGTGCGGGTTTTCTAAGCCCCAAATGCAATAATTCTGCTTGTTAACGTAACAATCGAGGTGGAAATGAGCCTCGTCCGAAAAGATGATTTTTCGGTAAAATTGACCATCCTCGGTCAAACGATCTTCTGCCCAATCTGCGAACTGTAAAATAGTGAATAGCGACCCATTTCGTAAATTCTAGACTTTTTACTGAATATCTGTCACATTCCGAATGGTATTTGACGTTTCCAATGTCGAAATATAGATAATTGTATTTATAGCTTAAAAAGCCGTCTCGTTAAAACCCTGGCAGGTCTTCTAATACGTTCAGTGCTCTTCGCCAGGATTTTTTGGCCCCACAGGTTCAGTTGAGACGAGCTCCTGATTCGTACCTGAACCTGGGTCTGAACATAAGCTCCTATAAGGACTTGTCTCAACCCTTGCGTGGCCTCCCTGCTTGCATAGATAACCACGTGGTTCATAAAGGGCAACTGTTACAACGTGCGGAGACAGAGGTTGAAGTGGAGACCCTTTAGATCTAAAATGCAACAACAACAACAAAAAAAAGGAACAACATAAAGAACAACAAAACAAATATGCTCAAGACAAAGAATACGGGGCCGTGTTTCCTAGAAGTAGTAGGATACTTAGATCCCCTACACTCACCATCACTCCCATACAACTTGAAAACACTGGAGAAAAGATAGCCTCATTGGAAACGCCTGTCACACAAGAACCACCAGCAAAACAAATAGAAGAGAAGAGCACTCCAGTGGCTACCACAGAAGGACCTCAAAACTCGCCGAAACAGGAGTAAATTACCCAAATGAGACAGCAGAAGAGGTATCTTTGGAAAAATGCAAGGGTATTGTGCAAATCATGAAGACGGCGATGGCAAAGCAAAATAACGTCAGCTTCGATGTCAAGAATGGAGCGGCACAGCTGCATGAACTCTTCGATGAAATAAAGAGTTACCGCAGAAACTGGCTCATCGCAGAAAACGAGAAAATATGCGGACTTCCAAGCAGACGGATCACGACACCAGAGCCAACAACCTCGAAGCGGCGGGCGACAAGCCCACTGGAGCCTCGAGAAACAGTGCGACCAAGACGTGAAAAGGACGAAAAGAGGAAAAATCCAAAAGAGGGACAACAAGGGAGAAATATCGCCTTAAACCAGAGAGCAAAAAGCAGGCCCAAACAACAACCGGAGGCCGCAATCATTAAGACAGCAGAAGGAAATAGCTACGCCGAGGTCCTCAGGAATATCCGTAGCAAGGTAAATCTAAAAGAAGCAGATGTCAAAGAGTCACAAGAGAGCAGGTCATGCCATATATAACGCTCGATGAGGATAAGGCTGGCGTACTAATGCGACGGGCACGCATAAAAATCAGCTGGGTTGTCTGCGACTGAAAGAAACCCCAGAAAGATGCTTTCGCTGCTTTGGACCAGGGCACTTAACCTGGACTGCAAAGGGCCCGATAGAAGAGGAGGTGCTTGCATAAAATGCGGCCAACCAGGTCACAAATTGAAAGAGTGCACAAAGCCTCATTCATCCTGCCTCTGCGTAGAGGCTAGACACGAAAAAGTTGACCATATCCCGGGCTCCGCAAAATGTATGGTATATAGAAAATACCAAAACAAATGAGTGTCCTACAGGCCAATATGCATAGATGAAAGGCTGCCGACGCACTACTCTCGCAAATGGTGATGGAGAACACCTACGAGTTAATCATCATAATCGAGCAATATAAAAAAAGAGAGGGACCTGGCTAGAAGATAGCAGCTCGACCGCCGCTATATGGCCACCCCACCAGGCAGTAACTCCATCACTGTAAACAAAGGGAGCGGCAATGGTATTGTCTGGGCCAAATACGACCTTTTTACAGTAATTAGCTGCTACTTGACGCCAAGCGATAGCACACAGGAATTCCAGAAAAGCTCGACAATATTGAGGACACAGCCAGGTCCATAGAAGGTCAACTAATTATCGCCGGAGACCTAAATTCCAAAGCCGTAGAGTGGGGTATGCCAAACATGGACTCGAGAGGAAAGCGCATTCTAGAAATGCCTGCGCGCCTAAGTCTAATAGTGCTTAACACGGGAAATGCAACTACGTTTAGAAGACTGGGATGCGAGGAAACTACACTAGATATTACTCTATCATCAGAACGCATGGCAGGTTCAATAAGGAAATGGAAAGTCCTGGAGGATTACACTGGCAGCGATCACCAGTACATTTCCTTCACTATCGATACTGGAACTTACGAAATACTCCGAAATTGATCTCCGCAATAGACGACCAAAACCCATCTAGCAGCTCCCCAAAAAATGTAAGAAAAACTGTCGAGCACACAATGCTTAACATAACAAGAGCCTGTCAAAAATCAATACCCAAAGCTTCCCACAGCAAACATAAGGCGGCAGTTTACTGGTGGACTAAAAATATTGCCCAACTCAGACGCATATATAGGAGATCTAGGCGCAGAGGAGCCGTACCCGAAGAAACCGAGCAATACAAGGCAGCAAAAAAGGAGCTGAAGCACGCCATCGACGCCAGCAAAAAGAAGAAATGGGAGGAACTACGTGAGGATATAAACGAAACCCCTAGGGTTTATATAAAATAGTTATGAAGAAACTCGGCGCTCGAAACTGACTTAACCGCTGTCAAAATGGATCACATCGTGAACGCATTATTCCCCACTTACGAAAGCAGGACTAGTGATCCAGAACAAACTTTAAGATCTGCGCAAATCCCACAGTTCACCCGTGAAGAGCTCCAGCTAGCCACTGGCAAGTTCAAGGCCAACAAATCACCCGGCCCAGACGGGATCCCAGAGAAATGACGTTATTTAGTTTAATACTAGCTGACCCCACATACGTTATCCTGCGTGAAATTATGTGTTTTGAAATGAAAATAAAGTTGAATTTACGTTGTGTTAAAAATCTTTTATTTTCGATTTTTCTAAATTTGTTTCAATGTAACGCAGTTTGATAAACAACATTTTTTTGGTTTCTAGTAGTTACGATAATTTGGCATAAACATTCGTGATGAGTTCATATTTCGTTGAAGTGAACTGACAAAAGGCAGGTGGAATTGATATCAAACCACTGGAACCGAAATTTGCCTATTTCCAGTTCTTTTCGAATACGATGTAAAATGTCTTCGGCAATGTAATTTTGTTCGTATTCCAAAATTGACGCGGAGTTGAAGGCTGATATGTCGAAATGACCATCGCGAAAAGTGTGCGAACTTCAGTGGCATGCGAAGTATGTAGCTATCGAATCGTCCATTTGATTACATTTATTATCATGTTCCAGCAATTGTAATTGTTTGCATGCTTCTCAAAAAGTTACACACACTCTACCATTCACACCGCCCAATGACTCAAATGAAATTGAACCACGTACATTTATCAATAGCAACCGAAGGTATTAGCAATCGTTGTTTTTCGGGTGGATTATGTAAATTCGTCCTAAGGAATTAGTTGAGAACACACCTGGATGTCAATCTACTGGTTGGCCTTGCTCTCTGGGTAACTATTTCTTCGACGATGCATTCCATGTATAATATCAAGGAATTTCCGAATAGAGCAATGTTCTCGCAAACGAATCACTGACGCGAGTTGAGAAAAAACTCGTCAATGTCAATGTTGTTGGAAGTGTTTCCGCTGGCTGTACTGCATTCTCTGGGTTGAAAAACACTCTTTGGCTATCTCCAAATGAACTGCGAGACGCACAACAGTCGAAAAACTTTCATGAATAGCAAAAGTAAATACCCTACAAAGCGCTTTATTGCAGTTCACATATCGACCGTATCGTTCAAGATCAATAACCGCCATGTTGGTTCCTTTGGTGACGTACTTACAAACGTATTTTATAGATTACACCAAACTGCAATACTAAACATTGATATGAGTTTGGAATGTGAATTAGACAACAGGGGAGAATATAGTACGATCCATATGTTGTCAACTTCGATATTCACTACTCTAAGTTGTATGGTCGTCTGATGAGCTACGATGATAGAGTGGATATCAATCATTTCCAGTTTGGGTTTCCGAAAGAAAATCACGTGGATAGTGTTTCGTGCATTTACTGCTAGACATACAAACCGAAGTGGGATTTGTGGTGTCCGCAAGGACCATGAACCATTTTGGTTTTCATTACATAATGCTGGATCTTTCTCTGCATCAGGAATTTCCGCAGAAATGGTTTCATAAATTTGATCTGATGTAACCACCATCTAACACCCAAAGAAGAATGTGTGCGTGCGGCAAACCTCTCTTTTCCCACTGAACAGAATACATCTAGCATCTAACAGCACAATACATACGTTGCTTCAAGATAAGGTCAATCAAACATCTAGCTGTTATTTGAAAAGTCGTGTTGTGACATCCTAACGATCGCTTGCTGATTCAGAGAACGTGAAGTATAGAGAAGGTGCAGGTTCGACTGCGAACATTTGATAGATTTTTATTAGGGAATTCGCCGGATTCGTTAACATTTTTTACCATTCTCTCACATATTCTAACCGAGAATATGAAGAGAATATGTATTCACGGCATATGATGAAGTGGCATATATGTATGTACATGTCGAAGCAAAAAATATGAAGAGACTCGCAACGAAGAATTTCGTTTTGCTTGTTTATATTTTGTTTCATTTTGACACCGAAAAATGTGTACAAAATACATGATGTTCTCTGTCTCACATACGCAAGAATATGAAGAGACATAAATATATGTATGCATGAATATGAATATGAAGACATAAACATATGTCTCCTGCTCCTTATGATCTCCCAACTTTTTCATGCTTCAATTTTTCAACTTGGGAATCGCAATGTATGCAAATAAGTATGTATGTATGCTTTTGCGTTTTGCCGTCGGCAATTGAATATTGACTTGTACACATAATATGATATGAGTACAATTTTGTATGAATCCATGCATAGTAATATTTAGTCAATTTGGACTTGCATATTTAATAATTTTCTTTGATTTTTACATAATATATTATACTAATAAATATTTTTGTATTATATTTCCTACTAGAGATGAGCGATATTGCGATTTTTAAATCACTGTGATTTCAGTGATTGCTATTTTTAAATCACTCTGATTTTATATTGCTATTGCGATCGCAAATAAGTCGACGTTAAAACGGAGACCTTTTGTTGTTGTTGTTGTAGCGGCAGATTCTGCCGATTTGACAGTGTTTGGCCGAATACAAGTCCGGGTCCCGTCCAGTTACTTACACCCGACTGTCGTGGGAACGACTGAACCTTTTGTCGTTATTGGCGGTAAATTCTCTTCTGGTTCCTGTAATTCGAGTCAAGTTTTTACGCCTTTCTTTTCACTACATTTTCGCAAATGTTGAAGCGGTTCGGCTACCTGAAACTTAGAGCTTATTGCATAGTTCATTTGTATGTTGGTATGATCCGCTTTTAATATTTTCAAAGAAAAACTATAAACTCCATAATCCATCAGAATGTTTTGAATACCCGCTAATAATATTTTCAAGACCAAATTAATAACGGGAGTTTCCTAATCTTTGGGAAAAAATTAAAAACCCGTAATTTTTTTATTCCATATTTTTTCTGAAATTAATTAGTTACAATTCTTGTTTTCAACACAAAAAACTTTCAAATTTGGTTTTAACAATAAGAAAAATTAAAAATTTTATTAAAACAAATTAAAATATTCTATTTTAATTATATTTCATCTACCACTTCAAACATCACACTTCACTTCTTTTCCTTGATACATTTCCTGCCATTATTAAAAATTATAAGAACGTTACACTCAAAACTTCAAACCGCTATGACGAAAAATAGCATATACGATATATAAAGGGTGATTTTTTAAGAGCTTGATAACTTTTTTAAAAAAAAAAACGCATAAAATTTGCAAAATCTCATCGGTTCTTTATTTGAAACGTTAGATTGGTTCATGACATTTACTTTTTGAAGATAATTTCATTTAAATGTTGACCGCGGCTGCGTCTTAGGTGGTCCATTCGGAAAGTCCAATTTTGGGCAACTTTTTCGAGCATTTCGGCCGGAATAGCCCGAATTTCTTCGGAAATGTTGTCTTCCAAAGCTGGAATAGTTGCTGGCTTATTTCTGTAGACTTTAGACTTGACGTAGCCCCACAAAAAATAGTCTAAAGGCGTTAAATCGCATGATCTTGGTGGCCAACTTACGGGTCCATTTCTTGAGATGAATTGTTGTCCGAAGTTTTCCCTCAAAATGGCCATAGAATCGCGAGCTGTGTGGCATGTAGCGCCATCTTGTTGAAACCACATGTCAACCAAGTTCAGTTCTTCCATTATTGGCAACAAAAAGTTTGTTAGCATCGAACGATAGCGATCGCCATTCACCGTAACGTTGCGTCCAACAGCATCTTTGAAAAAATACGGTCCAATGATTCCACCAGCGTACAAACCACACCAAACAGTGCATTTTCCGGGATGCATGGGCAGTTCTTGAACGGCTTCTGGTTGCTCTTCACCCCAAATGCGGCAATTTTGCTTATTTACGTAGCCATTCAACCAGAAATGAGCCTCATCGCTGAACAAAATTTGTCGATAAAACACATTTCGAACCGAACACTGATTTTGGTAATAAAATTCAATGATTTGCAAGCGTTGCTCGTTAGTAAGTCTATTCATGATGAAATGTCAAAGCATACTGAGCATCTTTCTCTTTGACACCATGTCTGAAATCCCACGTGATCTGTCAAATACTAATGCATGAAAATCCTAACCTCAAAAAAATCACCCGTTACAATACCCTGAAGAAAGTTGTTACTTTTCTGCTATTTGCTATTGTGATCGTAATTCACAGGTTCGAACTGCGATCACAGTTTCGAACTGCGATCGCAATCGCAGTTCATAGAAGCGAACTGCTATTTATAAAAAGTGATCGCAGTTGCGATTTGCGATTTTTCAATCACAGTGAAAAAATCACCGGTAGTGAAATATCGCTCATCACTATTTCCTACTAATAGAAATTAAATTTATCACAACAATATATGCGTACATATGTACATACATCATATTAACGTATGTCTCTGCACATGCTCATATCATAATCTTATTATCTGCTCATATGACTGCATGTATACGCATGTTCGCGCATTGATCTGTATGTTCATATATTCATATATACTTATATGTACATATATTTTTATACACTTGCGAACAAATAATGCACAAGCATACAAACATACATATGCGTACACATGTGAATATGTCACCAACAAAAAATTGAAGCATTGTTCTATAAAAACAACAACTGCTCAAATAGAAGAAGCATCACAAGTCAATATGGCAGCCGAATTGGCGAAGCCCAAATGTAGTAAATTCTACAACAAAAACGATTTCATTCATAAACGCAGGCGCATATGCCACAAGCGACCTCGCTTCATTCATAAAAACAGAGGCCGTAACATCTCCCCGAGCATGCCTTTGCCTACAAGCGTCTTTTCGCGACGATGGCAAAAGCTAAAAATCATAAATTAAACAACTTTCTGATGCTTCTTCACAGAAAGAAGTCAGAAAAGTGGCAACAACGGAGTTGTCGATTTATAATATTCAATTCTAAAGTATTTTTCCTTAGCTCGCAAAAATCAGCGTCGATATGTATGCAAGTTCATACAAGTTAATACAACAAATATTTATTTCAACAATATTCATTGCTACAATGTAATTGTTAAAGTTCAATAACTTAAAAGTTGACACAACAAATATTTATTTCAACATAACAACAATCATTGCAACAATGTTGTTGTTAAAGTTGAATAACATAAACAAACATCCGCTGCAACCCAAAAGTGATCGACATTATTGCTGATCAATAAATAATAATATCAACAACAATAATCAACTTCAATTCTGCTGACCATTCAACATCCGTTAAACTCTGCCGACGCCGCTGCCGTTGAACCACAGCTAGCTTAGGGTATTTTTAAGATTCTATGTATCAGTTTCTTTTAGAAATTCAATAAAGAAGAACTTAACTGGCGCCCGAGCAGGGACCAACGAGGATAAAAACTTAAAAGTAGACCTTGTTGGACAACATCGGTGGATTGCAAGTCTTGTCAGGTCAGCCCGCAGGACACCCTCTACACTTGTGTAAGCTGCAGGATCCCTAGTAGGAAGCAAACGGGACAAAATCCGAGTTACCAGGAGGAGCGACCACATCAAATTCCCTAATGTATGTAAGTTAGAATTTAAGTAATTTTGAAACATAAGTGAATTAAAAAATTAAAGTTTGATATTTGAAAGTGAAAAGAAAAGAAATAAATAAAGTACGCCAGAAATTATACCTGAAATGTTGAAAATTTATGAAAAAAATATACAGATATTAAGTTTACAAGTTATACAAACAAATTGATATTAAATCTCAAAACATAATTATTAAGTAGAAAACTAAAATTTTATATAAATATTTCATAAAATATTAAACCTAAGTGAAAGTGAAATTAACTAATTGAAATTGTGAAATTTAAGTGCATATAAAATTACAAATAATCAAAAGGGCGTAAAGCGATAAAAAATAATAACTCCTGCTTTTGCAAACAATTAACTTAACGAAGTTTTGTAAGCAAAAGTAGTATAATTTAACCCAATTCTGCGATTCCTACCCAAAGGACCCTCCAGGATAAAAGGGTAAAACCAGCTACTGGTTTTCAAAAACAATAATAATAAATTAAAATAATGTTATTGATTGATTAAGGCGAATCATGAAAAACTTATGGTAGTAAAAATACTCCAATCATGTTAATAATACAAAATTAAATTTTGATAAGACGGATGGCTAATCCAAACAATTTAGTTAGACCTCCATTAATTGATATTGAAGAAAATCCCCACCAACAACAAAGACAGTTACAAAGACAAGCGACATTTCAAAACAACAGAAATATGACCCAACCTAGCGACTTAACAAATGCCATTCGGCAAGTGTTATATGAACAATTACCGATTTTATTACAACAAACTCAAAATCAAACATTTGATTGTACCAATGTAGAGAGTGAAGGAATTGACCAAGAGCACCTAGGTAATTTAGGAGAACTAGACAAAGTGCCAGACATAGTAAAAAGTTTAAGAGAATTTTCCGGTGACCCAGCCGAGTTTGGCTCATGGAAAAAAAGTGTAGACAGAATTTTAAGAACTTACGAACACACAGTTGGTACGCCAAAATACTTTGGTATTTTGCATACCATTCGCAATAAAATAACCGGTAACGCAGACACTGCGTTAGAATCGTACAACGTACCTTTAAATTGGAGTGCCATCTCCAAATGCTTTACGCTACATTATGCAGATAAAAGGGACTTGGGTACATTAGAGTACCAAATGACCACCATAGCACAAGGTGCTAACCAGTCTGTTGAGGAATTCCATCAGGCCGTCTATAAACATTTATCGTTGATCCTTAATAAAATAGGGTGTATGGAATTAGGCAGAGAATCGGAACAATTAATGACCAAGCTGTACAGGGATAAGGCTCTTGATACCTTTATTCGCGGATTACGTGGAGACCTTTCACGTCTTATCGGCATGAAGGAGCCTGCTGATTTACCAACTGCATTGCATTTATGTTTGAAACTGGAAAATCAAGCATACCGTACCAATCATGCGTCAAATAGAGGACAACAAAACATATTTAGAAATCAACCCAATAGACCAACGTTAGTACCACGTCAGGTTCCGACACCTCATTTTTCATATTTTCAAGCTAGACCATTTATTCCACCTAGAATTAACACACCGCAAAACCCAACTATGAATCCCAGACAATTAAATAATTTTTTCGAACAACCACAACAAAAGCCATATTTTACTAATATAGGTAACCAATTCGCACAGAACTATAACATACAGCGACCATTATACCAACCACCTCGTCCTATGGTTGCCAAACCACAACCACGACCAGAACCGATGGACATTGATAGAAGTATCCAAACTAAGCAGATTAACTACATGAACCGACCACAATTTGATTTAGGTAAAAGACCACCCATGCCCACTGCCGAGATAGCCAAACGACAAAGGAATTTTAATATTCAGACAGATACTTACCAACAAACAGGCACAGAAGAACCAGTACCAACTATGGCTGATTATCAGCAAACTATCTCAGAACAAGAAGAACAAACAGATTATGATGAAACACTTAGAGACTGTACCGAAGTTATTGAAAATAGTGATCACGAACAGCAATCCGATTCTATTTATCTTAATTTTTTAGAATAACTGACTCCTCACTTCCGTACTTCGAATGTAAGGTGAGGAGCGGACAAATGCTTAAAATACTGATTGATACCGGATCCAATAGAAATTATATTCAGCCAAAATTTGTACAGAATCCACTACAGAATGAAACCCCATTTAATGCAGTATCCGTAGGAGGTAAAATAAAAATAACCCATTACAAAATGGCTAATTTGTTTAATGATCCAAAATCAATAGTTAAATTCTTTTTATTACCCACGCTCAGAACATTTGACGGAATATTAGGAAATGACAGTTTGAAGGAACTAGGTGCAATTATTGACACCGAAAGAGGTAAATTTTTCCTTAGAAACGGCATGAGTATTCCCATAAAAGAGAAAAAATTTGAATCAGTAAATACAATTATACCCATATTAGATCATCTTACAAATTGTCAAAAAAAGGAATTAAACCGTTTGCTAAAAAAATATCCAAATCTCTTTGCAAAACCCGATGACAAACTGACCTATACCACTAACGTTAAAGCCAAAATACGCACAAGTACAGACACACCAGTATACTCAAAATTCTATCAGTACCCGATGGCTTTGAAAGACGAAGTCAACAAGCAAATTAAAGAACTTTTAAATAACAATATAATACGACCTTCCCGATCACCCTACAATTCACCTGTGTGGATTGTCCCCAAAAAACTAGATGCATCAAATACAAAAAAATACAGAATGGTAATTGACTATAGAAAATTAAACAGTGTCACAATAGCGGACAGATACCCTATACCAGACATTAACGGAGTACTTGCATAGTTAGGCAACAATAAAATATTTTCTGTGTTAGACCTCAAGAGTGGGTTCCATCAGATCCTCATGAAGGACAGTGATATAGAAAAAACAGCGTTTTCCAGGAATAACGGAAAGTACGAATTCACTAGACTCCCCTTTGGGTTGAAAAATGCCCCCTCAATATTCCAACGGGCCCTTGATGACGTACTAAGGGATCACATAGGTAATATGTGATCTGTTATATTTACATTGATGATATTATTGTCTTTAGTAAAGACGAAGAAACTCATTTCAAAAATCTTGACCTTATATTCAAAACCCTAAATGCAACCAATATTAAATGCCAACTAGACAAATGCGAGTTTTTCAAAAATAAAGTAGAATTTTTAGGATTTGTTATCTCAGACAAAGGAATAGAAACGAATCCGGCAAAAGTAGAAGCCATAGCCAACTATTCATGTCCAAAAACTCTTAAAGAACTGAGATCATTCCTTGGACTATCAGGATATTATAGAAGGTTTATAATGGGCTATGCTGCAATAGCTAAACCACTAACGACACTACTTAGGGGAGAAGACGGACGCATATCAAAGAGTGCTTCATCTAGAAAAATAATACATCTAGATAATGAGGCCAAGAAAGCATTTGAGCAGTTAAAAAATGCATTAATAACCGATGACGTAATACTACAATACCCCGATTTCAATAAAGAATTTACATTAACTACAGATGCCTCTGATCATGCAATTGGAGCAGTACTCTCTCAATCTGACAGACCAATCGCGTTTATATCGAGAACTCTATCAAAAACTGAAGAAGGCTATGAAACAGCGAAAAAAGAAATGTTAGCCATATGTTGGGCAGTAAAGACTTTTAAAGGTTATCTTTATGGTGGTTCCAAAGTAAAAATTTACACAGATCACGAACCACTTACACATGATTGTAATTGGAAAGGTGGAATAGCGATTAAAAGATGGAAGTCATACCTGGATGAGTACAATAAAGAATTACTCAATAACCAGGAAAAGAAAATATTGTAGCTGATGCATTGTCTCGAGTACCAAAACAATATGAAATTAATTCAATAACAGAAACCCAACACAGTGCTCAAAGCTCTTATCATAATCTTATTCCCAGCATTGAGGTACCGATAAACGCTTTTAAAAACCAAATCTTTATTTACAAAGAACATCCTCCTGACTACAAGTTTACCATTCCATTCCCTACATTCCATAGACACACTGTTTTTCAACCAACATATTCTGATGATGATTTATTGAAAATATTGAGAAAGTACTTAAACCCTTCAGTAATAAATGGAATCTACACGACAGAAGACATAATGGGACAGATTCAAAGATTGTATCCAAAACATTTTAGGTCTTTTAAAATCAGATTTACTCAAATGAAAGTAGAAGACATAACAAAAGAAACAGACCAGGATGAGATAATTTTACAGATTCACAACAGGGCTCATAGGAACGCTCAGGAAAACAAACTGCAACTATCAGAAAAATATTTTTCCCGAAAATGAGACAAAGAATAGCTACATTGGTAAAACAATGCCAAGTATGCAAGGAAGAAAAATATGATAGGCATCCTCCAAATCCAGCAATTACAGAAACCCCAATACCTGAGTTTCCTGGACATACACTTCACATAGACATATTTTCAACTGAAAAAAATTAGTCTTAACAGCTATAGATAAATTTTCAAAACTTACACAAGCAAGAATAATCCAGTCAAAATCAATAGAAGATATAAAAAAACCTTTGCACGACATTTTATTTTATTATGGAGTACCCAAGTGCGTTATAGTAGATAACGAAAAGTCTCTTAATTCTGCAACTATTACCTTCATGATGAAAGATCAGCTAGATATAAATGTTTTTAAAGCTCCGCCCTACAAGAGCTCTGTAAATGGACAAGTTGAAAGATTTCATTCCACCCTTTCAGAAATTATGAGATGCCTAAAAACAAAACAAGTACATCGGACATTTGACGAATTATTGGACAGAGCAGTCTATGAGTACAATTACTCAATACATTCCGTAACAAAAAAACGCCCCCTAGAAATATTTTTCGGCA
Source organism: Bactrocera dorsalis (assembly GCF_023373825.1). Taxonomy (NCBI): domain Eukaryota; kingdom Metazoa; phylum Arthropoda; class Insecta; order Diptera; family Tephritidae; genus Bactrocera; species Bactrocera dorsalis. The sequence continues at coordinate 11,330,671 of NC_064308.1, read as the reverse complement.
GAAACGTAACCACAGATCCTGAAAAATACGATAGAAGTAGACAGAATAACATAGAAAAACTAAAACAAAAACAGGCAACTGACCTAGAAAACCATAACAAGGACCGAAAAAAAATTAAAACTTACACACCAGGGCAGACAATATTTGTTAAGCAAAATAGAAGATTAGGATCTAAACTTTCACCACGATATAAAAAGGAAATTGTAAAAGCAGACAAACACAAGCAAATGGGAGAGTTGTTCATAAAAGTAACATCAAAAATGTTTAGTTAGTCAAATGTCTAACTTAAAAAAAAACAAAAAAAAAAAGAAAAAAAAATTTATTATTTCACCGTTCCAGGATAATTTTACTCTTATTGTGGTTGCCAATGGCAAAGGCAAATCTCGACATTGCGAACTATACAGACGCACATACCATTACCATCTATAAAGGAATAGGGAAGCTACAAACGTCATCCATAAAATTAATCCACTTAATAGATCTTCAGCAAATAGAAATTGAACTTCTAAAAATTCGTGAACATACCATTAAAGATCTTAAAACAAGTTATCTCTTTCATACTCTAACTCACGAAATAGTACAATCACTCACTGCATTAAATATACTCACTTTGCAAGACCGCCAAACTAGATCAATAAATTGGATCAGATCAGCCTGGAAATATGTTGCAGGAAATCCAGATCATGATGATCTATTAATAATAAAAATAATTTAAATAGCCTTAATACAAACAATAACAACCAGATCATTACAAATAAACAACTACAGAATAGAATTAATGACTTAACTACAATTTCAAATATGTTAAAAAATGCAATAAAGAAAGATAATTTGTTTAATAATGAAATAGCAATAAGTTTCCAAAATCAAGTAAGACTAATCAAAGAAGAAATAATAAATGTCAAATATGCAACTCAATGGGCAAAACAAAATATAATAAATACTTTACTTTTAAACGAAATAGAATTACAAGAAGTCCACAAAATATTTCAAAAAAATAATATAACAACTTTATCAGTCGAAGAAATGTTAGAGTTCGCTGAAGTATCAGTCTTACATAATAAAACAGCTATTGTTTACATTGTAAAAATTCCAGAATTAGAAGCAACCAATTATCAAAATTTATTAATAAAACCAGTTGTAAAAAATAAACTAATAGTTCACTTAGAAACAGATGAAATATTTTTGTCCGAAAATTCTATGTAAAGTACCAAAAAATTGTAAAATATCCAACAATATAAAAATTTGTAAAAAAGATACAACCATTAACTTAAGAGAATCCAAATGTATTTCTAAATTAGTTGAGGGCAAAGAATCGCTGTGTGATTTCAGTAATGCAGACCATATCCCAGAAATCGAAGAGATTGACAACAGCTTAATCCTACTTAATAACTTTAACGGCAGTCTAATACAGAATAATATAACCCATCATCTGAAAGGAACATATCTCGTACACTATTGGAATGAGAACATAACCATAAATAATAAAGAATTCAGCAACAAGGAGAAAACTATTTTGAAACCCGGAGCACCACTCATCCAAATGACCCCAATAGAATCGGAGCGTCTTCAAATATTATCATTGGAATCCTTACACGCACTCAACATAAAAAATAAGAAACAATTAGACCAAATAAATACAGATTCCTCCTCGAACCGAATAGCTATAATTTTTCTATCGGCCATTATTATAGCAATAGTTGTAATACAAAAATTTTGTATAAAGCCAAAGGAAAACCTAATCCTACAAATTGGAAAAGTTCCGACAGAAATCATGAGTGAAACGAACAATTTTCCTAGATCAGTCCAACCACAATTTAATAACATTCCATACTTTTAAAGCTACTTGAGGACAAGTAGGAATTTGAGGAGGGAGAGTTAATACAACAAATATTTATTTCAACAATATTCATTGCTACAATGTAATTGTTAAAGTTCAATAACTTAAAAGTTGACACAACAAATATTTATTTCAACATAACAACAATCATTGCAACAATGTTGTTGTTAAAGTTGAATAACATAAACAAACATCCGCTGCAACCCAAAAGTGATCGACATTATTGCTGATCAATAAATAATAATATCAACAACAATAATCAACTTCAATTCTGCTGACCATTCAACATCCGTTAAACTCTGCCGACGCCGCTGCCGTTGAACCACAGCTAGCTTAGGGTATTTTTAAGATTCTATGTATCAGTTTCTTTTAGAAATTCAATAAAGAAGAACTTAACTTACATATGCATACATAACGGGTGATTTTTTTGAGGTTAGGATTTTCATGCATTAGTATTTGACAGATCACGTGGGATTTCAGACATGGTGTCAAAGAGAAAGATGCTCAGTATGCTTTGACATTTCATCATGAATAGACTTACTAACGAGCAACGCTTGCAAATCATTGAATTTTATTACCAAAATCAGTGTTCGGTTCGAAATGTGTTTATCGACAAATTTTGTTCAGCGATGAGGCTCATTTCTGGTTGAATGGCTACGTAAATAAGCAAAATTGCCGCATTTGGGGTGAAGAGCAACCAGAAGCCGTTCAAGAACTGCCCATGCATCCCGAAAAATGCACTGTTTGGTGTGGTTTGTACGCTGGTGGAATCATTGGACCGTATTTTTTCAAAGATGCTGTTGGACGCAACGTTACGGTGAATGGCGATCGCTATCGTTCGATGCCAACAAACTTTTTGTTGCCAAAAATGGAAGAACTGAACTTGGTTGACATGTGGTTTCAACAAGATGGCGCTACATGCCACACAGCTCGCGATTCTATGGCCATTTTGAGGGAAAACTTCGGACAACAATTCATCTCAAGAAATGGACCCGTAAGTTGGCCACCAAGATCATGCGATTTAACGCCTTTAGACTATTTTTTGTGGGGCTACGTCAAGTCTAAAGTCTACAGAAATAAGCCAGCAACTATTCCAGCTTTGGAAGACAACATTTCCGAAGAAATTCGGGCTATTCCGGCCGAAATGCTCGAAAAAGTTGCCCAAAATTGGACTTTCCGAATGGACCACCTAAGACGCAGCCGCGGTCAACATTTAAATGAAATTATCTTCAAAAAGTAAATGTCATGAACCAATCTAACGTTTCAAATTTTTTAAAAAAAGTTATCAAGCTCTTAAAAAATCACCCTTTATTTACGCTAGTTCGTAGGCGAAGCTGTTACAGCGGCAAGGGAAGCGGTAACAATCGGCAATCGTTTGTTAGTTTCATTCGCGTCTCGTCGCGTCAGTGCTTCGACAGATTGATGTGCTGAACACATAGAATGCGACAGACTGCAAGCGCCATCTGAATCTGATATTGAAATACACACATTCTTATGGACAAAGTTATTGAGGCAGCTGCACAACTACATAACTGTGTCAATATGAACGCGTATATTTTAATATTTGACAGATGTCGCTTGCAGTCATCCCCGCTCAATGTGTTCAGCATTTGACTCTTTGACAAAACGCCTGTTTCGGCCATTGGTTGACCGTGAAAACGGAGATGCGAAAGATGCATGTGGCTCGCATTTGCTTTCGGAAACATATAAATGTGCCAAAGAAATAATATACATACATATGTATATGCCATAGAAATTCAATTGGTACAAATATGGAAATGATAACGAAATAATGCGAATATGCATATTTCATGAAGGTCATTAATTTTTTTTGAAGAAATGAAAGGAATGCATGGAAGTGTTTATATGAGCACATTCAAGTTCATTTTATAATAGTCGAAATTAATATAATTTTTGAAATAATCATTTATTTAAAATTATTTTTTATTTAATTTTATCACATACAATTTTTACCATTTTTCGGAAATATAAATATCAATATAAAATAATCACGCATATGTGACAATTATTCATATAATACAATATAAGCATGCATATGTGAAAATCACGCATATGTGACAATCGTTCACATAATAACGGGTGATTTTTTTGAGGTTAGGATTTTCATGCATTAGTATTTGACAGATCACGTGGGATTTCAGACATGGTGTCAAAGAGAAAGATGCTCAGTATGCTTTGACATTTCATCATGAATAGACTTACTAACGAGCAACGCTTGCAAATCATTGAATTTTATTACCAAAATCAGTGTTCGGTTCGAAATGTGTTTCGCGCGCGTGTTTTGTTCAGCGATGAGGCTCATTTCTGGTTGAATGGCTACGTAAATAAGCAAAATTGCCGCATTTGGGGTGAAGAGCAACCAGAAGCCGTTCAAGAACTGCCCATGCATCCCGAAAAATGCACTGTTTGGTGTGGTTTGTACGCTGGTGGAATCATTGGACCGTATTTTTTCAAAGATGCTGTTGGACGCAACGTTACGGTGAATGGCGATCGCTATCGTTCGATGCTAACAAACTTTTTGTTGCCAAAAATGGAAGAACTGAACTTGGTTGACATGTGGTTTCAACAAGATGGCGCTACATGCCACACAGCTCGCGATTCTATGGCCATTTTGAGGGAAAACTTCGGACAACAATTCATCTCAAGAAATGGACCCGTAAGTTGGCCACCTAGATCATGCGATTTAACGCCTTTAGACTATTTTTTGTGGGGCTACGTCAAGTCTAAAGTCTACAGAAATAAGCCAGCAACTATTCCAGCTTTGGAAGACAACATTTCCGAAGAAATTCGGGCTATTCCGGCCGAAATGCTCGAAAAAGTTGCCCAAAATTGGACTTTCCGAATGGACCACCTAAGACGCAGCCGCGGTCAACATTTAAATGAAATTATCTTCAAAAAGTAAATGTCATGAACCAATCTAACGTTTCAAATAAAGAACCGATGAGATTTTGCAAATTTTATGCGTTTTTTTTTTTAAAAAGTTATCAAGCTCTTAAAAAATCACCCTTTACAACATAAGCGTGCATATGTCACTCAGAGAATGCTTTTTTACATTCTCTGTGTGCCTTTGTATATTTTGTATATTTTTCTACGAAGCAAATTCTCTTTATTTATTTTCAGTCATTTACATATATTTCTGCCACTCCACGTGCTCAATTATGCTAAATAGCAGCGAATTCCCTAATAAAAATCTATCAGCTCTGTTAGCCGCGCAATCGAACCATCATACAGATTTCGATTTGCACCTTCTCTATACTTCACGTTCTCTGGCTGATTGACCGCGATCCATAATTCCACATGTATGTCATTGCATCCTGGGAGTACTCGGTCATGTGCCTTGGTGTGCCACACGTTGATGGCAAAAAGAACACCGACCGATATTAGCGGGACCTCTTCGTGGCTTCGTAACAAATTTCAATCTGTAATTGATCACTTCGTTTGAAACACACATAAAGTTTTCACTCAATAGTTTTCAATAATTTTCCTTTGAATAGCCGGAATAAGAGAGGAAGTTACCGAAATTGAACGATTCAAATAATTTTCAAATCAAAATATTGAAAAACAAAAGAAAAAATAATTGTATGAAAAAAGTCAATTTTTGGAAATTTCCAATTTTTCGACTTTTTCTTATGAAAAGTTTTTTTTTATTTCTGAACCATTCCAGATCCACAGCAGAGATCAGCAAAAATCACATTTTTCTTGATTTCATCATACAACAAAATGTTTACTCACATTTAATCATGTAACAAAACTCAGCATTGAAGAAAATCACACTCAAGTTGTCGAACACGTCTTTCGGATATTTATGAGTGGATTGATCGAACATGAGTAGTAGTAAAATACGGGTTCTAGATCACTTTTTGTATGGAGAAATGGCGCAACCGCAAAAAACGCAAATTGGCACAAAACCACAATTGGCACGTGGCACAAAACCGTGTTTGTGTGTGTGTGTGTGTATGCAGCGTGTGAGAATTTTATGAAATCACACACACATATAGTATGTATATATACATTTTTTTTTGCTTATGGAAGATAAGACATTTTTAACCACAAGAGTATAAAAATATTTGTATAAAAAGACTAATAGTAAAAAACATTTAAGTATTTCATTTTAAATTTTCGAAATGTTTGTGACGGTAGACGTTCAAGGCTTCAAAGCCTATGACAACAAATTTATTGTGAAGGAAATAGCTGTGGTCTTTAATAATGAAGAATTTCATTGTTTCCACATCAAAGCTCCCTTTGATTTTTCAGAGCTGAATAAGGATTATCAGCGACAAGCCAATTGGTTGATCAAACACCACCATAATTTACTATGGTCTTATGGAAGCGATAATTTCAAAGCAGTAAGGAATTATTTAGCATCTACATTGAAAAATGTAAAAGTCTATGTAAAAGGGCAAGAGAAACAAATGTGGATAGCAGAGTTTCTCCAAAAGCCGGTCTTTAATATTGAAGAAGAGATGATGATGGAAGGTAATGAAAAGAATCTGTCTGCATTGTATGATTTATATACAGATGCTATAAATCAACAAACTACAAATTCGTTGTGCTTTAAAATCAGCATTAATTATGTTGAAGTATATACTAGATAATGGTATAAATAAAATAAAATAAAATAAAATTAGAAATTTTAAACCTTATGTTTTTTTTTTTTATTTGAAAGGATGAAAAGAAGAAGAAAAGTAAGTATATAAACACATTTTTTCAAATGTACACCTCATTTTAAATTGTCGTGAGCAAAGCGCTATGACACAATGGAATTTAAATTTTATCTCTCGCTATTATTATCATTCCTCCTTGTTTTCAAAGCTGCCTATGGGGCACCATTTTGGAAGAAAGTAGAAAATAACGGACTTGCGATAAACCAAAACTCGAAAAATCTACAATTTAATTTAACATTACCGAATAGTAATGATATTTTACAAATAAATATTTCACTATTATTACTTAAGCAAAGTGAACCTCTTTTAACGGATTATGAAGAAGAAGAAATCGCAGTGTCGTCATCGACCTCCATTATAGAAATAACACAACCATCTTCACCCCCTACAGAAATAATTCAACCATCTACAACAATCACACCGTTGTCTGTAATTGACTTTACAACTGAAGGAAAGCCCTTGAGAATTTTTACTATAGATGAAGCTATAGAGGCATTTCGTAAAGAAATTATTGAAAAGGAGACTGATATTAGAGGAATCATCGCGGCGAAACAAGCATTTTATAGATATTTGAAATTGGAATATGATAACTTTAATATACCAATTCGTTGTACCTATGATAGTAGATATAGTGACAAACTGCTGAGCATCAAGTGCTTTGAATATCGTGAAATAGAAACTGAACGAATTCTAAGTAATGGGGATATTGAAAAGGTTCTAGTCCATGATACTTCATATAAAAGACCACATGTGGAAATAGTTGATATAAAAAACTATAAACAAACATATAATATGGTTATAGTATAACGTGAGCTCCACGTGTAAAGATCAATTAAAAACAACAAAGAAAATGAAATTAGCTAATTTAATAAAAATTCTACTTTTACACCTATTTTATTTAAGCTATGGAACAAGCTATTATTATAATCAATTTATAGACCAAAATCAAAATATAAGTAGCTTTAGAAATTTTGAAAACAGTAAACAAGCTAGTTTTGAATACAGTATTCCAAACACTTCATTACGTTTAAAAATAAATGTAACAATTCAATTGATAGATCAAAGTTTTCCTGGGCCGAACCAACCATTATTAAGAACAACATTAAGACCAACTTACTCCGATCAAGGGACTGAGTCACATAATGTAAAAAGAAGTGCATACACCATTCTCGAGGCCATTGACGCTTTCAAAAAAGATTTAGTGGAAAAGGAAAAGAGAATTGGAGGTATTCTTGAAAGTCCAGAGGTTTTTTATCGACATTTCAATTTAGTTTACGATAATTGTGAAATACGAGTTAAATGCTCTTATTATAGCAATTATGTAAAGCGTACTCTAAATATCTATTGCTTTGAATTTTCGGAAAGCAATAGAGAGGCATTACATGAGCGCTCTTCGTACGTTATAAACCCGACAATAATTATAATTAATGTTGATCGTTATTATCAAACATTACATATGAAGGTTCAGTAATCAAAAAGACGATGTCCACGATGACAGCTGTATACATATTTAATTTTCTCAAAAAATTTGAACATTTTTTACCTGGAGATCAGAGGAGAACACTTATGGATATTCATTCAAAAGTCGAGTATAGAGATAAATTAAGTAAAATAAGAAATCATTTCGGTGAACATTATGAAGACTGCGTTTGGTCGAATCCTAATTGTACAGCTGGTCCAGACACCTGTAATTGCTCATACCTCGAGCGTCTAGATGAGAAAGCCTATAAAATTATGAACACTTACACCAAAATTTATAATCAAATTAGCTGTAAATGTTGTAAATAAATTCCACCTGTAATAACTTACTTTTTTTAATAAACCTTTATGTAAATAAAAAACAACTTTTTTTTATTTTTATTTTTTTATTTTTATTTTTTAATTTTTATTTTTTCAATTATGTAGGCATTACAAAATTGAAAATTCCATTACTAAATGTTAATTGGGCATCACTAAGCCCCCATAGAAGACCCAAGTGTCTTCGATAAAGAGATACGGAAACTGATATGTTTCCCATTGATTTTTCGGTAACATCTATATTATCGAACATCATTTCGATGTCACCATCCAGTTCTATTCTTAAACGAGATAATATTATCTCTTTAATTTTGTTGAGCAGTTCCAAACGCTCATCTTCGTTTTCCAATACCGAAATCCAGCTCGGATTGGTCTCATTCAGCGTCCTCCTGTTTACGTGTCCGCGTAAATGCTTCATGTTTAACAAAATAGCTAGTTTGCATGACTTACATATATATAAGTACACAAATCGCAGCACAGCTAAACTTTTATAACAAAACGATTAAGCATTTGAACTTTTTTTGTTTTTGCTCTTGTGATAAAAACTAGTGTGGGAAATAATGTTTAACATACTTATGCTTTTGATGTAATTTAAGCTCGTTCTTTTAAATAATCTTTTTAACTATATTTGTACTAGCTGACCCGGCAAACTTCGTTCTGCCCAAAATAGATTTTTTTTTTCATTTCAAAAATTACACCGGTATTGGTTTTAATAGAATATGAACGATTTTTCCTAATTTCATTGTGTATACTTTAATAAAATTTTTACAAATCTTTCTTTTGTAAACATTGAACGGGCAGGTTTTCGATATGATCCAAACATTCAATATATCGCATCTGTTCAAATCGGTCAGATGTCAGTAGTTTGTCAATATTGCAATGCAGTCAAATTTAAAAATGAACCGCCAGGGTTATGTTGCGCCGGGGGAAAGACGATGCATTCCATGTATAATACCGAGGCATCTCCGAGTAAAGCAATGTTCTCGCGAACGGATCACTGGCGCAAGTTGCAAAGAAACTTGTTAAAGTGGTTGCTGGTGGTATTTCCTTTCGCTGTACTATGTTCTCTGCGTTGAAATAAACTCGCTGGCCATTCTCCAAATGAGCTGACAGATGCACAACAGTAGGATGGCGTTCATGAATTGCAAATGAAAATATTCTCCAGATTGCTTCATTGCAGTTCACAAATCTGCCCATTTGAAATTTGCTAATTTCATCTCGTTCAACGCCAATAACCGCCATATCGCTTCCTTTGGTGACATATTTGCAAACATACTTAATTGATTTTATTGAACTGCAATACTCAACATTTATATGTGTTTTGAATGCCTTAGACAAAATTGGCGAATATGGAACGATCCATGTGTTATCAACCACGAAATTCTTTCCTTTCAATTGAGTGATGAATGTTCTGCCATTGTCAGCGGGTGAGCGACGCCGATAGAGAGGGTATCCGTCGTTTCCAGTTTGAGTTTCCGAAATAAAAGCACGGGGACAGCGTTTTTTGCATTTACTGTCCGACATACAAACCGAAGATGGATCGTGTTCTCCGCATGGCCCATGAACCATATTGGCCATCACCACTTCGTGCAACTCTGGATCTATTTCAACATCAGGAATTTCGGCGGAAATGATGTCATCAATTTGGTCAGGTGTAATTTTCTCCACCATCCAAAGAAGAATGTGTGCGTGGGGCAAACCTCTCTTCTGCCACTCCAATGAGTACTTTCAGCATCGAACAGTGCCATATACACGTTGTTTCGTAATAAAGTCCATCAAACATCTGAGTTTTTGTTTAAACACGCGTGCTGTAACATCGTGGCGATCGCTTGGTGATTGACCGGGATGCAATAGATTCGTAATGTCTGGCCATTTTGGATTGCAAGTTAATGTAACAAACAAATCCGGCCGTCCATGATTGCGCACGTAAGTCATCGCATCCTGGGAGTACTCATGCATGTGTCTAGGACTGCCAATGTATGTCGATGGCAAAATATAGAGTCGACCAATATCTGTAATATCCGCATCACCATTCATTGCATCTCTTAAGTGAATATACTCTTCAGATCGCAACTTCGACTGATTGTATTGCATGTAATTAAGTCGTTCTGTCTCAACTTTAACATACATGTCAACTGCATACTGTTGAAATAACCGTCCATATCTCAGTAAATGGTTGTCATAGTTTTGGCGAATCATCATTCGATATGCGTAAAACTTCATTGAACTGACTTTTTTATTTGTCTCGACACCTAAAAGCTTAAATTACCTATATGAAGTAGCAAACAAATTTTTTTTTTACTAACCGGATTTATCATCTTATATCCTAAGTGATATCCGTCTTCTCTACGGCAGAACATGAGCGGATATTGCATTGCGTCTTAAGACCGATGTGTCTCACTTATCCGTTTTAGTGCGTTTTGATTTCTACGTTTGATAACAATATCACGCGACTGCAAATTTTCTCCAACAACAACAACTGATATTTCGCTAACTGTAGGTGCATGTGACTTTGTTGGTCTTTTGTCCGCTTGTATGATTATACTATGATCATCTGTTGGCATACGTTCCAACGAAATCGTAAACAGTTTAATGAGGCCATTGTGTTCGTGTAACATTTGCTGCAATTGTTCGATTATTTCTCTTTTCGTTGTATTGAAGATAGCACAACGACGATTTACTTCATCATGTGAATCTCCCAGAAAGTAAATTTGGAGATATTTGTGTTCTTGATCTGGATGCGGCAACAGCGATCCAGCGAGATGATACATTTGCCCATGAACGTGTATAATTGGAGGAAAGCTCTGTAGTTTCCGTCGAATATTGTTTGGCAAAAATACCTTAAACGTTGGATTGTAGTTTTGTTCATTTACAATTTGCTTTAAGAAATGACTCGCGTGAGGAGATTCACCGTTAAGCAGCTGGAACAATGGCTGTGGTGGTGGAAGCAATTCTGGCAACGGTTTTTTAATTTTTTATAAATTTTTAAATTTGACTGAATTGAAATATTGACAAACTACTGACATCTGACCGATTTGAACAGATGCGCTATATTGAATGTTTGGATCATATCGAAAACCTACCCGTTCAAAGTTCACAAAAGAAAGATGTTGCCGCTGTTGTCGTCGAATAATCGCATGTTGTGATCTTACTTCATCACTTTGGCGAGCACGAACTTCCTTTCTTCTCGATCGTTGTTACTGATTGTGAACTTCCCTTCTTCTTAATCGTTCTTGCTGATTGTATGTTTGGTTGACATCTTCTAACTGGTGCGTGCTACTCTCCAGCAGTCTATTTCGTGGTGATACCCTCTCAATAACACTTTCCCTTTGACATGCTCTGCTATTTCGTGTTCTCCTTGCGGCCTGGGAACTCCGAGAAGTGTTACCATACGTACTGATTCTTGACATCGTAACAAATATCTAATTGGAAATGATCATTCATTTGCATAAAGTTCATATAAGGTTTTACGGACCAATAACTTACCTTTGAAAACTCCAAAAATAAATGAATTAAACTAAGGAAGCAGATCAATTGAATGATAAATTCCAATGTACATAAATCGGTATTCGCCAACACGCTAAATCACTTTCACTAAATAACTCACTTTTAAAAAAAAAAATATATCAATATATCAGTAAAGCAAGGCGCATTTTTATTGCCCTCTAAATTTTGCGTGTTCGATTGCAAAGCAAAATTGACGTTTAATTTAATTTGTGTTTGTTTCATAAAACTGCCATTTCCATAAACCAAAAATAGCACGTAACACAACCAAAATTACCATATAACTGCTGCAGCAAGAACAACCAAAATGTCGTGCTAGGTGGAAAATGAGATAAATACATATATGGTGCATTAACAACCAAAATAATTAAAGATTGTATGGGAGGTACCACGCCCCCTTTTCGATAACGCCAAGTTTTATGGGTGAGAATGGTGTTGTTACCTATAGCTCTATACCAACTTTCATGTTCCTACCTTAAACACTTTTGAAGATATTCACCTTGAAAAGTTCAGTTTGTATAGGAGGTGCCACGCCCCCTTTTCCGATTATCCCTTCTTTTATGTGTAAAAAGGCTTTTGATACCATATAGGTCTATACCAATTTCCAGGTCCCTACCTTGAACCCTTCTTCCCTTCACAGATATTCTGCTTAAAAAATTTAGTTTGTATGGGAGGTACCATGCCCCCTTATTCGATAGCCCCCGGTTTTATAGGTGAGAGTGGTGTTGTTATCCTGTAGCTCTGTACCAATTTTCATGTTCCTACCTTAAACACTTTTGAAGATATTCGACTTGGAAAATTCAATTTGTATGGGAGGTGCCACGCCCCCTTAATATTTTATTCTGATTTTAAGACATGACCTGCGCGTGGTAATAACAAACAAATCCCCCAAAGGAAGTATTTCATTTGGTTCAGCCGTTTTCGAGTTTTAGCGTTACAACTATACACCATTTCATTTTTATATATATACATAGATATGGAATATATTCAAACATTTTATCGTGGATAAGGATGCAATAAGCAGCTGTGTTAGCAGGGACGTATTTGTGAAATTTTAACTCAATCCGAATATCGATGGGGCCGCTTTTAATAGATTCTTTTTGATGTGTTACATCTAAAACAATTATTGGAGCTATTTCAACAAATTGATTAGGTGATAAAAGTGGTTGGGGAGTGCGTCCATAGTAACTTTGTTGAAATTTCAAATACATGTCGTATAATAGACCATACCGATTTCGATCAAATTTAATATTAAGATCATCATATGGATATGTAGTGGAGTTAAGGTGAACTTTAACATCTAATAAGTTGCAATGTTTAAATTTCCTTGCATTTTGAAATCCTAAAAGAATATAGCGAGGTCTTTCATTTTCACCAACCATTTTGACATTCCACAAGATATTCGTGCTTTCCTGTAGGGAGGGGTTATGATAGACATCCCAACTTCTAAACGAAATGTTGAGCGGTTGTTTACTATTAATTGTTCTCAACATAGTTAAGCGATACGAGTCTGAAAGTTCAATATGTGGCACTTTCCATATAACATTTAAAAGTTTTAATACAAGTTTTTCATTTGCTGTAGTTGTCATCATAACAGCATCATCTTCTTTAGCTCGTACTAAAATTAGTTCATGTTTACAATTAACAATAATTTTTTCAAAATCTTCAGCAAATCCAAGTAGGGTTTTTAGTGGTATACAAAAATTGAAATGTCCAGTCGTGAGGTTAATATTTTTAAAAGGGCACCACCCTGCATTTTTTAAATTTGTACTCTCAAATACGTTAAGTGATACATAATTTTTAATTTCTGTTGCAATACCCAACTTTCTAGTCCGATCGATTTCTATTCCATTTATTTCATATCGTATCTCCTCAAATAAATAAGCCATACAATTATTTAGCAGCTGCACAGTTTGTGAAATTGATGAATCACTTTTTGATATGTACCCCTCTATGTATAAAATACTCTCACTTGGTAGCACATAGAGGTCTTGATTTTGTATGGGAATCCGAATTTCATCATTGTTTTGAAATGAATGTAAATATGGTATATAGCTATGATAATCCTTTTTTATTATACTATTATCAAAAATGGGTTTGTACAAAACGTTTACTATATCACTCATTTTTTTTTTTAATTAAATCCTAGACTTATTAGGAACTCCTTATTCGATGGGGTTAAATCAACAATTTTATTATGAACAAGAGTATTTACCTCTTTGGAGCATAAATTTTTTGTTTTTGAAGGTAATACCTTTGAGGATGATTGAAAACTATTTACAAAATCTGTATGTAGTGGCTTTTTATTAAAAATTATAATTTTTTCTTTATATAGGTTTTAAATGTAGTCTTATTGATATATCTTCTCCACGGAAATTAATAAGTTTTCCCGTTTGATCAACAATTTTAAGAACTAGAGTACTTATTTGACGTATATTAATCGGTAAATATATTACATTAATAGGTATTTCTGTGATTTTATATCCTGGGCTAACTTTAAGTGAAAACTGATGTAGAGTATGCGCAGTTGCTTCATTTATATATGAACCATTGATGATATTTCATTCAACAGATATTGTGTTTACTCTTGTTATATCCACTGGATTATCAGAGTAATGAACAATTTTTGGCTCCAATACTCTTTTACTGAATCCTAGTAATGAACCAATTGAGCATTCTTTATTAAAATTCACTTCTTCATTATTACTCATGATTTCAGTTTGAAATGTATCCAGATTAGCCTTTATATCAATAAACCCTTTATTAAAAGGTTCATATTTGTTGGTTATTGTCTCAACTATATCATCCAATTCATATGTTCCAATAGGTATCTCAAGAACCATATTTCCAATGTGAAACAAATTGTTTTCTTTGTCCACATTTGGAATTGTATTATACGAGTCGAAACTAATTAACCCGCAAACATAATCTTGTGGCAATTCTATAGGAGGAAAATAATTTGCAACCAATATAGATGAATTACCATTTACTGTTAATGTAATCGACATGATGATGATGATAGGTTATCATTAAAAACTCAACTGAAACAATTTTTTAAAATATTGTTATATTTATTTATTTATTTATTAATTTTTTTTAATTTAAGTCATTAACATCCACCCAGGAATTGTGGTCAGAAGAGAATCCCAACCATTTAACATAAACTCTATTGTTTCGACGTTTCAAAACTTTTTCAACTAAATATACATGAGGGTGTTTAGTTTTCATTAGTTCATATTCGTAAAATCCACCTTTGATGACATTTCCTTGATAGTCTTCAAGTATATACGTTGTAGGGTTTGTGTTTTTAATTGATTTGATTTTAAAAACTTCAGTTGTCCAATTTGGTGTATATCCTTTTTCAAATACATGTTTATATTTACTTATTCTAACCTCATCATTTATTTTAAATTTTGGTCTATGAAAAACCTTCAAATTGTTGTATGCAGTGTCCAATAAATGTTGTTCATTCGAGGAATTTACCTCATTTGGAGTCATTCTGATAGTCCTATGAATAGTATTATTGTAATCATTAATTAAATTTTTATAGATATCAATCCATTTATAGGTTCCTCGAAAACTAAACTCTTTCCACATCATTCCTTTTAATGTTCTATTGAATCGCTCTATTATAGATGCTTTTAATGAAGAAAATGTTGAATAATGATTGATATTTTTTCTTTGTAGTAATCTCTTAAAATTAGTATTATAAAATTCCTTTCCATCATCTGTTTGCAGGTTTTTCGGTATTCGGTTGTTTGAGTTTAAAATCTTAACCATTGCATTTGTAACATTTTCTTTAGTTTTATCTTTAACTGCTTCGGCCCATGCTTTTTTGGAAAATGTATCGATTACAGTTAAAAGATATTTGTATTATTTATTACTACTTGAATACTGAATCATTACCACCAAGTCAGCTTGCCATAAATCATCGATTCCTTTTATAATAACATGTCGTCGTTTAAAATTTTTTCTAGCTTGTTTATGTAACTCTTCTACAATAGCCCTTTTTGTTATTCATTTTTTGCTAATCCTTTTATGGTAGGGAACTTTATTTTTAACACTTCAACGTCTTTTTCAGTAGGATGTTGTTTCGATACAACGAAACGCATCAAATAATCCTCAATAGTTGATAAATAGTTGTTTATATTATTTAAATATTCTCCACATGCACTCTTTATTCGTTGGTCTATTAGAGTCTCAATTATGGATACATCATTTTTAATACTATTATTCAAGATGGTATTAATTTCTCTAATTTGATGTTCTAATTTGGTTTTCATTTTATTCAGCGTGTCTAAAAAGTATACTTTCGGAATGGCATCATCGTCTCCTATGGGAGCAGCTAGGTTAATTATTCTTTTCTTGTTTAAATTCAGATTTTTATTTCGATCTAGCGTTGTTTTCCCACTTGACCTACTAGAGTCTAAAGAGAAATGTCCAAATTTATTTATACTCATATTATTTAATAATATTTGCTTCTCGTAACTCTTCAATAATTGATATAATTTCGTTTTGATGGTTATTGTGACCGACACTTGTTGAAGATATAAGCAATCTCAATCTATCCACCAACTCATTAGGGTTATCCCAATATTGATAAATATTTTTACGACAGTCGATTGACTTCAATAAACCTCTACCCCTTATGAAAGAGTGTGGAATATAATTGATCAATTTTCTGATAATGTTTAGATATTTAAAGGATTTTGTTCCCTTAATTTGACTATCTGGCTTATAATTACGTCTGTGAGCACTTGTACCTAATAAAATCTGTCGATAAGTCATCAAATCACGCTTCTTATAATGTTGTGGTTTTTTATGAAATATTAACTCAAACAAACCTTGTGTCATTTTCCATTTATCCTTACCGATCTGTATAACATCTTTGGAAATAAGTTTTATTGGTTTGACTCCAAATCGCCATCGACCATTTGAATCTCTATTCGGTCCATACAATGTATCAAACGTTTTTAAAGTTTTAAGTAATCTTATATTTTGTAATAATGAATTGGGTTGATTAGGCTTAACTCGTTTATAGTCTTCATTTAATTGATTTTTACTCTTACGTTTTACATGCTTGTCTCTTTCCCACAGATCAGGATCTTCTTCAATTCTTCTTAAAATATCTTGATCAGTTAGAGGAGTAGTATTATTATTATCATTACATAATTCACTTCCAATTTGGGTTTCTACAGCCTTGTTTAACAATTGTTCATCTTGTGGTTTTTTAGGAATATATGGTTCTGTTCGGTGAGGATTATTCATATAATTTATTTTTTGTCTAATACCAACAACCTTATCTAATTTTTGTTTTTTTTCAAAATTTTGTTTGTTAATGATATCAATAGATTTTCGCTTTTTAGTTTTCATTACATTGCTTTGTACAGCTCTCTTTAGTAATTCATCATCATGAGGTTTAGGATGAATATACGATGTTGGCCTTTCACAATCTTTCATAAAATTTATTTTTCGTCTAACACTATTAAAATTAACTGGTGTTGTTTTTTAACAAAACATTGCTCATTAGCGATATCAACAGTAGTTTTTCGCTTCTTCTTTTTACATTTCTTCATCATTTGCTTCTTAACAATCTGTTTCCGAGAACTATCTGTAGAATATTCTAAATCTGAGGTATTCGAAAAATGTTTTCTTTACTATCAAGATCATTAACATTCACATCATTCAATGCATCAATTTCCATATCTTTGCTTTCTTTTACTCTTTCCGGTTGCCAAGTTACAATATCACCATTATAATTAGTAACATTATTTTTATTATTATTAGAGGTTTTCAAATTACCAACCAATTCATTTAATGGTTTTGAGATGGGTTTAAATGTTTCTTCCAACAAGTTCATTCTATCCGATTCTCCCAATTTCATTCTTTGAATTTTTTCTTTTAATACTTTCCTGGTCTTAGCAAGATTTGCTAATATAGTCATTTGATTATTGGACATGATCTTTAGCGAATGAGATAGAAATCTGTTACCTATCAGCTGAGTATCTGATAAGGATCTGGTGTGGTGCTTTTTATAGATTTTTTATATTTGTATAAAATTGTCAAATCCTCTTCGATAGCGACCCTTGTTTATAGGATCACCTTTACTTATAACAACAAAGCCGTATTTATTTATCCAAGACTCTGCGCACATTTTTTTAATACTTTTCTGGTCTTAGCAAGATTTGCTAATATAGTCATTTGATTATTGGACATGATCTTTAGCGAATGAGATAAAAATCTGTTACCTATCAGCTGAGTATCTGATAAGGATCTGGTGTGGTGTATGCTTTTTATAGATGTTTTATATTTGTATAAAATTGTCAAATCCTCTTCGATAGCGACCCTTGTTTATAGGATCATCTTTACTTATAACAACAAAGCCGTATTTATTTATCCAAGACTCAGCGCACATTTTTAAAAATGTCTTGTATAACATATCCCCAATAACATGATCATTATAGATATGTTTAAGATTCATTTCATCTTGTTTGAATACAATAATCATGTCTGCATTATCACGAATTAAGTGTTTAGGAATTTTTGTATAAGTTTGACATAAATATAAGGAATCAGTATTTTTATGACGACCCATACAAAAATAATCTCGTATTGTAACGGGTGATTTTTTTGAGGTTAGGATTTTCATGCATTAGTATTTGACAGATCACGTGGGATTTCAGACATGGTGTCAAAGAGAAAGATGCTCAGTATGCTTTGACATTTCATCATGAATAGACTTACTAACGAGCAACGCTTGCAAATCATTGAATTTTATTACCAAAATCAGTGTTCGGTTCGAAATGTGTTTATCGACAAATTTTGTTCAGCGATGAGGCTCATTTCTGGTTGAATGGCTACGTAAATAAGCAAAATTGCCGCATTTGGGGTGAAGAGCAACCAGAAGCCGTTCAAGAACTGCCCATGCATCCCGAAAAATGCACTGTTTGGTGTGGTTTGTACGCTGGTGGAATCATTGGACCGTATTTTTTCAAAGATGCTGTTGGACGCAACGTTACGCTGAATGGCGATCGCTATCGTTCGATGCTAACAAACTTTTTGTTGCCAAAAATGGAAGAACTGAACTTGGTTGACATGTGGTTTCAACAAGATGGCGCTACATGCCACACAGCTCGCGATTCTATGGCCATTTTGAGGGAAAACTTCGGACAACAATTCATCTCAAGAAATGGACCCGTAAGTTGGCCACCAAGATCATGCGATTTAACGCCTTTAGACTATTTTTTGTGGGGCTACGTCAAGTCTAAAGTCTACAGAAATAAGCCAGCAACTATTCCAGCTTTGGAAGACAACATTTCCGAAGAAATTCGGGCTATTCCGGCCGAAATGCTCGAAAAAGTTGCCCAAAATTGGACTTTCCGAATGGACCACCTAAGACGCAGCCGCGGTCAACATTTAAATGAAATTATCTTCAAAAAGTAAATGTCATGAACCAATCTAACGTTTCAAATTTTATGCGTTTTTTTTTTTTTAAAAAGTTATCAAGCTCTTAAAAAATCACCCTTTACTTTGTTTTCCACATATTACATCATCGAATATAAAAATAGAGTCCGGTTTGGCTTCAGTGGGCTTGATAACATCAATGTTTTCACTAAATGTATAAAGATTTATTCCTTTTATCGGTTCTATAAGCCTTTTTAGATAGATATATTTCGGTTGATATAATGATTTTGAATAAATGTATATATTTCGGAAATTAAGGCCGTTAGGACTTTCAATTAAACTGAGCATAACATTAGTTTTTCCACAATTTGATGGCCCCACAATCAGCGCTCGTATGGAATTTGGTAAAAGGGAACTATGTCTACTAACATTTTCAACATTTATATAATTGTCAGCGTTATTAACCTTGAGTTGAAGACGTTGTTTAACAACTTTCATTTTGTTTACTAGACCTATAGCGATATAAACCATTGCTTTTATAATAATGATCTCATTTAATTATAACTCACTCAATGGGACTAATACATAAAAAGAATGGAGAGGGTCTTGTAAATAGTTTGATTAATTCTTTACCTATTGAACTTCATTTACCAGGATATCAATTTTGTGGACCGGGAACAAAACTCCGACAGCGGTTAGAAAGAGGAGATAAAGGTATAAATCTTTTAGATGCAGCCTGCAGAGAACACGATATTACATATTCACAAGCGAAAGATATAAAAATCAGACATCAAGCTGATAAAGTTTTATCTAAAAAAGCCTGGCAACGTGTTACATCTAAGGATAGTGATTTCAAAGAACGAGTAAACGCTTGGCTCGTAACAAATGCATTGAAGGGAAAACTCAAATTTGGAATGGGTATTAAAAATAAGAAAATAAATACATCTAAATGTAAAAAACGTAAAAAGATGAAACCCCGTAAAGTGTCATCAAACAAAATATTTTTGAGGGCAGTTAAAAATGGTATTAACATGCTTAACAAAAAGAAGCCACAGTCATTTAATGAGGCTTGTAACATTTCTCAGAATGCTATAAAGTCTAGCTTTAAAAATAAAAAAGTTAACATACCGAGAATAATTCCAGTCCCAAAAAATGGTGGGATTTTACTACTGCTTCCTATTTTAACAGCGTTAGACGCACTTGGTGGTATAGCATCTGGTGGATCAGCCATAGCCAAAGTATTGAATGATATTAGGAATGGAAAGGAGCAATTGGCCGAGGCTAGCCGTCATAATATGTAGATATATGGAATCAATCGCTATGGGGAAGGGTTTATTCCTCAAGCCTTATAAAAGAGGATATGGGTTATATTTACGACCCTATCCAAAAAACTAGTAAAAAAGCTACCCAAAAGACCGTTAACAGACGTAGATTTAATGAAATATGGTAAACATCTTAAAAATTTTAGGGGAATTTTTATGCGAAACTCATTACCGAAGAAACCAAAATCTCAAGAATGTGGAATTCTTAATTTAGATGATACTGATGGTCCTGGAACTCATTGGGTAGCATACTATAAAAACAAAAATTATAAAGAATATTTTGATAGTTTTGGTAATTTACAGCCACCGATAGAACTAATCAATTACTTGAAGCAATTACAATTATGAGCAGAAACAAAAATATAACACAGTAATATGTGGGCAATTATGTTTAAAATTTTTATTTAATAAAAATAAGTAATATAAAATATAAATTGTTTTTTTTTGTATTACAATAATAAAATAATATTATAATGTTTTGAAATGACCATAAGCATAAGTATCAATATGATTTTCCCGTACAATTCGCTTATCATCTACATTGCTTAGAGCTACTTTACAAATATCACTGACCAACAAAATTTTGTAACAAAAAAAGTAAGCAGTACTTTTGAAATATCTACCTAACCTCTCTACAAAATCATACGTATATTGATTTGATTAGGTCTAGTTTCCGTGTTCCGGTACTTATCAGTAAAGTTTAATATTAATCGTCTTTTCCTTATTATTTTCTAATTCAGTGCTTTATTTTTCTGAAAGTGGCTGTATTTTGTGTTTGCTAAGTGGAGTGATTCTTAAAGAATGTCAAGAAAGTGTAAAAATGATCCTGACAAGTTCTGTTACATTTGTGGTGAAATAACTTTTGTATCTCAACGAAGAAATTTAACACCTTTAATAAAAAAATTGTATGAAAGTTATTTCGGTTTTCCTGTTGGACAGCAAGATAAAATGTGGGTTCCACACATCTGTTGTGTTACGTGTGTAGGACTTCTTACGGGTTGGGAAAAAAGATCTCGATCTATGCCTTTCGGAATTCCGATGATTTGGATGGAGCCGACAGACCATTCAACTAATTGTTACTTTTGTCTGACTAATACAAAAGGCATTACAATTAAAACAAAAAAACAAATTAAGTATCCTGATGTGTCATCTGCTAAAAAACCAATTCCTCACAGTGAAGAACTACCTACACCAAAACCACCTCAGCGCTCTGATCTTTCAACTGAATCAGAGGAAACAGATAATATAAGTACTGATCCTGATTTTCAAATTGCTTCTTCATCTATCTGTCTCCAGGAAGAAACACCACACCTACTATCTCAAGGAGATCTTAATGATTTAGTTCGTGATTTACACTTGTCTAAACAACAAGGTGAACTTTTAGGATCTCGATTAAAAGGATGGAATTTATTGCAACCAAACACAAAAATAACTTTTTTTTCGGCATCGAGATGAAGAGTTAAAAAGCTTTTTTTCACAAGATAATGATTTGATATTTTGTAACAGTGTCTGTGATGTTATGAATATTTTGGGAACACAACACAAAGTTGAAGAGTGGCGTTTATTTATTGATTCTTCAAAAACAAGCTTAAAGGCAGTTTTGTTACATAATGGCAACAATCTTCCCTCCGTACCGGTAGGTTATGGTGCTAACATGAAAGAATCCTATGAAACAATGAAATTTATCTTAGAAAAGATTCAGTATGACGAACATAAATGGAAAATTTGCGGAGATTTAAAAGTTGTTGCGCTTTTATTAGGATTGCAACTTGGGTATACAAAATTTTGTTGTTTTCTTTGTGAATGGGACAGTAGGGATAGGAAGAACCATTACGTGAAGAAAAATTGGTGCAAAAGACGATCTCTTACTCCAGGAATAAAAAATGTGAAACATTCTCCATTAGTACAACCTGAGAAATATTTTTACCACCTCTCCATATAAAACTTGGTCTGATGAAAAACTTTGTTAAAGCAATGGATAAAAATTGCGCTGGATTTCAATATCTAAAAGAAAAATTCCCTAAAATCAGTGACGCCAAGATTAAAGAGGGCGTGTTTGTAGGTCCTCAAATCAGGCAACTGATAAAAGATGATATATTTAAAAACCAGCTCAATGATCTGGAAAAACCAGCTTGGGAATCATTTATAAAAATCACTGAAAATTTTCTTGGAAATTACCGATCAAATGACTATAAAACTATTGTTGAGGAACTTCTAGAGAATTATAAAGCATTAGGCTGCAATATGTCCTTAAAAATACATTTAGACTTTTTTCCTCCAAACTTTGGTGCCGTTAGTGATGAACAAGGGGAACGATTCCACCAAGACATTTATAATATAGAAAAACGATACCAGGGAAAATGGAGTCCAACTATGCTGGCTGATTATTGCTGGGGATTACAGAGGGACGTTCCTGACGCGAAATACAGGAGAAAACCATAATGAAGTATTTATTTTAATATTATAACACTGAAAGTAATTTAATTTTTGTTAAAATAAGTTGTAATTTAATAAAAGTGAAAAAAATCATATTACAATAAAACTATTCGTATCTAAAATTTTAAACTACTAATTCTACTCTACTTGACCTTATTCCTAACAGAATCAGCCAAAATTTTTCTTGTTACACAGAAAAAATTTTTTTTTGTTGATCAGTGTATTTTGGGTATAAATCGTATGCAGCTTAGATCTAAATGTACATGTGTAGACATTTTTTAAAATCATTTAAGCTCAATGTAGAAGTTACACACTTTTTTATTCCCTTAATTTTCTTAGTTTCATTTACATCATTATCAATTCTAAATGAATAAATTTTCGCTCTTAACCCAATAAATTCTTTTATCAACTTTCCATTACATTCATCCTTCATCATACCTAAAACCTTCTTATTCAATCGAGGAAAATTAAAAATATTTTCTATTGGATATGAAGAAGTATCAAAAAATTTTGAAATATCATTACGAATATCATTATAAAAGTCATCAGTTTGAATATCATAAATGAATGAATCAGTATCCATATAATTCAAGGTAATATTATTTTTATATTTCTCTTTGATATAATCATAATGGAAACTATACATTTTAAATTTAGAAAGTTCTAAAACGGAAAAACCAATATATATCGGTTTGTTGTACAGAACTGATACTTGTTTCAATTGAATCGCTAATAAATTATCAGAAAATTTGCTCAGACTATGGAAATTGGGTTTAGCTATTAAGGCTCTAGCACCTAATCTTTTCCTGCCTCTTCCACCAATATTAGTATTTTCCCAATTTTGTACTAATTTAACATCTACTCTTTTATTTACATTTTCAATAGTTTTCCCATACACCGCATTATTTAATAATTTAAAAAAATTTTCTTCAAACTTATTTGCTGCTAATGTTCTATGATAATTATTTAAATCAATATATTTTTTTAACCAATCCGATTGATTAAATTGTAGAATTCTATGAATTTTCTTCAATACAAGACCATGTTTAATACACTGTTGTAAACTTTTATAATGAATTATATATTTTACCTTGTTTCCCAAATCACCAATCAACTTTGAAATTTTCATTGATCCAATTTTTTTATTTTCGAAACACAATGGGAAGTCATTATGAATCTTGTGAGTGGTTATAGGATAATCTAAATCTACTTCTAATATGTAACCAACTAAAGAATCTTCTGGTATACTAAAAACATTAAAATCATCTACGTTTTCAACCCATTCAAAATTGCTATGAGGAAGATTGTGTGACATAGCATAACCATATAAATTATTAACATCTAAATAAATTATAAAATTTGAAGGCTTAGTCGCATCGTAATCACTTAAATATTTATTGTTAGCAACTGAATGCCGTTTACAACATTGAACAATACCTCCACTAATACCGGACAAAATAAAATTATGCATGTTTTCATCAGTAAACAATTCTAATTCTGTTCTAGTTATTTTGAGCATTGCATCTCAAGATAATCCTGGAGATGTATAATATTGGCATGGATCTAGTCGATAAATTCCTTTACATAATTTTCTAAAATTTTCAAAAATGTCACTGAGGACTAGCACATCTACTTTTAGATATAACTAGAGTACCCGTCCACGCTTCACTGTGGCTGATACATAGATAATTCTACTACTACTACCATCTATATGATTTCTATTAGTTGGATTATAATTATTAGTTAATGAGATATAGCATTAATGTGAAGCAACTTGTTTTAGTTTACAAAAAAATGGATTATAAAGCATTTCGTGTGTTAATAAAGCATTGCTTTTTTGGGAAAATACTGTTGAATTTGGGGTCTGCATCAGGGAAATCCACCGTTGAAAAGATATTTGCTATGTTGAAAGCAGGCGAAATGAGTAAAGTAGGTGCCTCCAACAAAAACAACCAAAACAACGAACATTTGATTCTGAGAAGTGTTTAAGTGCTCTCTAATCGGAATAAAGCCTAATTTTTGCGTCGGTGATAGAAACATAGCTCCATCATTTCCCACTGGAGTCCAATCGACAGTCAGTCTAGTATACTGCACATGATGAAGCGGTTCTCAGGCGTGGAAAGACGAAAAGGGCGGCTGGAAAATGCACGCTGGAGATGCACGTACTCAGCGCCTGATTATTGAGCCAGTTATAATCTATTACACTGCATATTTGGTTGCAGTTCTTTTCTTCTATTCCTAATACATAGCAATTGTATCAGTTTTGAGGACGAATCTGCTTAAAATTGTACGCATATATTCAATTGATTCTTACAAACATGAATTTTGAACAAATGCTAATGATTTAAAATATAATTTTTCTATTTATGAGTTGTATTGGATTCTAACATAAAGAGATAAAAGGTATCCTATGTCCTTACTCTGGCTCTAAGCTACCTCCCCACCAATTTTCAGCCAAATCGGTCCAGCCGTTCTTGAGTTATAAATGGTGTAACTAACACAACTTTCTTTTATATATATAGACTACATTCTATGTAAGTACAAAAATAAATAACGGGTGATTTTTTTGAGGTTAGGATTTTCATGCATTAGTATTTGACAGATCACGTGGGATTTCAGACATGGTGTCAAAGAGAAAGATGCTCAGTATGCTTTGACATTTCATCATGAATAGACTTACTAACGAGCAACGCTTGCAAATCATTGAATTTTATTACCAAAATCAGTGTTCGGTTCGAAATGTGTTTATCGACAAATTTTGTTCAGCGATGAGGCTCATTTCTGGTTGAATGGCTACGTAAATAAGCAAAATTGCCGCATTTGGGGTGAAGAGCAACCAGAAGCCGTTCAAGAACTGCCCATGCATCCCGAAAAATGCACTGTTTGGTGTGGTTTGTACGCTGGTGGAATCATTGGACCGTATTTTTTCAAAGATGCTGTTGGACGCAACGTTACGGTGAATGGCGATCGCTATCGTTCGATGCTAACAAACTTTTTGTTGCCAAAAATGGAAGAACTGAACTTGGTTGACATGTGGTTTCAACAAGATGGCGCTACATGCCACACAGCTCGCGATTCTATGGCCATTTTGAGGGAAAACTTCGGACAACAATTCATCTCAAGAAATGGACCCGTAAGTTGGCCACCAAGATCATGCGATTTAACGCCTTTAGACTATTTTTTGTGGGGCTACGTCAAGTCTAAAGTCTACAGAAATAAGCCAGCAACTATTCCAGCTTTGGAAGACAACATTTCCGAAGAAATTCGGGCTATTCCGGCCGAAATGCTCGAAAAAGTTGCCCAAAATTGGACTTTCCGAATGGACCACCTAAGACGCAGCCGCGGTCAACATTTAAATGAAATTATCTTCAAAAAGTAAATGTCATGAACCAATCTAACGTTTCAAATAAAGAACCGATGAGATTTTGCAAATTTTATGCGTTTTTTTTTTTTAAAAAGTTATCAAGCTCTTAAAAAATCACCCTTTACCTTAAATGTCGGATTAAAACCTCCTTCTTCGATAATGTCTGCCCCAAATGACGTCATTTGGAAACAACTATTGTATTTTCGAGTATTTGCAAGAAAGTGGCGTGATTCTTGTGTTTCGCCGCAAAGCAATGAATACAATGGCTCATGTGGCGGAGTCAACACTGGCAATTTCACTTTACCATTAACGCAGCATAATCCAGGCGTTTCTCCGGAAAACTTTAATGCACCACAATACTCGCAAACAACGTCCATTTGCCCAATGCAAACGCTAGGATGCAAGCTGTAATCATTGCTGCAATCGTATCGAAACGCAGCTCGATTCAAATCAGCTAAATATCTTGTTCTGCGTCGCAAATTATCTATTTGTTGACTTCTGTTGTTCGCTCGACGATTCTGCATTGCCAACCGAGCTGTTTCACGGGCTGCTTCACTTTGCTCTCGTGATTGAGAAGCACGAAGTCGAGCCATACTATTGCGGCGCTGTTCACGTGCAATTTCTTGTTCTTCTTCAGTCCTTTCATTTGCAGTATTTTGTATTCTTCTTGCAATACGGCTTTGTCGGGAAAGATTCGATCGTCTTGGTCGCGGCATTATTAATTAAACTTCACTTCACTTTAATAGAAATAGTTTTAATATTGATTTTTCTTACAAATATCAAATTGTCATCCATACATCATTACATAGCTGTCATTTGCGTTTTGTTATTCCAAGTCTGATTCTTTTTTGTTATTGTTATACCACGTTTTATAGTGACTGACGTTTCATGTCAAGTCACAGAGGAACGCTGTCGATGTAAGGTTGTTTTTATTGTTTTTTTTTTTGAAGAAATGAAATATTGAAATGATTCCTACAAACATGAATTTTGAACAAATGCTTATGATTTGAAATATAATTTTTGTATTTATGAGTTGTATTAAATTTTGACATAAAGAGATAAAAAGTATCCTATGTCCGTCTCCTGGCTCTAAGCTACCTCCCTACCAATTTTCAGCCAAATCTGTTCTGCCGTTCTTGAGTTATAAGTGATGTAACTAACACGACTTTCTTTTATATATATAGATAATAAATAATCTAATAAATTGGAACAATTGAATGTTGTCCAAACATTTTGAGCATATTGATAATCTTCGATACTACATTATTCATTTGATAATTTATTAAAGAAATGTGAACGACCAGGTAATTGTGTTTCGTTGAGACATGTTTCTGAATCTAAGTAGTCATATGGGAAAATACCTTTACGTTTCATTAAATCAAAATGGTGATCGTTAGGGAAAAAGGTCTTTGTAATTTCTAAATCATTATTATTTAAATTCTTAGCTAAACTGTCTAAACTAGAAGGCATGAATCGGAAAGAATCTAAAAACCTAAGTTCAATTGTATCTTTATCATTAATATATATTCTCTTTGATATCGAAATGTACAACTCTTTGTTTAAGGGAATAATATTTATATCTCCCTTAACAGATGACAATTCTTTAATAAATAGATGGCAATCATATTTCGATAAATTATGAAAAAATATTGGAATAAAATTTGCTATCTGATATTCCAAATTACATTTTTTATGTGCCGGACCTCTATATTCACCAGTTAAATGACAATGGTCTGCTACCCTATCACTTAATAAAAGTTCCATTCCACAAATATGACAAACTATATCCTCTTTTTGACGTCTAAGTTGGTCGACAGTTAATGGATGCATTCCAACTGCTTTATTCAAAACTGGTGATAAATATCGATAACGTCATCGAAAATATTTTTAAAAAAATGTTTTGGAGCATCAACACCGCTATATATTTTGAAACGATTAAGATGATTATTATATGAGCACTTAATAAAATAACAATAAGCATAAGGAATATGCTCTTGCACACATTGAGTCCTACTAGAATTTTGAATATCTATTGGTTTTAAAATACATTCGAAATCTGCATATATAGTAAATGGTACATCTATTTGTTTTTTGAAATTTTCAAATTTTAATATTTTTTTTTCAGGTGAAGGCATCCGTGTCACAATTTTTCTACAATGCATTTTATGGATAGCTAATTTTTCTTCCTCATAAAAATGTATTAGACATGAATTACAAAAATATAATTTATGCTTAACTCTTGTAACTTGAGAACTAAGTAATCTACTTAAATTTTGTATCCAAACATAATGACTTTCATTGAAATCATCACTATATAAAGAAATAAGATTAACATGATGTGATTTTTCTTCTTTCGTTAAATAAAAGGGTCCTACTAACAAATTGTCTTCTATACCAAACACATTTACACTAATATTTGGATTATTTGCTTCAAATATTTTAATATCCTTTATTTGTAATGGAAAATTTAAATTTTTAAAATTTACTACTTTACCATTATTTAAAGTTATAATGGAATCTTGAATATTTCTTATGTTATATGAAGAACACCTTTGTCTATTTATTGAGGGTTGGTAAAGAGATGAAACTATGGCC
This sequence comes from Bactrocera dorsalis, assembly GCF_023373825.1. Classification (NCBI taxonomy): domain Eukaryota; kingdom Metazoa; phylum Arthropoda; class Insecta; order Diptera; family Tephritidae; genus Bactrocera; species Bactrocera dorsalis. Next base: position 11,301,724 of record NC_064308.1, on the reverse strand, counting down.
CACTTAAAGCAATATACATCATTGTTAACAATATTTATACATGCTTTTTTATCTGCAATTATTTTTGGTAGTGGTATATATAACGATCCTCTAATTGGTTGATATTTATTTATGTTTACTTCTAGATGAATAATTTCACTTAGACTCCAACCACTATCTCGTTCTTGAAATGTGTTCATTTTTTCAATCAATTTAGCAAATTTTTCTTTAATTATATCAATAACATTATTGTTCTCCATAAATGCTTCAGTCATTACAGTTTGATGTGACATTATAGCAAATTCTTCAATATTTTCTTTTAATTGAATATATTTACAAAATAGTTCAAAGTTAAATTTTATGCTTTCATGCTTCTCTATAGATTTCTGTAAAAGCTCAGATAATTCATTTAGACGTTTTTCAAAAAAACTTTCAACAATTAAATCATTGGGTTGATTGTTTTCCAAAACGTATGTTTCAATACGATTAGTAAACATACTATTAATACATTTAATATTATTATTATTACTATTTACACTAAACATACAATTCTTTTTATGCATGTTTGTTCTCACTTGTGCTAGCCATAAATTTTCTTTTACTTGAATTTTACATTGCTCACAACAAGTTTTTTTCTTTTTTTGATTCTTGATGTTTTATTGTAATATGCTTTTCTAAACTCCTTTTGTGAGTATAACTCTTTTCACAAAAACTACACGGATACATTTTAATTTTTTTTTATTCTGTATGAAATTCAAATGATGGGGAAATAAATTTTTCACAAGGTTTAACTAGTTCTATATAAAATGTATTACTATTTAACGCATCAATAGTTGAATCCTCTAAAGCGTTGTAGGAATGCGGAAGAAAAAGAACACTATCATCTAGTTCTATCATCACCTTCTCTCCAAACTTTGTCTTCACCCTAATAGCTTTTATTATTTTGAATTTTTTATGAATTGGTAAATCAATTACCTTCAGTATTGGTTTTCGGACTCTTTCCCTTGAAACTGATTTCAAGTCTTTAAGAGCTCGATTCATAATTTATACTTAATTTATATCCTTAAGTGGACAAAGTAGAAAAGTAGCGATATATAAATATATTAGCTTATTACCCTTTGGTGATTGAAAATTAGGATTAATTTTAGATCCTTACATGGAACAAGAGTTGCTTTAAACAATTTAAATCTATAAAAAATCGATACATTAGAAAAGGTGTTGTATATATATATTATCTTATTTTTTTCACTATATTACCTTTTACTGAGTGGTTGGTGTTGCTATTTAAAATTTTTTTATCGCACGGGAAACAAGAGTCACTTCACAAAATTCACTAAATGTTTTCACTGAAAAGGTGTCTAATTTATATTCATTGAGACAAGTAGTCTTATCATATATATATGAAAGTGTCTATCAGTAAATATTTTGCGGTTTTATAGTTCTGTCTATTAGTAAATATTTTGCGGTTTTATAGTTCTGTCTATCAGTAAATATTTTGTGGTTTTATAGTTCTGTCTATTAGTAAATATTTTGCGGTTTTATAGTTCTACAAACTGCAAGTTGCACATTTTTTCTAGTATGGGAACATATTTTATAATTTAGTATTAAGGAGACACTACTATTAAAAGGCACAGAAAAATAAAATAAAATGTCTTTCCCGAAAAATTTAGAAAACTTTTTAAGAAAATATAACGACTTAATTGATAATGAGCATCAAATATTTTTTTATTCCATGCTAAATGAATTGCGACCATGTTTATCCGAGCCATTTATATATTCACCGAATGGTTTACATAAGAAAAATTGCCCTTTTGCGGATAATTCATACAAGGAAATCGTAGATATATGTAATTGTATTTCACTCTATTCCCGATATAAAACATTGAAAAAAATTTATAATTTATATGCTGTCATGTTTAATGAGTCAAGGTGGTAGAAAACAAATGTGTGATAAAGAAAACACATATTCAAAATGATAAAGAAACCAAATTTTAAAAAATAATTTCGAAATGTGACTCAAAAAGATATAAATATGAATTTTACTTTTAATAATCCAATTGTACTAAAATATTTACGGGAGACACACATCAACGTGGAGAATTATGGATTCAATCTTTGAGAACGACCAACAAATAATTAATTTTGAGTTTAATCAAGACGAATTTGATAAGATCCTACAAAATTTAAACGAAGAAGCAGCTTCAAGAACTAGGAGAGCCCGTCAAATCCCAACAAGGTACCATCGAAGGGAAAACTCAGATACCAAATAAACGTAAAAGACAACGACGTACAAAGTTAATACAACCTGAGCGATCTGAACAAAAAGCCACTCAATCAAGAGCTATTCCAGGAAATGTAAATAATTGTATTGATGTTTGTGAACCAAAATTAGCAGCAGCTGTTCCTATAAATGAAGTTTTAAACACAAAAGGTTTACTAAATGTAGGAAAAATTGATTTAAATAGTAAGAGTGGAAACGTCCCCTCATTTGAAGTCAATTTCAAAAATGATGGGGATATTTAGAAATTAAAATTTTTAATACATCAATGGTTTGATGATGAATTTTCTAAGGGGGATGATATTTATTTGGAAGACAATCAAACTTCAATAAAAAACAATAGTATTTGGTGTGATGTTGAATGGATCCGTGAAGATAAACTTCTAAGTGAGTTGTTAGGACTTGTATATGCATATAAAGATGTTGGTAGATTTACCCGCATTAAGTTTTATACATTGTTTTTTTTTATACATGTTTTATTTATAAGTTTTATACATTTCCAAAAGCAAAATTATACTCTTGTGGTTAAAAATGTCTTATCTTCCATAAGCAAAATTTTCCATAAGCAAACAAAAAAAAAAATATATATATATACATACTATATGTGTGTGTGATTTCATAAAATTCTCACACGCTGCATACACACACACACAAACACGGTTTTGTGCCACGTGCCAATTGTGGTTTTGCGGTTTTGTGCCAATTTGCGGTTTTTGCGGTTGCGCCATTTCTCCATACAAAAAGTGATCTAGAACCCGTATTTTACTACTACTAACATGTTTGTGTAAATTCATTTGTTTGAGCGAAAGTAAGTTTGATTTGAGTAACATCAACCCATTTGATTTTATTCACTTTGTTGTGCAGAAGCATACATTTAACATCGTAGAATATGTCGGACGATCAAACTTTTATTCTAGAACAAATTTTTAAAACTATTTACACATTGACGCCACGACGCAAAGGCAGAAATGTTATATTGTCCGATATAATTAAAGAAGATGGAAATATTTTGGAGGGATTTGTTTGTCTCCGGATCGAAAAACCACCAACCAGATCGATCATGTTGTGATAGACGGAAGACACGTCTCCAGTGTTTTAGATGTGCGTGCGCTCCGAGGTCCTAACATCGACTCGGACCACTATATTGTTGCAGCCAAAATTCGCACCCGCCTCTGTGCAGCAAAAAACGCACGCCAACAAACACAAGGAAGGTTCGACGTCGAGAAGCTGCAATCACAACAGACAGCCGAACGTTTTTCTACTCGGCTCGCACTCCTGCTCTCTGAGAGCACTCATCAACAACTCGGTATAAGGGAACTGTGGGACGCCATTTCAAACTCCTTCGGTTTTCGGAAAGTGCAAAAGAACAGCTGGTACGTCGAGGAGTGCCGTGTCGCAGCGGAGAGAAAACAGGCTGCCTACCACGCAACGTTACGATCGACCACAACACGTGCGGGATGGGATAGATACCGAGAGTTGAAGAGGGAAGCGAGACGCATTGCCGGATGGATTGCCGGCCGAGCTATTCAAACACGGCGGCGAAGAACTGATAAGGAGCATGCATCAGCTTCTTTGTAAAATATGGTCGGACGAAAGCATGCCCAACGACTGGAATTTAAGTGTGCTATGCCCAATCCATAAAAAAGGAGACCCCACAATCTGCGCCAAATACTGTGGGATTAGCCTCCTCAACATCGCATATAAGGTTCTATCGAGCGTATTGTGTGAAAGATTAAAGCCCACCGTCAACGAACTGATTGGACCTTATCAGTGTGGCTTTAGACCTGGCAAATCAACAACCGACCAGATATTCACCATGCGCCAAATCTTGGAAAAGACCCGTGAAAGGAGAATCGACACACACCACCTCTTCGTCGATTTCAAAGCTGCTTTCGACAGCACGAAAAGGAGCTGCCTTTATGCCGCGATGTCTGAATTTGGTATCCCCGCAAAACTGATACAGCTGTGTAAACTGACGTTAAGCAACACGAAAAGCTCCGTCAGGATCGGGAAGGCCCTCTCCGAGCCGTTCGATACCAAACGAGGTTTCAGACAAGGCGACTTCCTATCGTGCGACTTTTTCAATCTGCTGCTGGAGAAAATTATTAGAGCTGCAGAACTTAATCGAGCAGGTACAATCTTTTATAAGAGTGTACAGCTGCTGGCGTATGCCGATGATATTGATATCATCGGCCTCAACACCCGCGTCGTTAGTTCTGCTTTCTCCAGGCTGGACAAGGAAGCAAAACGTATGGGTCTGGCAGTGAACGAGGGCAAGACGAAATATCTCCTGTCATCAAACAAACAGTCGTCGCACTCACGACTTGGCACTCACGTCACTGTTTACAGTCATAACTTTGAAGTTGTAGATAATTTCGTCTATCTTGGAACCAGCGTAAACACCACCAACAATGTCAGCCTAGAAATCCAACGCAGGATAACTCTTGCCAACAGGTGCTACTTCGGACTGAGTAGGCAATTGAGAAGCAAAGTCCTCTCTCGACAAACCAAACTCTATAAGTCATTCATAATTCCCGTCCTGCTATATGGTGCAGAGGCTTGGACGATGTCAACAGCGGATGAGTCGACATTGCGAGTTTTCGAGAGAAAAATTCTGCGAAAGATTTATGGTCCTTTGCGCGTTGGCCACGGCGAATATCGCATTCGATGGTACGATGAGCTGTACGAGATATACGACGACATTGACATAGTTCAGCGAATTAAAAGACAGCGGCTTCGCTGGCTAGGTCATGTTGTCCGGATGGATGAAAACACTCCAGCTCTGAAAGTATTCGACGCAGTACCCGCCGCGGGAAGCAGAGGAAGAGGAAGACCTCCACTCCGTTGGAAGGACCAAGTGGAGAAGGACCTGGCTTCGCTTGGAATATCCAATTGGCGCCACGTAGCGAAAAGAAGAAACGACTGGCACGCGGTTGTTAACTCGGCTCTAATCGCGTAAGCGGTGTCTACGCCAATTAAGAAGAAGAAGAAGATTTGTTTACTGCCGTTCGTGTTCAAAACTTCTTAAATATTTGCCAAAACAAACGTCCAATTGATGCCGTCATAAATGCTGCCAATCACTGAAAGAATTGAAGTGTCTAAAAAGTGTTGCACCAGAAGATAAAACGACCGCCATTAACAATTGTGTAACGTGGATTACAGAAGATTTTCAGCCATTCACAGCTTATAAGGGGTCTGGCTTCTTAAAGCTCGCAAAGTTTTTAATTAATTTAATAGTAGACAATTGGTTCCAAATTAACGAAATACTCAAAGAGAAAGAAGAAAGCCAACGCTTGTTGTTGATAAATATTTCAACGCTTAAAGAGCTTGTTGACTTGTGCAGTGATTTTGAAATAATATTTAAAAAATTACAACTTTGCAGTCCTCCATCATTGTGTTTCGTTATACCAGCAATTCAAAAATTTAAGAGTGTGTGTATGCCTAAAGATACAGACGTAGCTGCTATAGTATCATTGAAGAAAAAAATTACTCAAAACGTTGAAAAAATGTGGGATGTAAATGTGGGTTTATGGCGAAAAACTGCTTTGTTTTTATATCCACCAGCTTTGAGTACACAGCAAACCGATTTAAATGATATTAAGAATTTTGTGTTGAAAATTTACTTAAAATTACCCCCACATCATCAGCATCTTATTCTATCCCAACTAGTCCGTGCTCACCTTGTTCTGATTCCGTTGCGCAATTTTCATTTACTCAAAACAGTATTTCAATAGACTTGGACACTGAATCAACAAATCCACCGTCATATAAAAAAGAGGTTCAATTTTTTTCCTCCGACATATTTAAAAAAGCAACACAAAATACCACGAAGACATCAACAGAGGAGATAGATAGATACTGCAAGGAAAATGTAGAAATAACTGACGATTTTGATGTTCTCAAATGGTGGAAATCAAGTGAAAAGTTCTATCCATATTTATCTAAAGTCGCACTACAAGTCCATTCAATTCCTTCCAGTAGTGCAGCTGCTGAACGCGCTTTTTCTTTAGCTGGCAACGTAATAACCGAAAAGAGAAGCAGATTTGGGCCAAAATCGATAGACAGCTTGTTATTTTTGCAATCATATTTCAAAAATTTTAAAAATTAAAAGTATTGTTTTCAGTTTTTTTTATTTTTTAATACTTAAATAAAATATGAGTTAAATTTTTTTCTTTATATATTTTATTTTTATTTTCCTTTCATGAATAACATATTATTTCAGTTGTATTTATGTATATAGATATGTGTGTATGAAAATAAATATAATTTTACTGTAACGAATTAATATTCCTTCTTTCCCACCTCAGTTTGCTTTTTCCGTCATCCAGTTTGTCTACCGGCATAAAAATCAAAACATTCATTTGTGCCTTTTTGGAGTTTATTCCCCATCACAAAAAATCATTTTGAGTTGAACGAACAAGTACCTAACTTGAGTGATTTGAGGCGATCGTTTATTAAATGACCGAGCGCACACGAACCGCATGGTTTGATTGAATTAAAATCAACATTGAATATGAGTGTTCGAACAAGTTCGATCGTATGAGCGTAAAGGCTGATATTTCTGTGCAATGATTGCGTATGAACATTTTACAATCGCCCGTTGCTGATCTCTGATCCACAGCAAACAACTTCTGAAAATTTCATGAAGATTGGTTTCGCCGTTTTCGAGCCTTAGCGTTACTAACGAACAAACATTCATATTTACTTACATATGTATATACAAAAATAAATACATGTATGAGAAAAAGAGAAGGACTCTTTTTAGGCGTTTTCCGGCAACTTTCGTAATTTTTTTTACATAAGAACCTTCTCCTAATAATAACAAATACAACAAAAAAAGAATTAGTGAAATCGGTCCAGCCATTCACGCGTGATGCCGTGACAACGGAAAACGGGTTTAATTTTTATATATATAGATTTCTATTTATTATCTTTATATATATAAATCTTCTGACCGTGTGTTTGTAATTGAACTGCTCCTAAACGGCTGGCCCGATTTTGATGAAATTTATTGTGTGTGTGAGATTCGAGAATGGTTTAGATTCACAATTTGGTCCACTAGAAAATTTGTTGTAAATTAGTTTTTCATTTGTAATTAATTGGAATGTTTTACATTGGATCCGATAGATGGCGCTACCATCGCAGTATCCAATATTCAAATCTTAAATTGGCGTAAACGTGCATTAAACAAAACGATGCCAAAGTGAGTTACGTTTATTGAAAGATGATAATCATTGGGATCTCACGCTTGCAGATGCAGCACTGAGCTCATCGCCGCACCAAATTCGTCAATTATTTTCAATAATATTAACAACGTGTTTTCCATCTGAAGCATCTGCACTATAGAACATATATAAAGACTCAATGAGTGAAGATATTTTGCATCGTATTAGAATAACCAATCAAAATGTCAATATTGAATTCTCCGCTGAGATATATAATGAGGCATTAATATTTATTGAAGATTTTTGTATTCTGATTCCAAATACGCCGCTCATACAGTTTGGCATGCCTGCTTCCAGCCGCCCAGCAGCAGATATAATTAACAGCGATGTTCAGCGTGAACAGCAATTTGATATAAACTCTTTGGCTACTTTTGTTGCTAATAATGAACAATTGCTTACTGCTGAGCAACGAAATGGTTTCTCTTTGCTGAGCAACAAGGAGGTTTCTATTATTTGGTTGCACCAGGTGGTACTGGTAAAACATTCCTTATCTCACTGATACTTGCGAGCATTCGTTCACAAAATCACATTGCATTGGCGTTTGCTTCATCAGGTATTGCAGCCACTCTTCTTGATGGTGGTCGAACTGCCCACTCAGCACTGAAATTACCTTTAAATATTCATACAAATCCCGACGCAATGTGTAAGATAAAACAAGTAAGGAAGGGCTAAGTCCGGGTGTCACCGAACATTTTATACTCTCGCATGATAAAGTGATAATCGAGATTTCATTATCCGTCATTTACATATTATTTTATTTTGCTGTAAAATTAATTAGAATTAAATTCTGAGAGATTTTCCGATATTTTCGGTGAAAAATTAGGTTAGGTTAGGTTAGGCACTGAGTTCTTCGTGTTCGATATCAGGGACCTTGAAAAGTTATAGTCTGATCACGACAATTTTTCCACAAGGGATACCTCAGCTGAAATACCGTATTTGTGTAAAGTTTTATTCCGCAATCATCATTGGTTCCTAGTGTATATATTATACAGAGAAGGCATCAGATGGAATTCAAAATAGCGTTATATTGGAAGAAGGCGTGGTTGTGAACCGATTTCGCCCATATTTCGTACATGTCATCAGGGTTAAGAAAATAGTATATACCGAATTTCATTGAAATCGGCTGAGTAGTTCCTGAGATATGGTTTTTGGTCCATAAATGGGCGACGCCACGCCCATTTTCAATTAAAAAAAAAAACCTGGGTGCAGCTTCCTTTTGCCATTTCCTTCGTAAAATTTAGTGTTTCTGACGTTTTTTGTTAGTCGGTTAACGCACTTTTAGTGATTTTCAACATAACCTTTGTATGGGAGGTGGGCGTGGTTATTATCCGATTTCATCCATTTTTGAACTGTATATGAAAATGCCTGAAGGAAACGACTCTATTGAGTTTGGTGGACATAGCTATAGTAGTTTCCGAGATGTGTACAAAAAACTTAGTAGGGGGCGGCGCCCACTTTTCCAAAAAGATTACGTCCAAATATGCCCCTCCCTAATGCGATCCTTTGTGCCAAATTTCACTTTAATATCTTTATTTATGGCTTAGTTATGACATTTTCGGTTTCCGCCATTTTGTGGGCGTGGTAGTGGGCCGATTTTGCCCATCTTCGAACTTAACCTTCTTATGGATCCAAGAAATACGTGTACCAAGTTTCATCATGATATCTTTTACTCAAGTTACAGCTTGCACGGACGGACGGACAGACGGACGGACGGACAGATAGACATCCGGATTTCAACTCTTGATCACTTTGGTATATATAACCCTATATCTGACTCTTTTAGTTTTAGGACTTACAAACAACCGTTATGTGAACAAAACTATAATATTCTCCTTAGCAACTTTGTTGCGATAGTATAAAAACATTCAAGAATGGCTGAATTTCTGATAAAGTGCAAATTTATTATTTAGGATGAATGCACAATGGCCCATAAGCATTAGCTAAGCTCTCGATAGAACCCTGAGAGATATAAGGAATAATCGTAGGCTTTTTTGTGGTGCTCTGATTTTGGTGTCTGGTAATTTTAGACAAACCTTGCCTGTCATCTCACGAGCAACATATGCGGACGAAATAAATGCATGTTTGAAAGAGTCCTATCTATGGCGACATGTCAGTAAATAAAACCTTACAATCAATATGCGTGTTCAACTCCAAATTGACCCATCAGCGTCACGATTTTCTGAACAATTGCTAAACATTGGTAATGGTGAAATTCAATTGTATGGGGATACGAAATATATTCAACTTCCAGAAAACTTTTGCAATATGATGGCTACCAAAGAAGAGTTGATGCAAAGTATTTTTCCAGAGATACAATATAATTATACAAACCATACATGGCTACGTGAGCGAGTTATTTTAGCTGCAAAAAATCTAGATGTTGACACGATCAATTTCAAAATACAGCAGTCACTGCCTGCTAATGAATTACATTTAAATCAATTGACACTGTTGTTGATCCAGATGAAGCTGTCAACTATCCCATTGAAATTTTAAATTCACTTACTCACCTGGAATGCCACCACATAACTTGCGATTAAAGATTGGCTCACCTATAATTTTGCTTCGAAATTTGAATGCGCCAAAATTGTGTAATGGTACGCGATTAGTCATAAAAAAAATCATGGGCAACATTCTTAAAGCCACTATTTTGAGTGGAAAATTTCAGGGTACTTTTACCACGGATTCCAATAATTTCTTCAGATTCGCCGATACCATTTAAACGTTTACAATTTCCAATCCGCTTGGCATTTGCTATGAATATTAATAAGGCACAAGGTCAAACGATTTGTGGACTAGATTTAGAAAATTCGTGCTTTTCTCATGGCCAATTATACGTTGCGTGCTCGAGGGTGGGAAAACCATCGAATTTATTTATTTATACCTCTCAAGGATTAACAAAAATATTGTACATCCGATGGCATTACGATAATTTCAGTTTTTGTAGATAATTAACTCTGAGAAAAATACCCGTTATAGAATAGTTTAAGATCCAACTTTTTCACTAAACGACTTCGAGTTTTTATTCAACACAGCTTTTACTTCAACATCCCTGAAAGCATACTAATACACAATACTCACATGCTATCGATTGGTTTACGTCTGTCGGGTCCGCTAGTTATTTTATATAAACTAGTAAATAAATGATATTAAAGTTTTATTTTGGCTTCGGATTTTATTATTGACTTATTTTATATGTAAGTTTTTGCATGTATTTTTATTTATTTAAATAGTAAATGAAATTTAACTATATTCTATATAGTATTATTAATCAAAGAATTTTGGAAAGAGTAATTTCATAGAATATTAGCTAAATCTAAAAAATTAATTTTAGTCTATTCAGAGGAACCTGTCCTGTAATTGATAATCCACGATGTACCTCACTTAAATTTGTTTTCAGTTTATATACCGTCGTTATCAGAACATTTTATTAGAATAATAATCTTATACAATTTTTGTAAGAATTTATATCAGATCAAGGTGTAGCTTATGTTTAAGTAGAGATCGGTTGCAATAAATCTGTATAAACGGATCTAATTTTGAAATGTTTAGTGAATGAGGATCTGATAGTAAAATTTTAGAGATTGTTAATTTTATTTTAACTCTAGAGTATGCACACATCGTCCGTCGCTCTTGCTATTAAGGCAAGATAAGTCGTAACCCAGATAGCATTGAGTTGATTGTACGGTGATTTACGTATCATTATTGATTGTTCTTGGTGATTGTTTTTTGATAAATTTGCCGTTTACAATAACAAAATGTACAAGTATCAAAAAACGCTCAACAAGTTGATTAAATATCAATTGTGTTGTTTCGTGATCCCGTTATGAGTATACAGTTAACAACATCAAAATATTTATTTTTGTGACAAAATAATGCATGCATTTCTCACTTCCATATAGTTCATCTCCAAAGCAACAGCTCTCTAGTGCGTGAAATAAATAAAATAAAACATAATTTTAAAGTAATCAATTAAAATAGCTTAATAATTCATTATTTTTGAATTTGCCAATTAAAGTAATAAAAATTAATTATTTTATAATGTCAGCCACTCAAATAAAAAGAAAAGCTAGAAAGGAAGCTAAAAAAATTATAAATTCAAAGTTGTTGCATAGTGATTCAAGTGTTGAAGTTCAATTTCAAGACCAAGGTGTTGCAGTGGTAAATAATATTGATATTGTCAACGAAGCGAGAGGGGAAAGTAGATTTGAGGATTTCTTGGACAGTGGTAGTGATAGCGTTGCAAGTGATGAAAATTATGAAAATGATGTAACCTATGATCTGCGTTCAGAGCTTAGCAAATGGGCGTCAGACTTCGGAATAAGTTTTGTGGCATTTAATGCTTTACTGTGTGTGCTAAACAAATGCAACATAAAAGTTCCCAAAGATGCTAGGACAGTTTTACAAACACCGGCTGAAGTGGTCAAGCGAAATGTAGGAGATGGGATTTATGTACATTATGGTCTAAAGAATGCGTTGACAGACTTCTTAGTATTAAATGATTTCCGTCTTCCAAATATAATGCTTGATTTCGGCATTGATGGTCTGCCACTGTTCAAGACTGCCACTGTTGGCAATGTCTTTTTCGTGGAGGGGCACGGCAGCCAAGCGCGGAAAAATGTTTAGTTAAAACAATAATAAAAAGTAATATTATTATATATTGTATTAATTCTTTTAACAATAACTACATTTCTTTCCTCTTTCTTTAGATATTTGCCATGAAATGTTTCAAGTGGACGAAAAAGCCGTTAGATCAACGCTACAAAACCATTTCGTTTATGCAAACGAAAGAGTAAAAAAAACGCCGTCTACCTTTGTCTGAAAATAAATGATTATATTGAGCTGTAAGGAAAAATATGTTAATGAATTAATTTAAAATATAAATAAATTTGAATTTAAAAATAACCAAAAAATTAATATTGATTCATAAGATGACTGAAAACTGACTGGAAAAACAATCGAAATTTATAATAAAATGACTGTAAATTGACTAAATATTGACTGAAAATTAACCAGAAATTCATTGAGAAATGACTGGAAAAAACAATCGAAATTTATAATAAAATGACTGAAAACTTACTAGAAAATCATTGAGAAATGACTGGAAAAAACAATCGAAATTTGTAATAAAATGACTGGAAATTGACCCTGTAAATGACTTAATCAAAATCATTCAATTTTGTTCGACCATTTTTACCGAGGGAACAGTCAATTTACAATGAATATTGATATAGAAATTGACTGTTTTTTTTTCAATTTTTCTATTGAAAATGAGTAATTTTCCATTAAAAATTGATAGTAAATGCTGGCTGGGAACATAGTACATGTACCGGAAAGTGTTTCTAGAACGCCAATTTAAAGCTTATTTAGTAAAGCATTTCATTTACACTAAAAAGATTTTTGTGCAAATCAATATAAATTGGTCAAAATTTGTTTATTAATTTATGTTGTTTTTAAATTAATGTATTAAAAAAAATGATATAATTAAATGTTTTAGTAATTCTTAATGACAAAATAGTATTAATAATAATTGGTTCGTATTGTGAAAAATAACTGAAATATTTTGAAAACATTATGTGTTAAAAGAAAATTTTATTTATTGTACCTTGTCTATTAGGGTTTATCAAATAATTAATATACTATATATATTATTTATCTCGATTTCATAGCAGTTAATAGTTTATTAAAGTTAATGAGTCAAAATTATTTTAAATAAATTATTAGAAATGAAATGTTATTCGTTTATAAAGGTATCTAGTTTTTTATAAATAAATTTAATTTACAAATTTTTGATTTTTCGGTTATTTATTTAATGGAAAAAATTATTTATTTGAATATCTTAAGGGATAAGCTTTAAGATAAATTATTAAAAATTTATAATGTTAGTATAAAATTAGCAATCATTATAAAGTGTGTTATAATTTATTTTATGAATTATATTATTTATAACATTTTAATTTATTTATAAAAATGTTTTTATTAATTAAACATAAAAAGGAATAATGATTGAATTAGTATATTTGTTTGTTTATGTAATATTATATAAGGAATTCGGCAAAAATTTTACCCGCCTGTTTAACAAAAACATGTCTTTTTGAGTTATTTTTAAAGTCTGACCTGCCCACTGAATTTATTTTAATGGCCGCAGTATTCTAACTTTGCAAAGGTAGCATAATCATTAGTCTTTTAATTGAAAGCTGGTATGAACGGTTGGACAAGGAATAAGCTGTTTCATATAAATTTATAATATAATTTTATATTTTAGTCAAAAAGCTTAAATTTAATTAAAAGACGAGAAGACCCTATAAATCTTTATACTTTATGTTATTTAAATTTTTTAGATTTATTTTATTTTTATAATTTAAAGTATTTTGTTGGGGTGATATTAAAATTTAATGAACTTTTAATTATTTAAAATTTTTAATTTATTTGATCCATTAATAGTGATTATAAGATTTTGTTACTTTAGGGATAACAACGTAATTTATTTGGAGAGTTCATATCAATAAAAAAGTTTGCGACCTCGATGTTGGATTAAAATATATTTTTAGGTGTAGCCGCTTAAATCCTAAGTCTGTTTGACTTTTAAATTCTTACGTGATCTGAGTTCAGACCGGCGTAAGCCAGGTTGTTTTCTATCTTTAATATATTATAATATCTTAGTACGAAATGACCAGGTATTAGAATTATAATATTTTATATAAAGAATATGATTAATTATTATATTATTTTGGCAGATTAGTGCAATAAATTTAGAATTTATTTATGAAATTTATAGTACAAAGTAGGTGGACCCGTGCGGGCCTTGCGCAACAAAAAAAAAAAAACAAAAATGGTTTGAAACCTTTTATTAGTCCAGGTCCAGGATTTTTCAAACCTTTTTCTAAAATTTTGAAGTTTCCTTCATACAAACTTAGATATGTCGAATTTCTGAAAATTTGAGAAAAAGCAATATTTAACTTTTTTTTATAAATATGACCCAATGACCACAAAACCATCAATCAGAAGTAATAGATATAAGTATACTTTTTTAGCTAAGTTCGATATGTACATGTATTTATTAACTTAACATTTTTTTACAAAACTTCCTTAAATATAATATTCGACGTAAAAGTAAATTAATTTTCAATTTTTTGCTTTAATGTCGCTTGGGCTGAAAAAGTGATATCTTCGAATCGCATGACTCTAGAAAAGGCCGCATATATCTGTCCATGTGAAAATACTGGGCTAGGTAAATATATATATTTTTTTTTCAAAATTATTTTATTTATTGTATCTGCTTTTTCTTAAAGCCTAACAATAAGTAATGAAATCTTAAATCTATTTAAAAACTAGACAGACTCAAGCAAATGATTGAGCTGTTTTGGTGTTACGTCGCTTTTTAATACGCAGGCATATCTCTTCTTTTAAGTCGTGTTTGATCGCAGGAATGTACCAAAGCATTAGCCAAAGGGTTTGGGGGATCTCGGAGTTTAGATATATATTTAATTCTGCTGTCTTCTACTTCTTTTTTTACCATAGGATACCATAGAATACCAAGGTCTTTATGGATATTTTCGTTACGCATGTACCATGGTGAAAACGTGATTGTTCTAAGCATTTTTGATTGGAACCTTTGTATTAGATCAATATTAGTTGCACAGGTCGTACCCCACAGTTGAATGCCATACATCCAAATCGGCTTTATGACCGCATTATGTAAGAGCACTTAGTTGTCTAGGCTAAGTTTGGAGTTTTTATTTAAAAGCCAATTTAAATTTGCAGCTCTAATCTTCATACATGTTATTCTACTAGATACGTGTTTTCTCCACGTGAGCCTTCTATCTAGGTGAATACCAAGATATGTTACTTCGTTCGCTTGGGGTACTAAGATATTGTTTATTTTTACTGCCGGGCACATCTTTGGTCTTAGCGAGAATGTAATGTGCTTACACTTCTGTTCATTCACATTTATACGCCAGTTCGCTAGCCATTCTTCGACAGAACTTAAATGCTCCGTTAATATTCTTGATGCTAAAATGTGGCATTTGTTACGGCTCACTACTGCTGTATCGTCCGCAAAAGTTGAAGTTAATACATTGTTAGCTGTTGGAAGATCTGCTGCATATATGATATATAGTATTGGGCCTAAAACACTGCACTGGGGTACACCAGCCCTTATCTGACGTTCATCAGATATGAAATCTCCCACTTTTACCATAAATTTTCTATTTTTTAAATAAGACTCCAGGTTCTATACAATTCTAAAGGTAGAATTTTTTTAATCTTATATAAAAGACCTTCGTGCCACACCTTATCAAACGCCTGAGCTACATCTAGAAATATTGCTGAACAGTACTCTCTGTGCTCAAATGCTTTCCTTATCTCGTTAGTAATTCTATTTATTTGCTCTATTGTGCCATGTTTCGCACGAAATCCGAATTGATGCATTGGTATTGTGTTATTTTCGTGGAGGAAAGGAGACATCTTTGATAGTAATACTTTTTCAAATACTTTGGAAAGACAGGGTAGAAGACTGATTGGTCTGTATGAAGACGGCTGTGTTAAGTCTTTCTCAGGTTTATCTATCAAAATAATCTGCGACTTTTTCCATGAAATTTAATAGTATCCGAATCTAAGAATTGCATTGAAGAGCAAAGAGAGCACCTCTACAGCAATAATTGGTAACTCAATTAGCATTTTTGGGGAAATTTTATCATGTCCCGGCGCCTTTTTGGGATTAAGTTCTTTGATGATACCAATGATTTCAGAAGGTGAAGTCATAAGAGGCTCGGGCGACTCTTTAGCTGTGTTGGGTAAGATTGACAGCTTAAAATTGTTCTTTGGCAAATTGGGTTGAAATACCTTTTCTAGGTGATTTGCAAAGCAATTAGCCTTTTCCTCGTCACTTCGAGCCCAATTTCCTCCCAAGTCTCGTATAGACATGTTGGAGTCAGTTGGTGGCTTCATGGACTTTTCGGCTTTCTAAAGGGAATTTTGCTTGTTTGAATTCGGACACAGCTTCTTTATATGAATTTCGGTGTTCAATTCTTCCTCACGTTTAAGCGCGTTTTTTAATTTACGTACAGCAGATTTTAATTGAGGCTGAGTGGAAGGGGAACGATTTATCTGCCATTCACGTCTTGCACGCCTTTTTACATTTACAAGCATTTCTATTTCTCTATTAGAGATTTTTCTGAAACCAAGCGGCTTATAGCTTTTGTTTGGTGTTGCTAAGACAGCTGCGCTGGTTATTATATCATTGACTTCTCTTGTACTTTCGTCAATATCTCTTCCTGTATTTATTTTGTACTCAATATTAATGTGGCTACTGACGTATTTTCTATATTTTAGCCAATTTGTTTTATAAGAAGTTAGGCCCACTTTTGGATTAACGAATATGGGTTGTTCAGATAATTTTATTAGTATCGGAGAGTGATCAGAAGATAGATCAGTACACGTATCTGCTGTTATGTGCGATTTATCTATATTTTTGATTACAGCAAAATCAATTAAATCTGGTATTTTCTTCCGATCACTAGGCCAATATGTCGGCTTACCAGGAGATATTATTTCAAGGTTATTGTGCCTATTTATGACAGTTTGATACAGCTGTCGCCCTTTCGGATTAATAATACGTGAGCCCTAGTACGTGTGTTTTGCGTTGTAATCTCCACCTGCTAGAAATCTTTGACCTAGTGTTCCAAAAAAGTCTTTAAATTCGATTTCTGTAATTTTAAAACGAGGTGGACAGTATATAGCCGCAAGGTTTAAGTCACAACCCCGATTTTTTAGTGATATTGTTGTAGCTTGTAACTGTGGTGTAGCATAAGATTCTAGAGCATAGTGGTTTAAACGATTTCTAATCAACACTGCTGTGCCACCATACGCTTTTCCATCCGGATGATTTGTAACATATAGTCTAAATCAGAGCCGCTCAAAATAATGCGCAATTTATTTACCAACGCATACAATCACACATTTGATATCTGCTAGCGTATGATTGTGTGCGCGCGCTTGCTTAGTACACTGAGTGAAATCGTGCTATTTGGTTATTTTGTTATTAAAAATTTAGAAAAAAACAAAAAAATATTGTTTTTTATTAAAAAAGCAATTAAGAAAAACAATAATTTTAAGTTAATTTTTTTTTTAACTTCCCATGATTTTTTCCATATCGACTTCAAGATCGTAAGTTTTGATTCTCATTAAGTCCTCTATATGCTTATTCGAAACTGAATTCCTGTATTTCGAGTGTATTTTTGACGCTGGCAGAATTAGCGTCATAGCGTACATGCTTCGACTGCTTTTGCTTGCCTATACTCCGAGTATAGGCATAAAAAATTTTGAGCGGCTCTGGTCTAAATCCCGGTATGTTAAAATTATTTTTATTTGTTAGATGAGTTTCTGAAATAAGCATTACATCTATATTCTTTTCAGACAGAAATCTGATAATCTCTAATTTATGTTGGTTGACACCGTTAGCATTCTATATACACATATTTAGTAAGCTCATTTTTTACTTAATAAATTTTGCAGCATTTGATTTTATGATTTTATTAAATCTTGGATCATGTTTTGCATGGTAGACATAAATTGTGTCATACACTGTGTAAGATTTATAATCATAGTTTCAATACCTCCATTTGGAGGATTTTGCGGCAGTTGCATTTGCACAGTGTTGCCTTTTACCACATTTGCATAGCTTCCTTGCATATTGTTATTGTTAGAAGTAATAGGATTTGTACTTTTTTCTGAGGTTGCTATAATTTCATTACGGGGC